>NC_092092.1:353750-707500 GCF_045679555.1 Salvelinus alpinus
GGGTAGACCAGGGTAATAGAATGACAGGAGAGGGTAGACCAGGGTAATAGAATGACAGGAGAGGTATACCAGGGTAATATAATGACAGGAGAGGGAAGACCAGGGTAATATAATGACAGGAGAGGGTAGACCAGGGTAATATAATGACAGGAGAGGGTAGACCAAGGCAATATAATGACAGGAGAGGGTAGTCCAGGGTAATATAATGACAGGAGAGCGTAGACCAGGGTAATATAATGACAGGAGAAGGTAGACCAAGGCAATATAATGACAGGAGAGGGTAGACCAGGGTAATATATGACATTAGAGGGTAGACCAGGGTAATAGAATGACAGGAGAGGGTAGACCAGGGTAATAGAATGACAGGAGAGGTATACCAGGGTAATATAATGACAGGAGAGGGAAGACCAGGGTAATATAATGACAGGAGAGGGTAGACCAGGGTAATATAATGACAGGAGAGGGTAGACCAGGGTAATATAATGACAGGAGAGGGTAGACCAGGGTAATATAATGACAAGAGAGGGTAGACCAGGGTAATATATGACAGGAGAGGGTAGACCAGGGTAATATATTGTAAGGAGAGGGTAGACCAGGGTAATATATTGTAAGGAGAGGGTGCACCAGGGTAAAATATTACAGGAGAGGGTAGACCAGGGTAATATAATGAAAGGAGAGGTTAGACCAGGGTAATATAATGACAGGAGAGGGTAGACCAAGGCAATATAATGACAGGAGAGCGTAGACCAGGGTAATATATTGTATGGAGAGGGTGCACCAGGGTAAAATATTACAGGAGAGGGTAGACCAGGGTAATATAATGACAGGAGAGGGTATACCAGGGTAATATAATGGCAGGAGAGGGTAGACCAGGGTAAAATAATGACAGGAGAGGGTAGACCAGGGTAATATATTGACAGGAACGGGTAGACCAGGGTAATATATTGTAAGGAGAGGGTAGACCAGGGTAAAATATTACAGGAGAGGGTAGACCAGGGTAATATATTGTAAGGAGAGGGTGCACCAGGGTAACATATTACAGGAGAGGGTAGACCAGGGTAATATAATGACAGGAGAGGGTAGACCAGGGTAATATAATGACAGGAGAGGGTAGACAAGGGTAATATAATGACAGGAGAGGGTAGACAAGGGTAATATAATGACAGGAGAGGGTAGACAAGGGTAAAATATTACAGGAGAGGGTAGACCAGGGTAATATATTGTAAGGAGAGGGTAGACCAGGGTAATATAATGTCAGGAGAGGGTAGACCAGGGTAATATAATGTCAGGAGAGGGTAGACCAGGGTAATACAATGACAGGAGAGGGTAGACCAGGGTAATATAATGTCAGAAGAGGGTAGACCAGGGTAATATAATGTCAGGATTGGGTAGACCAGGGTAATATAACGACAGGAGAGGGTATACCAGGGTAATATAATGACAGGAGAGGGTAGACCAGGGCAATATAATGACAGGAGAGGGTAGACCAGGGTAATATATGACATTAGAGGGTAGACCAGGGTAATAGAATGACAGGAGAGGGTAGACCAGGGTAATAGAATGACAGGAGAGGTATACCAGGGTAATATAATGACAGGAGAGGGAAGACCAGGGTAATATAATGACAGGAGAGGGTAGACCAGGGTAATATAATGACAGGAGAGGGTAGACCAAGGCAATATAATGACAGGAGAGGGTAGTCCAGGGTAATATAATGACAGGAGAGCGTAGACCAGGGTAATATAATGACAGGAGAAGGTAGACCAAGGCAATATAATGACAGGAGAGGGTAGACCAGGGTAATATATGACATTAGAGGGTAGACCAGGGTAATAGAATGACAGGAGAGGGTAGACCAGGGTAATAGAATGACAGGAGAGGTATACCAGGGTAATATAATGACAGGAGAGGGAAGACCAGGGTAATATAATGACAGGAGAGGGTAGACCAGGGTAATATAATGACAGGAGAGGGTAGACCAGGGTAATATAATGACAGGAGAGGGTAGACCAGGGTAATATAATGACAAGAGAGGGTAGACCAGGGTAATATATGACAGGAGAGGGTAGACCAGGGTAATATATTGTAAGGAGAGGGTAGACCAGGGTAATATATTGTAAGGAGAGGGTGCACCAGGGTAAAATATTACAGGAGAGGGTAGACCAGGGTAATATAATGAAAGGAGAGGTTAGACCAGGGTAATATAATGACAGGAGAGGGTAGACCAAGGCAATATAATGACAGGAGAGCGTAGACCAGGGTAATATATTGTATGGAGAGGGTGCACCAGGGTAAAATATTACAGGAGAGGGTAGACCAGGGTAATATAATGACAGGAGAGGGTATACCAGGGTAATATAATGGCAGGAGAGGGTAGACCAGGGTAAAATAATGACAGGAGAGGGTAGACCAGGGTAATATATTGACAGGAACGGGTAGACCAGGGTAATATATTGTAAGGAGAGGGTAGACCAGGGTAAAATATTACAGGAGAGGGTAGACCAGGGTAATATATTGTAAGGAGAGGGTGCACCAGGGTAACATATTACAGGAGAGGGTAGACCAGGGTAATATAATGACAGGAGAGGGTAGACCAGGGTAATATAATGACAGGAGAGGGTAGACAAGGGTAATATAATGACAGGAGAGGGTAGACAAGGGTAATATAATGACAGGAGAGGGTAGACAAGGGTAAAATATTACAGGAGAGGGTAGACCAGGGTAATATATTGTAAGGAGAGGGTAGACCAGGGTAATATAATGTCAGGAGAGGGTAGACCAGGGTAATATAATGTCAGGAGAGGGTAGACCAGGGTAATACAATGACAGGAGAGGGTAGACCAGGGTAATATAATGTCAGAAGAGGGTAGACCAGGGTAATATAATGTCAGGATTGGGTAGACCAGGGTAATATAACGACAGGAGAGGGTATACCAGGGTAATATAATGACAGGAGAGGGTAGACCAGGGCAATATAATGACAGGAGAGGGTAGACCAGGGTAATATATGACATTAGAGGGTAGACCAGGGTAATAGAATGACAGGAGAGGGTAGACCAGGGTAATAGAATGACAGGAGAGGTATACCAGGGTAATATAATGACAGGAGATGGAAGACCAGGGTAATATAATGACAGGAGAGGGTAGACCAGGGTAATATAATGACAGGAGAGGGTAGACCAAGGCAATATAATGACAGGAGAGGGTAGTCCAGGGTAATATAATGACAGGAGAGCGTAGACCAGGGTAATATAATGACAGGAGAAGGTAGACCAAGGCAATATAATGACAGGAGAGGGTAGACCAGGGTAATATATTGTAAGGAGAGGGTAGACCAGGGTAATATATTGTAAGGAGAGGGTGCACCAGGGTAAAATATTGCAGGAGAGGGTAGACCAGGGTAATATAATGACAGGAGAGGGTAGACAAGGGTAATATATTGTAAGGAGAGGGTAGACCAGGGTAAAATATTACAGGAGAGTGTAGACCAGGGTAATATATTGTAAGGAGAGGGTAGACCAGGGTAATATAATGTCAGGAGAGGATAGACCAGGGTAATATAATGTCAGGAAAGGGTAGACCAGGGTAATATAATGTCAGGAGTGGGTAGACCAGGCTAATATAACGGCAGGAGAGGGTATACCAGGGTAATATAATGGCAGGAGAGGGTAGACCAGGGTAAAATAATGGCAGGAGAGGGTAGACCAGGGTAAAATAATGACAGGAGAGGGTAGACCAGGGTAATATAATGACAGGAGAGGGTAGACCAGGGTAATATAATGACAGGAGAGGGTAGACCAGGGTAATATAATGACAGGAGAGGGTAGACCAGGGTAATATATTGTAAGGAGAGGGTAGGCCAGGGTAAGATATTGTAAGGAGAGGGTAGACCAGGGTAAAATATTACAGGAGAGGGTAGACCAGGGTAATATAATGACAGGAGAGGGTAGACCAGGGTAATATAATGACAGGAGAGGGTAGCCCAGGGTAATATATTGTAAGGAGAGGGTAGACCAGGGTAATACAATGACAGGAGAGGGTAGACCAGGGTAATATAATGTCAGAAGATGGTAGACCAGGGTAATACAATGACAGGAGAGGGTAGACCAGGGTAATATAAAGTCAGAAGAGGGTAGACCAGGGTAATATAATGACAGGAGAGGGTAGACCAGGGTAATATAATGACAGGAGAGGGTAGACCAGGGTAATATATGACAGGAGAGGGTAGACCAGGGTAATATATTGTAAGGAGAGGGTAGACCAGGGTAATATATTGTAAGGAGAGGGTGCACCAGGGTAAAATATTACAGGAGAGGGTAGACCAGGGTAATATAATGAAAGGAGAGGTTAGACCAGGGTAATATAATGACAGGAGAGGGTAGACCAAGGCAATATAATGACAGGAGAGCGTAGACCAGGGTAATATATTGTATGGAGAGGGTGCACCAGGGTAAAATATTACAGGAGAGGGTAGACCAGGGTAATATAATGACAGGAGAGGGTATACCAGGGTAATATAATGGCAGGAGAGGGTAGACCAGGGTAAAATAATGACAGGAGAGGGTAGACCAGGGTAATATATTGACAGGAACGGGTAGACCAGGGTAATATATTGTAAGGAGAGGGTAGACCAGGGTAAAATATTACAGGAGAGGGTAGACCAGGGTAATATATTGTAAGGAGAGGGTGCACCAGGGTAACATATTACAGGAGAGGGTAGACCAGGGTAATATAATGACAGGAGAGGGTAGACCAGGGTAATATAATGACAGGAGAGGGTAGACAAGGGTAATATACTGACAGGAGAGGGTAGACAAGGGTAATATAATGACAGGAGAGGGTAGACAAGGGTAAAATATTACAGGAGAGGGTAGACCAGGGTAATATATTGTAAGGAGAGGGTAGACCAGGGTAATATAATGTCAGGAGAGGGTAGACCAGGGTAATATAATGTCAGGAGAGGGTAGACCAGGGTAATACTATGACAGGAGAGGGTAGACCAGGGTAATATAATGTCAGAAGAGGGTAGACCAGGGTAATATAATGTCAGGATTGGGTAGACCAGGGTAATATAACGACAGGAGAGGGTATACCAGGGTAATATAATGGCAGGAGAGGGTAGACCAGGGTAAAATAATGACAGGAGAGGGTAGACCAGGGTAATATATTGACAGGAACGGGTAGACCAGGGTAATAGAATGTCAGGAGAGGGTAGACCAAGGCAATATAATGACAGGAGAGGGTATACCAGGGTAATATATTGTAAGGAGAGGGTAGGCCAGGGTAATATATTGTAAGGAGAGGGTAGACCAGGGTAAAATATTACAGGAGAGGGTAGACCAGGGTAATATATTGTAAGGAGAGGGTAGACCAGGGTAATATAATGTCAGGAGAGGGTAGACCAGGGTAATACAATGACAGGAGGGGGTAGACCAGGGTAATATAATGTCAGAAGAGGGTAGACCAGGGTAATATAATGTCAGGAGTGGGTAGACCAGGGTAATATAACGACAGGAGAGTGTATACCAGGGTAATATAATGGCAGGAGAGGGTAGACCAGGGTAAAATAATGGCAGGAGAAGGGAGACCAGGGTAAAATAATGACAGGAGAGGGTAGACCAGGGTAATATAATGACAGGAGAGGGTAGACCAGGGTAATATATTGACAGGAACGGGTAGACCAGGGTAATAGAATGGCAGGAGAGGGTAGACCAGGGTAATATATTGTAAGGAGAGGGTAGACCAGGGTAAAATATTACAGGAGAGGGTAGACCAGGGTAATTTAATGAAAGGAGAGGGTAGATCAGGGTATTATAATGACAGGAGAGGGTAGACCAGGGTAATATAATGACAGGAGAGGGTAGACCAGGGTAATATAATGACAGGAGAGGGTAGACCAAGGCAATATAATGACAGGACAGGGTAGACCAGGGTAATATATTGTAAGGAGAGGGTAGACCAGGGTAATATAATGTCAGGAGAGGGTAGACCAAGGTAATATAATGTCAGGAGAGGGTAGACCAGGGTAATACAATGACAGGAGAGGGTAGACCAGGGTAATATAATGTCAGAAGAGGGTAGACCAGGGTAATACAATGACAGGAGAGGGTAGACCAGGGTAATATAAAGTCAGAAGAGGGTAGACCAGGGTAATATAATGACAGGAGAGGGTAGACCAGGGTAATATAATGACAGGAGAGGGTAGACAAGGGTAATATAATGACAGGAGAGGGTAGACAAGGGTAATATAATGACAGGAGAGGGTAGACAAGGGTAATATATTGTAAGGAGAGGGTAGACCAGGGTAAAATATTACAGGAGAGGGTAGACCAGGGTAATATATTGTAAGGAGAGGGTAGACCAGGGTAATATAATGTCAGGAGAGGGTAGACCAGGGTAATATAATGTCAGGAGAGTGTAGACCAGGGTAATACAATGACAGGAGAGGGTAGACCAGGGTAATATAATGTCAGAAGAGGGTAGACCAGGGTAATATAATGTCAGGATTGGGTAGACCAGGGTAATATAAAGTCAGAAGAGGGTAGACCAGGGTAATATAATGACAGGAGAGGGTAGACCAGGGTAATATAATGACAGGAGAGGGTAGACCAGGGTAATATATGACAGGAGAGGGTAGACCAGGGTAATCTATTGTAAGGAGAGGGTAGACCAGGGTAATATATTGTAAGGAGAGGGTGCACCAGGGTAAAATATTACAGGAGAGGGTAGACCAGGGTAATATAATGAAAGGAGAGGTTAGACCAGGGTAATATAATGACAGGAGAGGGTAGACCAAGGCAATATAATGACAGGAGAGCGTAGACCAGGGTAATATATTGTAAGGAGAGGGTGCACCAGGGTAAAATATTGTAAGGAGAGGGTAGACCAGGGTAATATAATGACAGGAGAGGGTATACCAGGGTAATATAATGGCAGGAGAGGGTAGACCAGGGTAAAATAATGACAGGAGAGGGTAGACCAGGGTAATATATTGACAGGAACGGGTAGACCAGGGTAATATATTGTAAGGAGAGGGTAGACCAGGGTAAAATATTACAGGAGAGGG
Organism: Salvelinus alpinus; assembly: GCF_045679555.1. Taxonomy (NCBI): domain Eukaryota; kingdom Metazoa; phylum Chordata; class Actinopteri; order Salmoniformes; family Salmonidae; genus Salvelinus; species Salvelinus alpinus. Next base: position 360,817 of record NC_092092.1, read on the forward strand.
TAGACCAGGGTAATATATTGTAAGGAGAGGGTGCACCAGGGTAAAATATTACAGGAGAGGGTAGACCAGGGTAATATAATGACAGGAGAGGGTAGACCAGGGTAATATAATGACAGGAGAGGGTAGACAAGGGTAATATAATGACAGGAGAGGGTAGACAAGGGTAATATAATGACAGGAGAGGGTAGACAAGGGTAATATATTGTAAGGAGAGGGTAGACCAGGGTAAAATATTACAGGAGAGGGTAGGCCAGGGTAATATATTGTAAGGAGAGGGTAGACCAGGGTAAAATATTACAGGAGAGGGTAGACCAGGGTAATATAATGTCAGGAGAGGGTAGACCAGGGTAATACAATGACAGGAGAGGGTAGACCAGGGTAATATAATGTCAGAAGAGGGTAGACCAGGGTAATACAATGACAGGAGAGGGTAGACCAGGGTAATATAAAGTCAGAAGAGGGTAGACCAGGGTAATATAATGACAGGAGAGGGTAGACCAGGGTAATATAATGACAGGAGAGGGTAGACAAGGGTACTATAATGACAGGAGAGGGTAGACAAGGGTAATATATTGTAAGGAGAGGGTAGACCAGGGTAAAATATTACAGGAGAGGGTAGACCAGGGTAATATATTGTAAGGAGAGGGTAGACCAGGGTAATATAATGTCAGGAGAGGGTAGACCAGGGTAATATAATGTCAGGAGAGGGTAGACCAGGGTAATACAATGACAGGAGAGGGTAGACCAGGGTAATATAATGTCAGAAGAGGGTAGACCAGGGTAATATAATGTCAGGATTGGGTAGACCAGGGTAATATAACGACAGGAGAGGGTATACCAGGGTAATATAATGGCAGGAGAGGGTAGACCAGGGTAAAATAATGACAGGAGAGGGTAGACCAGGGTAATATATTGACAGGAACGGGTAGACCAGGGTAATAGAATGGCAGGAGAGGGTAGACCAAGGCAATATAATGACAGGAGAGGGTATACCAGGGTAATATATTGTAAGGAGAGTAGGCCAGGGTAATATATTGTAAGGAGAGGGTAGACCAGGGTAAAATATTACAGGAGAGGGTAGACCAGGGTAATATATTGTAAGGAGAGGGTAGACCAGGGTAATATAATGTCAGGAGAGGGTAGACCAGGGTAATACAATGACAGGAGAGGGTAGACCAGGGTAATATAATGTCAGAAGAGGGTAGACCAGGGTAATATAATGTCAGGAGTGGATAGACCAGGGTAATATAACGACAGGAGAGTGTATACCAGGGTAATATAATGGCAGGAGAGGGTAGACCAGGGTAAAATAATGGCAGGAGAAGGGAGACCAGGGTAAAATAATGACAGGAGAGGGTAGACCAGGGTAATATAATGACAGGAGAGGGTAGACCAGGGTAATATATTGACAGGAACGGGTAGACCAGGGTAATAGAATGGCAGGAGAGGGTAGACCAGGGTAATATAATGACAGGAGAGGGTAGACCAGGGTAATATATAAACGAAGAGGGTAGACCAGGGTAATATAATGACAGGAGAGGGTAGACAAAGGCAATATAATGACAGGAGAGGGTAGACCAGGGTAATATATTGTAAGGAGAGGGTAGGCCAGGGTAATATATTGTAAGGAGAGCGTAGACCAGGGTAAAATATTACAGGAGAGGGTAGACCAGGGTAATATATTACAGGAGAGGGTAGACCAGGGTAATATAATGACAGGAGAGGGTAGACCAGGGTAATATAATGACAGGAGAGGGTAGACCAGGGTAATATATTGTAAGGAGAGGGTAGACTAGGGTAATATATTGTAAGGAGAGGGTAGACCAGGGTAAAATATTACAGGAGAGGGTAGACCAGGGTAATATAATGACAGGAGAGGGTAGACCAGGGTATTATAATGACAGGAGAGGGTAGACCAGGGTAATATAATGACAGGAGAGGGTAGACCAGGGTAATATAATGCCAGGAGAGGCTAGACCAAGGCAATATAATGACAGGAGAGGGTAGACCAGGGTAATATATTGTAAGGAGAGGGTAGACCAGGGTAATATATTGTAAGGAGAGGGTGCACCAGGGTAAAATATTACAGGAGAGGGTAGACCAGGGTAATATATTGTAAGCAGAGGGTAGACCAAGGTAATATAATGTCAGGAGAGGGTAGACCAGGGTAATATAATGTCAGGAGAGGGTAGACCAGGGTAATACAATGACAGGAGAGGGTAGACCAGGGTAATATAATGTCAGAAGAGGGTAGACCAGGGTAATATAATGTCAGGAGTGGGTAGACCAGGGTAATATAACGGCAGGATAGGGTAGACCAGGGTAATATAACGGCAGGAGAGGGTAGACCAGGGTAATATAATGGCAGGAGAGGGTAGACCAGGGTAAAATAATGACAGGAGACGGTAGACCAGGGTAATATAATGACAGGAGAGGGTAGACCAGGGTAATATAATGTCAGGAGAGGGTAGACCAGGGTAATATATTGTAAGGAGAGGGTAGACTAGAGTAATATATTGTAAGGAGAGTGTAGACCAGGGTAAAATATTACAGGAGAGGGTAGACCAGGGTAATTTAATGAAAGGAGAGGGTAGACCAGGGTATTATAATGACAGGAGAGGGTAGACCAGGGTAATATAATGACAGGAGAGGGTAGACCAGGGTAATATAATGACAGGAGAGGGTAGACCAGGGTAATATATTGTAAGGAGAGGGTAGACCAGGGTAATATATTGTAAGGAGAGGGTGCACCAGGGTAAAATATTACAGGAGAGGGTAGACCAGGGTAATATATTGTAAGGAGAGGGTAGACCAGGGTAAAATATTACAGGAGAGGGTAGACCAGGGTAATATATTGTAAGGAGAGGGTAGACCAGGGTAATATAATGTCAGGAGAGGGTAGACCAGGGTAATATAATGTCAGGAGAGGGTAGACCAGGGTAATACAATGACAGGAGAGGGTAGACCAGGGTAATATAAAGTCAGAAGAGGGTAGACCAGGGTAATATAATGACAGGAGAGGGTAGACCAGGGTAATATATGACAGGAGAGGGTAGACCAGGGTAAAATATGACAGGAGAGGGTAGACCAGGGTAATATATTGTAAGGAGAGGGTAGACCAGGGTAATATATTGTAAGTAGAGGGTGCACCAGGGTAAAATATTACAGGAGAGGGTAGACCAGGGTAATATAATGAAAGGAGAGGTTAGACCAGGGTAATATAATGACAGGAGAGGGTAGACCAAGGCAATATAATGACAGGAGAGCGTAGACCAGGGTAATATATTGTAAGGAGAGGGTGCACCAGGGTAAAATATTACAGGAGAGGGTAGACCAGGGTAATATAATGACAGGAGAGGGTATACCAGGGTAATATAATGGCAGGAGAGGGTAGACCAGGGTAAAATAATGACAGGAGAGGGTAGACCAGGGTAATATATTGACAGGAACGGGTAGACCAGGGTAATATATTGTAAGGAGAGGGTAGACCAGGGTAAAATATTACAGGAGAGGGTAGACCAGGGTAATATATTGTAAGGAGAGGGTGCACCAGGGTAAAATATTACAGGAGAGGGTAGACCAGGGTAATATAATGACAGGAGAGGGTAGACCAGGGTAATATAATGACAGGAGAGGGTAGACAAGGGTAATATATTGTAAGGAGAGGGTAGACCAGGGTAAAATATTACAGGAGAGGGTAGACCAGGGTAATATATTGTAAGGAGAGGGTAGACCAGGGTAATATAATGTCAGGAGAGGGTAGACCAGGGTAATATAATGTCAGGAGAGGGTAGACCAGGGTAATACAATTACAGGAGAGGGTAGACAAGGGTAATATAATGTCAGAAGAGGGTAGACCAGGGTAACATAATGTCAGGATTGGGTAGACCAGGGTAATATAACGACAGGAGAGGGTATACCAGGGTAATATAATGGCAGGAGAGGGTAGACCAGGGTAAAATAATGACAGGAGAGGGTAGACCAGGGTAATATATTGACAGGAACGGGTAGACCAGGGTAATAGAATGGCAGGAGAGGGTAGACCAAGGCAATATAATGACAGGAGAGGGTATACCAGGGTAATATATTGTAAGGAGAGGGTAGGCCAGGGTAATATATTGTAAGGAGAGGGTAGACCAGGGTAAAATATTACAGGAGAGGGTAGACCAGGGTAATATATTGTAAGGAGAGGGTAGACCAGGGTAATATAATGTCAGGAGAGGGTAGACCAGGGTAATACAATGACAGGAGAGGGTAGACCAGGGTAATATAATGTCAGAAGAGGGTAGACCAGGGTAATATAATGTCAGGAGTGGGTAGACCAGGGTAATATATTGTAAGGAGAGGGTGCACCAGGGTAAAATATTACAGGAGAGGGTAGACCAGGGTAATATAATGACAGGAGAGGGTAGACCAGGGTAATATAATGACAGGAGAGGGTAGACAAGGGTAATATATTGTAAGGAGAGGGTAGACCAGGGTAAAATATTACAGGAGAGGGTAGACCAGGGTAATATATTGTAAGGAGAGGGTAGACCAGGGTAATATAATGTCAGGAGAGGGTAGACCAGGGTAATATAATGTCAGGAGAGGGTAGACCAGGGTAATACAATTACAGGAGAGGGTAGACAAGGGTAATATAATGTCAGAAGAGGGTAGACCAGGGTAACATAATGTCAGGATTGGGTAGACCAGGGTAATATAACGACAGGAGAGGGTATACCAGGGTAATATAATGGCAGGAGAGGGTAGACCAGGGTAAAATAATGACAGGAGAGGGTAGACCAGGGTAATATATTGACAGGAACGGGTAGACCAGGGTAATAGAATGGCAGGAGAGGGTAGACCAAGGCAATATAATGACAGGAGAGGGTATACCAGGGTAATATATTGTAAGGAGAGGGTAGGCCAGGGTAATATATTGTAAGGAGAGGGTAGACCAGGGTAAAATATTACAGGAGAGGGTAGACCAGGGTAATATATTGTAAGGAGAGGGTAGACCAGGGTAATATAATGTCAGGAGAGGGTAGACCAGGGCAATACAATGACAGGAGAGGCTAGACCAGGGTAATATAATGTCAGAAGAGGGTAGACCAGGGTAATATAATGTCAGGAGTGGGTAGACCAGGGTAATATAACGACAGGAGAGTGTATACCAGGGTAATATAATGGCAGGAGAGGGTAGACCAGGGTAAAATAATGGCAGGAGAAGGGAGACCAGGGTAAAATAATGACAGGAGAGGGTAGACCAGGGTAATATAATGACACGAGAGGGTAGACCAGGGTAATATATTGACAGGAACGGGTAGACCAGGGTAATAGAATGGCAGGAGAGGGTAGACCAGGGTAATATATGACAGGAGAGGGTAGACCAGGGTAATATATTGTAAGGAGAGGGTAGACCAGGGTAATATATTGTAAGGAGCGGGTGCACCAGGGTAAAATATTACAGGAGAGGGTAGACCAAGGCAATATAATGACAGGAGAGCGTAGACCAGGGTAATATATTGTAAGGAGAGGGTGCACCAGGGTAAAATATTACAGGAGAGGGTAGACCAGGGTAATATAATGACAGGAGAGGGTATACCAGGGTAATATAATGGCAGGAGAGGGTAGACCAGGGTAAAATAATGACAGGAGAGGGTAGACCAGGGTAATATATTGACAGGAACGGGTAGACCAGGGTAATATATTGTAAGGAGAGGGTAGACCAGGGTAAAATATTACAGGAGAGGGTAGACCAGGGTAATATATTGTCAGAAGAGGGTAGACCAGGGTAATATAATGTCAGGATTGGGTAGACCAGGGTAATATAACGACAGGAGAGGGTATACCAGGGTAATATAATGGCAGGAGAGGGTAGACCAGGGTAAAATAATGACAGGAGAGGGTAGACCAGGGTAATATATTGACAGGAACGGGTAGACCAGGGTAATAGAATGGCAGGAGAGGGTAGACCAAGGCAATATAATGACAGGAGAGGGTATACCAGGGTAATATATTGTAAGGAGAGGGTAGGCCAGGGTAATATATTGTAAGGAGAGGGTAGACCAGGGTAAAATATTACAGGAGAGGGTAGACCAGGGTAATATATTGTAAGGAGAGGGTAGACCAGGGTAATATAATGTCAGGAGAGGGTAGACCAGGGTAATACAATGACAGGAGAGGGTAGACCAGGGTAATATAATGTCAGAAGAGGGTAGACCAGGGTAATATAATGTCAGGAGTGGGTAGACCAGGGTAATATAACGACAGGAGAGTGTATACCAGGGTAATATAATGGCAGGAGAGGGTAGACCAGGGTAAAATAATGGCAGGAGAAGGGAGACCAGGGTAAAATAATGACAGGAGAGGGTAGACCAGGGTAATATAATGACACGAGAGGGTAGACCAGGGTAATATATTGACAGGAACGGGTAGACCAGGGTAATAGAATGGCAGGAGAGGGTAGACCAGGGTAATATATGACAGGAGAGGGTAGACCAGGGTAATATATTGTAAGGAGAGGGTAGACCAGGGTAATATATTGTAAGGAGAGGGTGCACCAGGGTAAAATATTACAGGAGAGGGTAGACCAGGGTAATATAATGAAAGGAGAGGTTAGACCAGGGTAATATAATGACAGGAGAGGGTAGACCAAGGCAATATAATGACAGGAGAGCGTAGACCAGGGTAATATATTGTAAGGAGAGGGTGCACCAGGGTAAAATATTACAGGAGAGGGTAGACCAGGGTAATATAATGACAGGAGAGGGTATACCAGGGTAATATAATGGCAGGAGAGGGTAGACCAGGGTAAAATAATGACAGGAGAGGGTAGACCAGGGTAATATATTGACAGGAACGGGTAGACCAGGGTAATATATTGTAAGGAGAGGGTAGACCAGGGTAAAATATTACAGGAGAGGGTAGACCAGGGTAATATATTGTAAGGAGAGGGTGCACCAGGGTAAAATATTACAGGAGAGGGTAGACCAGGGTAATATAATGACAGGAGAGGGTAGACCAGGGTAATATAATGACAGGAGAGGGTAGACAAGGGTAATATATTGTAAGGAGAGGGTAGACCAGGGTAAAATATTACAGGAGAGGGTAGAACAGGGTAATATATTGTAAGGAGAGGGTAGACCAGGGTAATATAATGTCAGGAGAGGGTAGACCAGGGTAATATAATGTCAGGAGAGGGTAGACCAGGGTAATACAATGACAGGAGAGGGTAGACCAGGGTAATATAATGTCAGAAGAGGGTAGACCAGGGTAATATAATGTCAGGATTGGGTAGACCAGGGTAATATAATGACAGGAGAGGGTAGACCAGGGTAATATAATGACACGAGAGGGTAGACCAGGGTAATATATTGACAGGAACGGGTAGACCAGGGTAATAGAATGGCAGGAGAGGGTAGACCAGGGTAATATATGACAGGAGAGGGTAGACCAGGGTAATATATTGTAAGGAGAGGGTAGACCAGGGTAATATATTGTAAGGAGAGGGTGCACCAGGGTAAAATATTACAGGAGAGGGTAGACCAGGGTAATATAATGAAAGGAGAGGTTAGACCAGGGTAATATAATGACAGGAGAGGGTAGACCAAGGCAATATAATGACAGGAGAGCGTAGACCAGGGTAATATATTGTAAGGAGAGGGTGCATATTTTACCCTGGTGCATATAATATTTTAATATAATATTTTACCCTGGTGCACCCTCTCCTTACAATATATTACCCTGGTCTACGCTCTCCTGTCATTATATTGCCTTGGTCTACCCTCTCCTGTCATTATATTACCCTGGTCTAACCTCTCCTTTCATTATATTACCCTGGTGCACCAGGGTAAAATATTACAGGAGAGGGTAGACCAGGGTAATATAATGACAGGAGAGGGTAGACCAAGGCAATATAATGACAGGAGAGCGTAGACCAGGGTAATATATTGTAAGGAGAGGGTGCACCAGGGTAAAATATTACAGGAGAGGGTAGACCAGGGTAATATAATGACAGGAGAGGGTATACCAGGGTAATATAATGGCAGGAGAGGGTAGACCAGGGTAAAATAATGACAGGAGAGGGTAGACCAGGGTAATATATTGACAGGAACGGGTAGACCAGGGTAATATATTGTAAGGAGAGGGTAGACCAGGGTAAAATATTACAGGAGAGGGTAGACCAGGGTAATATATTGTCAGAAGAGGGTAGACCAGGGTAATATAATGTCAGGATTGGGTAGACCAGGGTAATATAACGACAGGAGAGGGTATACCAGGGTAATATAATGGCAGGAGAGGGTAGACCAGGGTAAAATAATGACAGGAGAGGGTAGACCAGGGTAATATATTGACAGGAACGGGTAGACCAGGGTAATAGAATGGCAGGAGAGGGTAGACCAAGGCAATATAATGACAGGAGAGGGTATACCAGGGTAATATATTGTAAGGAGAGGGTAGGCCAGGGTAATATATTGTAAGGAGAGGGTAGACCAGGGTAAAATATTACAGGAGAGGGTAGACCAGGGTAATATATTGTAAGGAGAGGGTAGACCAGGGTAATATAATGTCAGGAGAGGGTAGACCAGGGTAATACAATGACAGGAGAGGGTAGACCAGGGTAATATAATGTCAGAAGAGGGTAGACCAGGGTAATATAATGTCAGGAGTGGGTAGACCAGGGTAATATAACGACAGGAGAGTGTATACCAGGGTAATATAATGGCAGGAGAGGGTAGACCAGGGTAAAATAATGGCAGGAGAAGGGAGACCAGGGTAAAATAATGACAGGAGAGGGTAGACCAGGGTAATATAATGACACGAGAGGGTAGACCAGGGTAATATATTGACAGGAACGGGTAGACCAGGGTAATAGAATGGCAGGAGAGGGTAGACCAGGGTAATATATGACAGGAGAGGGTAGACCAGGGTAATATATTGTAAGGAGAGGGTAGACCAGGGTAATATATTGTAAGGAGAGGGTGCACCAGGGTAAAATATTACAGGAGAGGGTAGACCAGGGTAATATAATGAAAGGAGAGGTTAGACCAGGGTAATATAATGACAGGAGAGGGTAGACCAAGGCAATATAATGACAGGAGAGCGTAGACCAGGGTAATATATTGTAAGGAGAGGGTGCACCAGGGTAAAATATTACAGGAGAGGGTAGACCAGGGTAATATAATGACAGGAGAGGGTAGACCAGGGTAATACAATGACAGGAGAGGGTAGACCAGGGTAATATAATGTCAGAAGAGGGTAGACCAGGGTAATATAATGTCAGGATTGGGTAGACCAGGGTAATATAACGACAGGAGAGGGTAGACCAGGGTAATACAATGACAGGAGAGGGTAGACCAGGGTAATATAATGTCAGAAGAGGGTAGACCAGGGTAATATAATGTCAGGATTGGGTAGACCAGGGTAATATAACGACAGGAGAGGGTAGACCAGGGTAATATAATGACACGAGAGGGTAGACCAGGGTAATATATTGACAGGAACGGGTAGACCAGGGTAATAGAATGGCAGGAGAGGGTAGACCAGGGTAATATATGACAGGAGAGGGTAGACCAGGGTAATATATTGTAAGGAGAGGGTAGACCAGGGTAATATATTGTAAGGAGAGGGTGCACCAGGGTAAAATATTACAGGAGAGGGTAGACCAGGGTAATATAATGAAAGGAGAGGTTAGACCAGGGTAATATAATGACAGGAGAGCGTAGACCAGGGTAATATATTGTAAGGAGAGGGTGCACCAGGGTAAAATATTACAGGAGAGGGTAGACCAGGGTAATATAATGACAGGAGAGGGTATACCAGGGTAATATAATGGCAGGAGAGGGTAGACCAGGGTAAAATAATGACAGGAGAGGGTAGACCAGGGTAATATATTGACAGGAACGGGTAGACCAGGGTAATATATTGTAAGGAGAGGGTAGACCAGGGTAAAATATTACAGGAGAGGGTAGACCAGGGTAATATATTGTAAGGAGAGGGTGCACCAGGGTAAAATATTACAGGAGAGGGTAGACCAGGGTAATATAATGACAGGAGAGGGTAGTCCAGGGTAATATAATGACAGGAGAGGGTAGACAAGGGTAATATATTGTAAGGAGAGGGTAGACCAGGGTAAAATATTACAGGAGAGGGTAGACCAGGGTAATATATTGTAAGGAGAGGGTAGACCAGGGTAATATAATGTCAGGAGAGGGTAGACCAGGGTAATATAATGTCAGGAGAGGGTAGACCAGGGTAATACAATGACAGGAGAGGGTAGACCAGGGTAATATAACGTCAGAAGAGGGTAGACCAGGGTAATATAATGTCAGGATTGGGTAGACCAGGGTAATATAACGACAGGAGAGGGTATACCAGGGTAATATAATGGCAGGAGAGGGTAGACCAGGGTAAAATAATGACAGGAGAGGGTAGACCAGGGTAATATATTGACAGGAACGGGTAGACCAGGGTAATAGAATGGCAGGAGAGGGTAGACCAAGGCAATATAATGACAGGAGAGGGTATACCAGGGTAATATATTGTAAGGAGAGGGTAGGCCAGGGTAATATATTGTAAGGAGAGGGTAGACCAGGGTAAAATATTACAGGAGAGGGTAGACCAGGGTAATATATTGTAAGGAGAGGGTAGACCAGGGTAATATAATGTCAGGAGAGGGTAGACCAGGGTAATACAATGACAGGAGAGGGTAGACCAGGGTAATATAATGTCAGAAGAGGGTAGACCAGGGTAATATAATGTCAGGAGTGGGTAGACCAGGGTAATATAACGACAGGAGAGGGTAGACCAGGGTAATATATTGACAGGAACGGGTAGACCAGGGTAATAGAATGGCAGGAGAGGGTAGACCAAGGCAATATAATGACAGGAGAGGGTATACCAGGGTAATATATTGTAAGGAGAGGGTAGGCCAGGGTAATATATTGTAAGGAGAGGGTAGACCAGGGTAATATATTGTAAGGAGAGGGTGCACCAGGGTAAAATATTACAGGAGAGGGTAGACCAGGGTAATATAATGAAAGGAGAGGTTAGACCAGGGTAATCTAATGACAGGAGAGCGTAGACCAGGGTAATACAATGACAGGAGAGGGTAGACCAGGGTAATATAATGTCAGAAGAGGGTAGACCAGGGTAATATAATGTCAGGAGTGGGTAGACCAGGGTAATATAACGACAGGAGAGTGTATACCAGGGTAATATAATGGCAGGAGAGGGTAGACCAGGGTAAAATAATGGCAGGAGAAGGGAGACCAGGGTAAAATAATGACAGGAGAGGGTAGACCAGGGTAATATAATGACACGAGAGGGTAGACCAGGGTAATATATTGACAGGAACGGGTAGACCAGGGTAATAGAATGGCAGGAGAGGGTAGACCAGGGTAATATAATGACAGGAGAGGGTAGACCAGGGTAATATATAAACGAAGAGATTAGACCAGGGTAATATAATGACAGGAGAGGGTAGACAAAGGCAATATAATGACAGGAGAGGGTAGACCAGGGTAATATATTGTAAGGAGAGGGTAGGCCAGGGTAATATATTGTAAGGAGAGCGTAGACCAGGGTAAAATATTACAGGAGAGGGTAGACCAGGGTAATATATTGTAAGGAGAGGGTAGACCAGGGTAATATAATGTCAGGAGAGGGTAGACCAGGGTAATACAATGACAGGAGAGGGTAGACCAGGGTAATATAATGTCAGAAGAGGGTAGACCAGGGTAATATAATGTCAGGAGTGGGTAGACCAGGGTAATATAACGACAGGAGAGGGTAGACCAGGGTAATATATTGACAGGAACGGGTAGACCAGGGTAATAGAATGGCAGGAGAGGGTAGACCAAGGCAATATAATGACAGGAGAGGGTATACCAGGGTAATATATTGTAAGGAGAGGGTAGGCCAGGGTAATATATTGTAAGGAGAGGGTAGACCAGGGTAATATATTGTAAGGAGAGGGTGCACCAGGGTAAAATATTACAGGAGAGGGTAGACCAGGGTAATATAATGAAAGGAGAGGTTAGACCAGGGTAATCTAATGACAGGAGAGCGTAGACCAGGGTAATACAATGACAGGAGAGGGTAGACCAGGGTAATATAATGTCAGAAGAGGGTAGACCAGGGTAATATAATGTCAGGAGTGGGTAGACCAGGGTAATATAACGACAGGAGAGTGTATACCAGGGTAATATAATGGCAGGAGAGGGTAGACCAGGGTAAAATAATGGCAGGAGAAGGGAGACCAGGGTAAAATAATGACAGGAGAGGGTAGACCAGGGTAATATAATGACACGAGAGGGTAGACCAGGGTAATATATTGACAGGAACGGGTAGACCAGGGTAATAGAATGGCAGGAGAGGGTAGACCAGGGTAATATAATGACAGGAGAGGGTAGACCAGGGTAATATATAAACGAAGAGATTAGACCAGGGTAATATAATGACAGGAGAGGGTAGACAAAGGCAATATAATGACAGGAGAGGGTAGACCAGGGTAATATATTGTAAGGAGAGGGTAGGCCAGGGTAATATATTGTAAGGAGAGCGTAGACCAGGGTAAAATATTACAGGAGAGGGTAGACCAGGGTAATATATCAATCAATCAATCAATTTTATTTTATATAGCCCCTCGTACATCAGCTAATATTTCGAAGTGCTGTACAGACACCCAGCCTAAAACCCCAAACAGCTAGTAATGCAGGTGTAGAAGCACGGTGGCTAGGAAAAACTCCCTAGAAAGGCCAAAACCTAGGAAGAAACCTAGAGAGGAACCAGGCTATGAGGGGTGGCCAGTCCTCTTCTGGCTGTGCCGGGTGGAGATTATAACAGAACTATGCCAAGATGTTCAAAAATGTTCATAAGTGACAAGCATGGTCAAATAATAATCATGAATAATGACAGGTGAGGGTAGACCAGGGTAATATAATGTCAGGAGAGGGTAGACCAGGGTAATATAATGACAGGAGAGGGTAGACCAGGGTAATATATAACAGAAGAGGGTAGACCAGGGTAATATAATGACAGGAGAGGGTAGACCAGGGCAATAGAATGACAGGAGAAGGTAGACCAGGTTAATATAATGTCAGGAGAGGGTAGACCAGGGTAATATAATGACAGGATAGGGTAGACCAGGGTAATATAATGACAGGAAAGGGTAGACCAGGGTAATATAATGACAGGAGAGGGTAGACCAGGGTAAAATAATGACAGGAGAGGGCAGACCAGGGTAATATAATGACAGGAGAGGGTAGACCAGGGTAATATAATGACAGGAAAGGGTAGACCAGGGTAATAGAATGGCAGGAGAGGGTAGACCAGGGTAATATAATGACAGGAGAGGGTAGACCAGGGTAATATAATGACAGGAGAGGGTAGACCAGGGTAATATAATGACAGGAGAGGGTAGTCCAGGGTAATATATAACAGAAGAGGGTAGACCAGGGTAATATATTGTTAGGAGAGGGTAGACCAGGGTAAAATATTACAGGAGAGGGTAGACCAGGGTAATATATTGTCAGGAGAGGGTAGACCATGATAATATAATGACAGGAGAGGGTAGACCAAGGCAATATAATGACAGGAGAGGGTAGACCAGGGTAATATATTGTAAGGAGAGGGTAGACCAGGGTAATATATTGTAAGGAGAGGGTACACCAGGGTAAAATATTACAGGAGAGGGTAGACCAGGGTAATATAATGACAGGAGAGGGTAGACCAGGTTAATATAATGTCAGGAGAGGGTAGACCAGGGTAATACAATGACAGGAGAGGGTAGACCAGGGTAATATAATGTCAGAAGAGGGTAGACCAGGGTAATATAATGACAGGATAGGGTAGACCAGGGTAATATAATGACAGGTGAGGGTAGACCAGGGTAATATAATGTCAGGAGAGGGTAGACCAGGGTAATATAATGACAGGAGAGGGTAGACCAGGGTAATATATAACAGAAGAGGGTAGACCAGGGTAATATAATGACAGGAGAGGGTAGACCAGGGCAATAGAATGACAGGAGAAGGTAGACCAGGTTAATATAATGTCAGGAGAGGGTAGACCAGGGTAATACAATGACAGGAGAGGGTAGACCAGGTTAATATAATGACAGGAGAGGGTAGACAAGGGTAATATAATGACAGGAGAGGGTAGACCAGGGTAATATAATGGCAGGAGAGGGTACACCAGGCTAATATATAACAGGAGAGGGTAGACCAGGGCAATATAATGACAGGAGAGGGTAGACAAGGGTAATATAATGACAGGAGAGGGTAGACCAGGGTAATATAATGGCAGGAGAGGGTAGACCAGGCTAATATATAACAGGAGAGGGTAGACCAGGGCAATATAATGACAGGAGAGGGTAGACAAGGGTAATATAATGACAGGAGAGGGTAGACCAGGGTAATATAATGACAGGAGAGGGTAGTCCAGGGTAATATAATGACAGGGAGAGGGTAGACCAGGGTAATATAATGACAGGAGAGGGTAGACCAGGGTAAAATAATGACAGGAGAGGGCAGACCAGGGTAATATATGACAGGAGAGGGTAGACCAGGGTAATATAATGACAGGAAAGGGTAGACCAGGGTAATGGAATGTCAGGAGAGAGTAGACCAGGGTAATATAATGACAGGAGAGGGTAGACCAGGGTAATATATAACAGAAGAGGGTAGACCAGGGTAATATAATGACAGGAGAGGGTAGACCAGGGTAATATATTGTAAGAGAGGGTAGACAAGGGTAATATATTGTAAGGAGAGGGTAGACCAGGGTAAAATATTACAGGAGAGGGTAGACCAGGGTAATATAATGACAGGAGAGGGTAGACCAGGGTAATATAATGACAGGAGAGGGTAGACCAGGTTAATATAATGTCAGGAGAGGGTAGACCAGGGTAATACAATGACAGGAGAGGGTAGACCAGGGTAATATAATGTCAGAAGAGGGTAGACCAGGGTAATATAATGACGGGATAGGGTAGACCAGGGTAATATAATGACAGGCGAGTGTCGACCAGGGTAAAATTATGACAGGAGAGGGCAGACCAGGGTAATATAATGACAGGAGAGGGTAGACCAGGGTAATATAATGACAGGAAAGGGTAGACCAGGGTAATAGAATGGCAGGAGAGGGTAGACCAGGGTAATATAATGACAGGAGACGGTAGACCAGGGTAATATAATGACAGGAGAGGGTAGTCCAGGGTTATATATTGTAAGGAGAGGGTAGACCAGGGTAAAGTATTACAGGAGAGTGTAGACCAGGGTAATATAATGACAGTTACGGGTAGACCAGGTTAATATAATGTCAAGAGAGGGTAGACCATGGTAATACAATGACAGGAGAGGGTAGACAAGGGTAATACAATGACAGGAGAGGGTAGACCAGGGTAATATAATGTCAGAAGAGGGTAGACCAGGGTAATATAATGACAGGAGAGGGTAGACCAGGGTAATACAATGTCAGGAGAGGGTAGACCAGGGTCATACAATTACAGGAGAGGGTAGACCAGGGTAATATAATGACAGGAGAGGGTAGACCAGGGTAATATAATGACAGGAGAGGGTAGACCAGGGTAATATAATGACAGGAGAGGGTAGACCAGGGTAATATAATGACAGGAGAGGGTAGACCAGGGTAAAATAATGACAGGAGAGGGCAGACCAGGGTAATATAATGACAGGAGAGGGTAGACCAGGGTAATATAATTACAGGAAAGGGTAGACCAGGGTAATAGAATGGCAGGAGAGGGTAGACCAGGGTAATAGAATGACAGGAGAGGGTAGTCCAGGGTAAAATATAACAGAAGAGGGTAGACCAGGGTAATATAATGACAGGAGAGGGTAGACCAAGGCAATATACTGACAGGAGAGGGTAGACCAGGGTAATATATTGTAAGGAGAGGGTAGACCAGGGTAATATATTGTAAGGAGAGGGTAGACCAGGGTAAAATATTACAGGAGAGGGTAGACCAGGGTAATATAATGACAGGAGAGGGTAGACCAGGGTAATATAATGACAGGAGAGGGTAGACCAGGGTAATATAATGACAGGAGAGGGTAGACCAGGGTAAAATAATGACAGGAGAGGGCAGACCAGGGTAATATATGACAGGAGAGGGTAGACCAGGGTAATATAATGACAGGAAAGGGTAGACCAGGGTAATATAATGACAGGAAAGGGTAGACCAGGGTAATAGAATGGCAGGAGAGGGTAGACCAGGGTAATATAATGACAGGAGAGGGGAGACCAGGGTAATATAATGACAGGAGAGGGTAGTCCAGGGTTATATATAACCGAAGAGGGTAGACCAGGGTTATATATTGTAAGGAGAGGGTAGACCAGGGTAAAATATTACAGGAGAGTGTAGACCAGGGTAATATAATGACAGTTACGGGTAGACCAGGTTAATATAATGTCAGGAGAGGGTAGACCATGGTAATACAATGACAGGAGAGGGTAGACCAGGGTAATATAATGTCAGAAGAGGGTAGATCAGGGTAATATAATGACAGGAGAGGGTAGACCAGGGTAATACAATGTCAGGAGAGGGTAGACCAGGGTCATACAATTACAGGAGAGGGTAGACCAGGGTAATATAATGACAGGAGAGGGTAGACCAGGGTAATATAATGACAGGAGAGGGTAGACCAGGGTAATATAATGACAGGAGAGGGTAGACCAGGGTAATATAATGACAGGAGAGGGTAGACCAGGGTAATATACTGACAGGAGAGGGTAGACCAGGGTAAAATAATGACAGGAGAGGGCAGACCAGGGTAATATAATGACAGGAGAGGGTAGACCAGGGTAATATAATTACAGGAAAGGGTAGACCAGGGTAATAGAATGGCAGGAGAGGGTAGACCAGGGTAATAGAATGACAGGAGAGGGTAGTCCAGGGTAAAATATAACAGAAGAGGGTAGACCAGGGTAATATAATGACAGGAGAGGGTAGACCAAGGCAATATAATGACAGGAGAGGGTAGACCAGGGTAATATATTGTAAGGAGAGGGTAGACCAGGGTAATATATTGTAAGGAGAGGGTAGACCAGGGTAAAATATTACAGGAGAGGGTAGACCAGGGTAATATAATGACAGGAGAGGGTAGACCAGGGGAATATAATGACAGGAGAGGGTAGACCAGGGTAAAATAATGACAGGAGAGGGCAGACCAGGGTAATATATGACAGGAGAGGGTAGACCAGGGTAATATAATGACAGGAAAGGGTAGACCAGGGTAATATAATGACAGGAGAGGGTAGACCAGGGTAATATAATGACAGGAGAGGGTAGACCAGGGTAATATAATGACAGGAGAGGGGAGACCAGGGTAATATAATGACAGGAGAGGGTAGTCCAGGGTTATATATAACCGAAGAGGGTAGACCAGGGTTATATATTGTAAGGAGAGGGTAGACCAGGGTAAAATATTACAGGAGAGTGTAGACCAGGGTAATATAATGACAGTTACGGGTAGACCAGGTTAATATAATGTCAGGAGAGGGTAGACCATGGTAATACAATGACAGGAGAGGGTAGACCAGGGTAATACAATGACAGGAGAGGGTAGACCAGGGTAATATAATGTCAGAAGAGGGTAGACCAGGGTAATATAATGACAGGAGAGGGTAGACCAGGGTAATACAATGTCAGGAGAGGGTAGACCAGGGTCATACAATTACAGGAGAGGGTAGACCAGGGTAATATAATGACAGGAGAGGGTAGACCAGGGTAATATAATGTCAGGAGAGGGTAGACCAGGGTAATATAATGACAGGAGAGGGTAGACCAGGGTAATATAATGACAGGAGAGGGTAGACCAGGGTAAAATAATGACAGGAGAGGGCAGACCAGGGTAATATAATGACAGGAGAGGGTAGACCAGGGTAATATAATTACAGGAAAGGGTAGACCAGGGTAATAGAATGGCAGGAGAGGGTAGACCAGGTTAATATAATGTCAGGAGAGGGTAGACCATGGTAATACAATGACAGGAGAGGGTAGACAAGGGTAATACAATGACAGGAGAGGGTAGACCAGGGTAATATAATGTCAGAAGAGGGTAGACCAGGGTAATATAATGACAGGAGAGGGTAGACCAGGGTAATACAATGTCAGGAGAGGGTAGACCAGGGTCATACAATTACAGGAGAGGGTAGACCAGGGTAATATAATGACAGGAGAGGGTAGACCAGGGTAATATAATGTCAGGAGAGGGTAGACCAGGGTAATATAATGACAGGAGAGGGTAGACCAGGGTAATATAATGACAGGAGAGGGTAGACCAGGGTAAAATAATGACAGGAGAGGGCAGACCAGGGTAATATAATGACAGGAGAGGGTAGACCAGGGTAATATAATTACAGGAAAGGGTAGACCAGGGTAATAGAATGGCAGGAGAGGGTAGACCAGGGTAATAGAATGACAGGAGAGGGTAGTCCAGGGTAAAATATAACAGAAGAGGGTAGACCAGGGTAATATAATGACAGGAGAGGGTAGACCAAGGCAAAAAACTGACAGGAGAGGGTAGACCAGGGTAATATATTGTAAGGAGAGGGTAGACCAGGGTAATATATTGTAAGGAGAGGGTAGACCAGGGTAAAATATTACAGGAGAGGGTAGACCAGGGTAATATAATGACAGGAGAGGGTAGACCAGGGTAATATAATGACAGGAGAGGGTAGACCAGGGTAATATAATGACAGGAGAGGGTAGACCAGGGTAAAATAATGACAGGAGAGGGCAGACCAGGGTAATATATGACAGGAGAGGGTAGACCAGGGTAATATAATGACAGGAAAGGGTAGACCAGGGTAATATAATGACAGGAAAGGGTAGACCAGGGTAATAGAATGGCAGGAGAGGGTAGACCAGGGTAATATAATGACAGGAGAGGGGAGACCAGGGTAATATAATTACAGGAGAGGGTAGTCCAGGGTTATATATAACCGAAGAGGGTAGACCAGGGTTATATATTGTAAGGAGAGGGTAGACCAGGGTAAAATATTACAGGAGAGTGTAGACCAGGGTAATATAATGACAGTTACGGGTAGACCAGGTTAATATAATGTCAGGAGAGGGTAGACCAGGGTAATACAATGACAGGAGAGGGTAGACCAGGGTAATATAATGTCAGAAGAGGGTAGACCAGGGTAATATAATGACAGGAGAGGGTAGACCAGGGTAATACAATGTCAGGAGAGGGTAGACCAGGGTCATACAATTACAGGAGAGGGTAGACCAGGGTAATATAATGACAGGAGAGGGTAGACCAGGGTAATATAATGTCAGGAGAGGGTAGACCAGGGTAATATAATGACAGGAGAGGGTAGACCAGGGTAATATAATGACAGGAGAGGGTAGACCAGGGTAAAATAATGACAGGAGAGGGCAGACCAGGGTAATATAATGACAGGAGAGGGTAGACCAGGGTAATATAATTACAGGAAAGGGTAGACCAGGGTAATATAATGGCAGGAGAGGGTAGACCAGGGTAATATAATGTCAGGAGAGGGTAGACCAGGGTAATACAATGACAGGAGAGGGTAGACAAGGGTAATACAATGACAGGAGAGGGTAGACCAGGGTAATATAATGTCAGAAGAGGGTAGACCAGGGTAATATAATGACAGGAGAGGGTAGACCAGGGTAATACAATGTCAGGAGAGGGTAGACCAGGGTCATACAATTACAGGAGAGGGTAGACCAGGGTAATATAATGACAGGAGAGGGTAGACCAGGGTAATATAATGTCAGGAGAGGGTAGACCAGGGTAATATAATGACAGGAGAGGGTAGACCAGGGTAATATAATGACAGGAGAGGGTAGACCAGGGTAAAATAATGACAGGAGAGGGCAGACCAGGGTAATATAATGACAGGAGAGGGTAGACCAGGGTAATATATTTACAGGAAAGGGTAGACCAGGGTAATAAAATGGCAGGAGAGGGTAGACCAGGGTAATAGAATGACAGGAGAGGGTAGTCCAGGGTAAAATATAACAGAAGAGGGTAGACCAGGGTAATATAATGACAGGAGAGGGTAGACCAGGGTAATATAATGACAGGAGAGGGTAGACCAGGGTAAAATAATGACAGGAGAGGGCAGACCAGGGTAATATATGACAGGAGAGGGTAGACCAGGGTAATATAATGACAGGAAAGGGTAGACCAGGGTAATATAATGACAGGAAAGGGTAGACCAGGGTAATAGAATGGCAGGAGAGGGTAGACCAGGGTAATATAATGACAGGAGAGGGGAGACCAGGGTAATATAATGACAGGAGAGGGTAGTCCAGGGTAATATATAACCGAAGAGGGTAGACCAGGGTAATATATTGTAAGGAGAGGGTAGACCAGGGTAAAATATTACAGGAGAGTGTAGACCAGGGTAATATAATGACAGTTACGGGTAGACCAGGTTAATATAATGTCAGGAGAGGGTAGACCATGGTAATACAATGACAGGAGAGGGTAGACCAGGGTAATACAATGACAGGAGAGGGTAGACCAGGGTAATATAATGTCAGAAGAGGGTAGACCAGGGTAATATAATGACAGGAGAGGGTAGACCAGGGTAATACAATGTCAGGAGAGGGTAGACCAGGGTCATACAATTACAGGAGAGGGTAGACCAGGGTAATATAATGACAGGAGAGGGTAGACCAGGGTAATATAATGTCAGGAGAGGGTAGACTCGGGTAATATAATGACAGGAGAGGGTAGACCAGGGTAATATAATGACAGGAGAGGGTAGACCAGGGTAAAATAATGACAGGAGAGGGCAGACCAGGGTAATATAATGACAGGAGAGGGTAGACCAGGGTAATATAATTACAGGAAAGGGTAGACCAGGGTAATAGAATGGCAGGAGAGGGTAGACCAGGGTAATAGAATGACAGGAGAGGGTAGTCCAGGGTAAAATATAACAGAAGAGGGTAGACCAGGGTAATATAATGACAGGAGAGGGTAGACCAAGGCAATATACTGACAGGAGAGGGTAGACCAGGGTAATATATTGTAAGGAGAGGGTAGACCAGGGTAATATATTGTAAGGAGAGGGTAGACCAGGGTAAAATATTACAGGAGAGGGTAGACCAGGGTAATATAATGACAGGAGAGGGTAGACCAGGGTAATATAATGACAGGAGAGGGTAAACCAGGGTAATATAATGACAGGAGAGGGTAGACCAGGGTAAAATAATGACAGGAGAGGGCAGACCAGGGTAATATAATGACAGGAGAGGGTAGACCAAGGCAATATAATGACAGGAGAGGGTAGACCGGGGTAATATATTGTAAGGAGAGGGTAGACCAGGGTAATATATTGTAAGGAGAGGGTAGACCAGGGTAAAATATTACAGGAGAGGGTAGTCCAGGGTAATATAATGACAGGAGAGGGTAGACCAGGGTAATATAATGACAGGAGAGGGTAGACCAGGGTAATATAATGACAGGAGAGGGTAGACCAGGTTAATATAATGTCAGGAGAGGGTAGACCAGGGTAATACAATGACAGGAGAGGGTAGACCAGGGTAAAATAATGACAGGAGAGGGCAGACCAGGGTAATATAATGACAGGAGAGGGTAGACCAAGGCAATATAATGACAGGAGAGGGTAGACCGGGGTAATATATTGTAAGGAGAGGGTAGACCAGGGTAAAATATTGTAAGGAGAGGGTAGACCAGGGTAAAATATTACAGGAGAGGGTAGTCCAGGGTAATATAATGACAGGAGAGGGTAGACCAGGGTAATATAATGACAGGAGAGGGTAGACCAGGGTAATATAATGACAGGAGAGGGTAGACCAGGTTAATATAATGTCAGGAGAGGGTAGACCAGGGTAATACAATGACAGGAGAGGGTAGACCAGGGTAATATAATGACAGGAAAGGGTAGACCAGGGTAATAGAATGGCAGGAGAGGGTAGACCAGGGTAATATAAAGACAGGAGAGGGTAGACCAGGGTAATATAATGACAGGAGAGGGTAGTCCAGGGTAATATATAACCGAAGAGGGTAGACCAGCGTAATATATTGTAAGGAGAGGGTAGACCAGGGTAAAATATTACAGGAGAGGGTAGACCAGGGTAATATAATGACAGTTGCGGGTAGACCAGGTTAATATAATGTCAGGAGAGGGTAGACCATGGTAATACAATGACAGGAGAGGGTAGACCAGGGCAATATAATGACAGGAGAGGGTAGACAAGGGTAATATAATGACAGGAGAGGGTAGACCAGGGTAATATAATGGCAGGAGAGGGTACACCAGGTTAATATATAACAGGAGAGGGTAGACCAGGGCAATATAATGACAGGAGAGGGTAGACAAGGGAAATATAATGACAGGAGAGGGTAGACCAGGGTAATATAATGACAGGGAGAGGGTAGACCAGGGTAATATAATGACAGGAGAGGGAAGACCAGGGTAATATAATGACAGGAGAGGGTAGCCCAGGGTAAAATAATGACAGGAGAGGGCAGACCAGGGTAATATATGACAGGAGAGGGTCGACCAGGGTAATATAATGACAGGAAAGGGTAGACCAGGGTAATAGAATGGCAGGAGAGAGTAGACCAGGGTAATATAATGACAGGAGAGGGTAGACCAGGGTAATATATAACAGAAGAGGGTAGACCAGGGTAATATAATGACAGGAGAGGGTAGACCAAGGCAATATATTGTAAGAGAGGGTAGACCAGGGTAATATATTGTAAGGAGAGGGTAGACCAGGGTAAATTATTACAGGAGAGGGTAGACCAGGGTAATATAATGACAGGAGAGGGTAGACCAGGGTAATATAATGGCAGGAGAGGGTACACCAGGCTAATATATAACAGGAGAGGGTAGACCAGGGCAATATAATGACAGGAGAGGGTAGACAAGGGTAATATAATGACAGGAGAGTGTAGACCAGGGTAATATAATGACAGGAGAGGGTAGTCCAGGGTAATATAATGACAGGGAGAGGGTAGACCAGGGTAATATAATGACAGGAGAGGGTAGACCAGGGTAATATAATGACAGGAGAGGGTAGACCAGGGTAAAATAATGACAGGAGAGGGCAGACCAGGGTAATATATGACAGGAGAGGGTAGACCAGGGTAATATAATGACAGGAAAGGGTAGACCAGGGTAATAGAATGGCAGGAGAGGGTAGACCAGGGTAATATATTGTAAGAGAGGGTAGACCAGGGTAATATATTGTAAGGAGAGTGTAGACCAGGATAAAATATTACAGGAGAGGGTAGACCAGGGTAATATAATGACAGGAGAGGGTAGACCAGGGTAATATAATGACAGGAGAGGTTAGACCAGGGTAATATAATGACAGGAGAGGGTAGACCAGGTTAATATAATGTCAGGAGAGGGTAGACCAGGGTAATACAATGACAGGAGAGGGTAGACCAGGGTAATATAATGACAGGAAAGGGTAGACCAGGGTAATAGAATGGCAGGAGAGGGTAGACCAGGGTAATATAAAGACAGGAGAGGGTAGACCAGGGTAATATAATGACAGGAGAGGGTAGTCCAGGGTAATATATAACCGAAGAGGGTAGACCAGGGTAATATATTGTAAGGAGAGGGTAGACCAGGGTAAAATATTACAGGAGAGGGTAGACCAGGGTAATATAATGACAGTTGCGGGTAGACCAGGTTAATATAATGTCAGGAGAGGGTAGACCATGGTAATACAATGACAGGAGAGGGTAGACCAGGGCAATATAATGACAGGAGAGGGTAGACAAGGGTAATATAATGACAGGAGAGGGTAGACCAGGGTAATATAATGGCAGGAGAGGGTACACCAGGTTAATATATAACAGGAGAGGGTAGACCAGGGCAATATAATGACAGGAGAGGGTAGACAAGGGAAATATAATGACAGGAGAGGGTAGACCAGGGTAATATAATGACAGGGAGAGGGTAGACCAGGGTAATATAATGACAGGAGAGGGAAGACCAGGGTAATATAATGACAGGAGAGGGTAGACCAGGGTAAAATAATGACAGGAGAGGGCAGACCAGGGTAATATATGACAGGAGAGGGTCGACCAGGGTAATATAATGACAGGAAAGGGTAGACCAGGGTAATAGAATGGCAGGAGAGAGTAGACCAGGGTAATATAATGACAGGAGAGGGTAGACCAGGGTAATATATAACAGAAGAGGGTAGACCAGGGTAATATAATGACAGGAGAGGGTAGACCAAGGCAATATATTGTAAGAGAGGGTAGACCAGGGTAATATATTGTAAGGAGAGGGTAGACCAGGGTAAATTATTACAGGAGAGGGTAGACCAGGGTAATATAATGACAGGAGAGGGTAGACCAGGGTAATATAATGGCAGGAGAGGGTACACCAGGCTAATATATAACAGGAGAGGGTAGACCAGGGCAATATAATGACAGGAGAGGGTAGACAAGGGTAATATAATGACAGGAGAGTGTAGACCAGGGTAATATAATGACAGGAGAGGGTAGTCCAGGGTAATATAATGACAGGGAGAGGGTAGACCAGGGTAATATAATGACAGGAGAGGGTAGACCAGGGTAATATAATGAAAGGAGAGGGTAGACCAGGGTAAAATAATGACAGGAGAGGGCAGACCAGGGTAATATATGACAGGAGAGGGTAGACCAGGGTAATATAATGACAGGAAAGGGTAGACCAGGGTAATAGAATGGCAGGAGAGGGTAGACCAGGGTAATATATTGTAAGAGAGGGTAGACCAGGGTAATATATTGTAAGGAGAGTGTAGACCAGGGTAAAATATTACAGGAGAGGGTAGACCAGGGTAATATAATGACAGGAGAGGGTAGACCAGGGTAATATAATGGCAGGAGAGGTTAGACCAGGTTAATATAATGTCAGGAGAGGGTAGACCAGGGTAATACAATGACAGGAGAGGGTAGACCAGGGTAATATAATGTCAGAAGAGGGTAGACCAGGGTAATATAATGACGGAATAGGGTAGACCAGGGTAATATAATGTCAGGAGAGGGTAGACCAGGGTAATACAATTACAGGAGAGGGTAGACCAGGGTAATATAATGACAGGAGAGGGTAGACCAGGGTAAAATAATGACAGGAGAGGGTAGACCCGGGTAAAATAATGACAGGAGAGGGCAGACCAGGGTAATATAATGACAGGATAGGGTAGACCAGGGTAATATAATGACAGGAAAGGGTAGACCATGGTAATATAATGACAGGAGAGGGTAGACCAGGGTAATATAATGACAGGCGAGGGTCAAACCAGGGTAAAATTATGACAGGAGAGGGCAGACCAGGGTAATATAATGACAGGAGAGGGTAGACCAGGGTAATATAATGACAGGAAAGGGTAGACCAGGGTAATAGAATGGCAGGAGTGGGTAGACCAGGGTAATATAATGACAGGAGAGGGTAGACCAGGGTAATATAATGACAGGAGAGGGTAGTCCAGGGTTATATATTGTAAGGAGAGGGTAGACCAGGGTAAAATATTACAGGAGAGGGTAGACCAGGGTAATATAATGACAGAAGAGGGTAGACCAGGGTTATATATTGTAAGGAGAGGGTAGACCAGGGTAAAATATTACAGGAGAGGGTAGGACAGGGTTATATAATGACAGTTACGGGTAGACCAGGTTAATATAATGTCAGGAGAGGGTAGACCATGGTAATACAATGACAGGAGAGGGTAGACCAGGGTAATACAATGACAGGAGAGGGTAGACCAGGGTAATATAATGTCAGAAGAGGGTAGACCAGGGTAATATAATGACAGGAGAGGGTAGACCAAGGCAATATATTGTAAGAGAGGGTAGACCAGGGTAATATATTGTAAGGAGAGGGTAGACCAGGGTAAATTATTACAGGAGAGGGTAGACCAGGGTAATATAATGACAGGAGAGGGTAGACCAGGGTAATATAATGGCAGGAGAGGGTACACCAGGCTAATATATAACAGGAGAGGGTAGACCAGGGCAATATAATGACAGGAGAGGGTAGACAAGGGTAATATAATGACAGGAGAGTGTAGACCAGGGTAATATAATGACAGGAGAGGGTAGTCCAGGGTAATATAATGACAGGGAGAGGGTAGACCAGGGTAATATAATGACAGGAGAGGGTAGACCAGGGTAATATAATGACAGGAGAGGGTAGACCAGGGTAAAATAATGACAGGAGAGGGCAGACCAGGGTAATATATGACAGGAGAGGGTAGACCAGGGTAATATAATGACAGGAAAGGGTAGACCAGGGTAATAGAATGGCAGGAGAGGGTAGACCAGGGTAATATATTGTAAGAGAGGGTAGACCAGGGTAATATATTGTAAGGAGAGTGTAGACCAGGATAAAATATTACAGGAGAGGGTAGACCAGGGTAATATAATGACAGGAGAGGGTAGACCAGGGTAATATAATGACAGGAGAGGTTAGACCAGGGTAATATAATGACAGGAGAGGGTAGACCAGGTTAATATAATGTCAGGAGAGGGTAGACCAGGGTAATACAATGACAGGAGAGGGTAGACCAGGGTAATATAATGACAGGAAAGGGTAGACCAGGGTAATAGAATGGCAGGAGAGGGTAGACCAGGGTAATATAAAGACAGGAGAGGGTAGACCAGGGTAATATAATGACAGGAGAGGGTAGTCCAGGGTAATATATAACCGAAGAGGGTAGACCAGGGTAATATATTGTAAGGAGAGGGTAGACCAGGGTAAAATATTACAGGAGAGGGTAGACCAGGGTAATATAATGACAGTTGCGGGTAGACCAGGTTAATATAATGTCAGGAGAGGGTAGACCATGGTAATACAATGACAGGAGAGGGTAGACCAGGGCAATATAATGACAGGAGAGGGTAGACAAGGGTAATATAATGACAGGAGAGGGTAGACCAGGGTAATATAATGGCAGGAGAGGGTACACCAGGTTAATATATAACAGGAGAGGGTAGACCAGGGCAATATAATGACAGGAGAGGGTAGACAAGGGAAATATAATGACAGGAGAGGGTAGACCAGGGTAATATAATGACAGGGAGAGGGTAGACCAGGGTAATATAATGACAGGAGAGGGAAGACCAGGGTAATATAATGACAGGAGAGGGTAGACCAGGGTAAAATAATGACAGGAGAGGGCAGACCAGGGTAATATATGACAGGAGAGGGTCGACCAGGGTAATATAATGACAGGAAAGGGTAGACCAGGGTAATAGAATGGCAGGAGAGAGTAGACCAGGGTAATATAATGACAGGAGAGGGTAGACCAGGGTAATATATAACAGAAGAGGGTAGACCAGGGTAATATAATGACAGGAGAGGGTAGACCAAGGCAATATATTGTAAGAGAGGGTAGACCAGGGTAATATATTGTAAGGAGAGGGTAGACCAGGGTAAATTATTACAGGAGAGGGTAGACCAGGGTAATATAATGACAGGAGAGGGTAGACCAGGGTAATATAATGGCAGGAGAGGGTACACCAGGCTAATATATAACAGGAGAGGGTAGACCAGGGCAATATAATGACAGGAGAGGGTAGACAAGGGTAATATAATGACAGGAGAGTGTAGACCAGGGTAATATAATGACAGGAGAGGGTAGTCCAGGGTAATATAATGACAGGGAGAGGGTAGACCAGGGTAATATAATGACAGGAGAGGGTAGACCAGGGTAATATAATGAAAGGAGAGGGTAGACCAGGGTAAAATAATGACAGGAGAGGGCAGACCAGGGTAATATATGACAGGAGAGGGTAGACCAGGGTAATATAATGACAGGAAAGGGTAGACCAGGGTAATAGAATGGCAGGAGAGGGTAGACCAGGGTAATATATTGTAAGAGAGGGTAGACCAGGGTAATATATTGTAAGGAGAGTGTAGACCAGGGTAAAATATTACAGGAGAGGGTAGACCAGGGTAATATAATGACAGGAGAGGGTAGACCAGGGTAATATAATGACAGGAGAGGTTAGACCAGGTTAATATAATGTCAGGAGAGGGTAGACCAGGGTAATACAATGACAGGAGAGGGTAGACCAGGGTAATATAATGTCAGAAGAGGGTAGACCAGGGTAATATAATGACGGAATAGGGTAGACCAGGGTAATATAATGTCAGGAGAGGGTAGACCAGGGTAATACAATTACAGGAGAGGGTAGACCAGGGTAATATAATGACAGGAGAGGGTAGACCAGGGTAAAATAATGACAGGAGAGGGTAGACCCGGGTAAAATAATGACAGGAGAGGGCAGACCAGGGTAATATAATGACAGGATAGGGTAGACCAGGGTAATATAATGACAGGAAAGGGTAGACCATGGTAATATAATGACAGGAGAGGGTAGACCAGGGTAATATAATGACAGGCGAGGGTCGACCAGGGTAAAATTATGACAGGAGAGGGCAGACCAGGGTAATGTAATGACAGGAGAGGGTAGACCAGGGTAATATAATGACAGGAAAGGGTAGACCAGGGTAATAGAATGGCAGGAGTGGGTAGACCAGGGTAATATAATGACAGGAGAGGGTAGACCAGGGTAATATAATGACAGGAGAGGGTAGTCCAGGGTTATATATTGTAAGGAGAGGGTAGACCAGGGTAAAATATTACAGGAGAGGGTAGACCAGGGTAATATAATGACAGAAGAGGGTAGACCAGGGTTATATATTGTAAGGAGAGGGTAGACCAGGGTAAAATATTACAGGAGAGGGTAGGACAGGGTTATATAATGACAGTTACGGGTAGACCAGGTTAATATAATGTCAGGAGAGGGTAGACCATGGTAATACAATGACAGGAGAGGGTAGACCAGGGTAATACAATGACAGGAGAGGGTAGTCCAGGGTAATATAATGACAGGGAGAGGGTAGACCAGGGTAATATAATGACAGGAGAGGGTAGACCAGGGTAATATAATGAAAGGAGAGGGTAGACCAGGGTAAAATAATGACAGGAGAGGGCAGACCAGGGTAATATATGACAGGAGAGGGTAGACCAGGGTAATATAATGACAGGAAAGGGTAGACCAGGGTAATAGAATGGCAGGAGAGGGTAGACCAGGGTAATATATTGTAAGAGAGGGTAGACCAGGGTAATATATTGTAAGGAGAGTGTAGACCAGGGTAAAATATTACAGGAGAGGGTAGACCAGGGTAATATAATGACAGGAGAGGGTAGACCAGGGTAATATAATGACAGGAGAGGTTAGACCAGGTTAATATAATGTCAGGAGAGGGTAGACCAGGGTAATACAATGACAGGAGAGGGTAGACCAGGGTAATATAATGTCAGAAGAGGGTAGACCAGGGTAATATAATGACGGAATAGGGTAGACCAGGGTAATATAATGTCAGGAGAGGGTAGACCAGGGTAATACAATTACAGGAGAGGGTAGACCAGGGTAATATAATGACAGGAGAGGGTAGACCAGGGTAAAATAATGACAGGAGAGGGTAGACCCGGGTAAAATAATGACAGGAGAGGGCAGACCAGGGTAATATAATGACAGGATAGGGTAGACCAGGGTAATATAATGACAGGAAAGGGTAGACCATGGTAATATAATGACAGGAGAGGGTAGACCAGGGTAATATAATGACAGGCGAGGGTCGACCAGGGTAAAATTATGACAGGAGAGGGCAGACCAGGGTAATATAATGACAGGAGAGGGTAGACCAGGGTAATATAATGACAGGAAAGGGTAGACCAGGGTAATAGAATGGCAGGAGTGGGTAGACCAGGGTAATATAATGACAGGAGAGGGTAGACCAGGGTAATATAATGACAGGAGAGGGTAGTCCAGGGTTATATATTGTAAGGAGAGGGTAGACCAGGGTAAAATATTACAGGAGAGGGTAGACCAGGGTAATATAATGACAGAAGAGGGTAGACCAGGGTTATATATTGTAAGGAGAGGGTAGACCAGGGTAAAATATTACAGGAGAGGGTAGGACAGGGTTATATAATGACAGTTACGGGTAGACCAGGTTAATATAATGTCAGGAGAGGGTAGACCATGGTAATACAATGACAGGAGAGGGTAGACCAGGGTAATACAATGACAGGAGAGGGTAGACCAGGGTAATATAATGTCAGAAGAGGGTAGACCAGGGTAATATAATGACAGGAGAGGGTAGACCAGGGTATTATAATGACAGGAGAGGGTAGACCAGGGTATTACAATGTCAGGAGAGGGTAGACCAGGGTCATACAATTACAGGAGAGGGTAGACCAGGGTAATATAATGTCAGGAGAGGGTAGACCAGGGTAATACAATGACAGGAGAGGGTAGACCAGGGTAATATAATGTCAGAAGAGGGTAGACCAGGGTAATATAATGACAGGAGAGGGTAGACCAGGGTAATATAAGGACAGGAGAGGGTAGTCCAGGGTAATATATAACCGAAGAGGGTAGACCAGGGTAATATATTGTAAGGAGAGGGTAGACCAGGGTAAAATATTACAGGAGAGGGTAGACCAGGGTAATATAATGACAGTTGCGGGTAGACCAGGTTAATATAATGTCAGGAGAGGGTAGACCATGGTAATACAATGACAGGAAAGGGTAGACCAGGGCAATATAATGACAGGAGAGGGTAGACAAGGGTAATATAATGACAGGAGAGGGTAGACCAGGGTAATATAATGGCAGGAGAGGGTACACCAGGCTAATATATAACAGGAGAGGGTAGACCAGGGCAATATAATGACAGGAGAGGGTAGACCAGGGTAATATAATGACAGAAAAGGGTAGACCAGGGTAATAGAATGGCAGGAGAGGGTAGACCAGGGTAATATAATGACAGGAGAGGGTAGACCAGGGTAATATAATGACAGGAGAGGGTAGTCCAGGGTTATATATAACCGAAGAGGGTAGACCAGGGTTATATATTGTAAGGAGAGGGTAGACCAGGGTAAAATATTACAGGAGAGGGTAGACCAGGGTAATATAATGACAGTTACGGGTAGAACAGGTTAATATAATGTCAGGAGAGGGTAGACCATGGTAATACAATGACAGGAGAGGGTAGACCAGGGTAATACAATGACAGGAGAGGGTAGACCAGGGTAATGTAATGTCAGAAGAGGGTAGACCAGGGTAATATAATGACAGGAGAGGGTAGACCAGGGTATTATAATGACAGGAGAGGGTAGACCAGGGTAATACAATGTCAGGAGAGGGTAGACCAGGGTCATACAATTACAGGAGAGGGTAGACCAGGGTAATATAATGTCAGGAGAGGGTAGACCAGGGTAATACAATGACAGGAGAGGGTAGACCAGGGTAATATAATGTCAGAAGAGGGTAGACCAGGGTAATATAATGACAGGA
Source organism: Salvelinus alpinus (assembly GCF_045679555.1). Lineage (NCBI taxonomy): Eukaryota > Metazoa > Chordata > Actinopteri > Salmoniformes > Salmonidae > Salvelinus > Salvelinus alpinus. The sequence goes on from NC_092092.1 coordinate 392,151, forward strand.
ACGGGTAGACCAGGGTAATAGAATGGCAGGAGAGGGTAGACCAGGGTAAAATTATGACAGGAGAGGGCAGACCAGGGTAATGTAATGACAGGAGAGGGTAGACCAGGGTAATATAATGACAGGAAAGGGTAGACCAGGGTAATAGAATGGCAGGAGTGGGTAGACCAGGGTAATATAATGACAGGAGAGGGTAGACCAGGGTAATATAATGACAGGAGAGGGTAGTCCAGGGTTATATATTGTAAGGAGAGGGTAGACCAGGGTAAAATATTACAGGAGAGGGTAGACCAGGGTAATATAATGACAGAAGAGGGTAGACCAGGGTTATATATTGTAAGGAGAGGGTAGACCAGGGTAAAATATTACAGGAGAGGGTAGGACAGGGTAATATAATGACAGTTACGGGTAGACCAGGTTAATATAATGTCAGGAGAGGGTAGACCATGGTAATACAATGACAGGAGAGGGTAGACCAGGGTAATACAATGACAGGAGAGGGTAGACCAGGGTAATATAATGTCAGAAGAGGGTAGACCAGGGTAATATAATGACAGGAGAGGGTAGACCAGGGTATTATAATGACAGGAGAGGGTAGACCAGGGTAATACAATGTCAGGAGAGGGTAGACCAGGGTCATACAATTACAGGAGAGGGTAGACCAGGGTAATATAATGACAGTTACGGGTAGACCAGGTTAATATAATGTCAGGAGAGGGTAGACCATGGTAATACAATGACAGGAGAGGGTAGACAAGGGTAATACAATGACAGGAGAGGGTAGACCAGGGTAATATAATGTCAGAAGAGGGTAGACCAGGGTAATATAATGACAGGAGAGGGTAGACCAGGGTAATACAATGCCAGGAGAGGGTAGACCAGGGTCATACAATTACAGGAGAGGGTAGACCAGGGTAATATAATGACAGGAGAGGGTAGACCAGGGTAATATAATGTCAGGAGAGGGTAGACCAGGGTAATATAATGACAGGAGAGGGTAGACCAGGGTAATATAATGACAGGAGAGGGTAGACCAGGGTAAAATAATGACAGGAGAGGGCAGACCAGGGTAATATAATGACAGGAGAGGGTAGACCAGGGTAATATAATTACAGGAAAGGGTAGACCAGGGTAATAGAATGGCAGGAGAGGGTAGACCAGGGTAATAGAATGACAGGAGAGGGTAGTCCAGGGTAAAATATAACAGAAGAGGGTAGACCAGGGTAATATAATGACAGGAGAGGGTAGACCAAGGCAATATACTGACAGGAGAGGGTAGACCAGGGTAATATATTGTAAGGAGAGGGTAGACCAGGGTAATATATTGTAAGGAGAGGGTAGACCAGGGTAAAATATTACAGGAGAGGGTAGACCAGGGTAATATAATAACAGGAGAGGGTAGACCAGGGTAATATAATGACAGGAGAGGGTAGACCAGGGTAATATAATGACAGGAGAGGGTAGACCAGGGTAAAATAATGACAGGAGAGGGCAGACCAGGGTAATATATGACAGGAGAGGGTAGACCAGGGTAATATAATGACAGGAAAGGGTAGACCAGGGTAATATAATGAAAGGAAAGGGTAGACCAGGGTAATAGAATGGCAGGAGAGGGTAGACCAGGGTAATATAATGACAGGAGAGGGGAGACCAGGGTAATATAATGACAGGAGAGGGTAGTCCAGGGTTATATATAACCGAAGAGGGTAGACCAGGGTTATATATTGTAAGGAGAGGGTAGACCAGGGTAAAATATTACAGGAGAGTGTAGACCAGGGTAATATAATGACAGTTACGGGTAGACCAGGTTAATATAATGTCAGGAGAGGGTAGACCATGGTAATACAATGACAGGAGAGGGTAGACCAGGGTAATACAATGACAGGAGAGGGTAGACCAGGGTAATATAATGTCAGAAGAGGGTAGATCAGGGTAATATAATGACAGGAGAGGGTAGACCAGGGTAATACAATGTCAGGAGAGGGTAGACCAGGGTCATACAATTACAGGAGAGGGTAGACCAGGGTAATATAATGACAGGAGAGGGTAGACCAGGGTAAAATAATGACAGGAGAGGGCAGACCAGGGTAATATAATGACAGGAGAGGGTAGACCAGGGTAATATAATGACAGGAGAGGGTAGACCAGGGTAATATAATGACAGGAGAGGGTAGACCAGGGTAAAATAATGACAGGAGAGGGCAGACCAGGGTAATATAATGACAGGAGAGGGTAGACCAGGGTAATATAATTACAGGAAAGGGTAGACCAGGGTAATAGAATGGCAGGAGAGGGTAGACCAGGGTAATAGAATGACAGGAGAGGGTAGTCCAGGGTAAAATATAACAGAAGAGGGTAGACCAGGGTAATATAATGACAGGAGAGGGTAGACCAAGGCAATATACTGACAGGAGAGGGTAGACCAGGGTAATATATTGTAAGGAGAGGGTAGACCAGGGTAATATATTGTAAGGAGAGGGTAGACCAGGGTAAAATATTACAGGAGAGGGTAGACCAGGGTAATATAATGACAGGAGAGGGTAGACCAGGGTAATATAATGACAGGAGAGGGTAGACCAGGGTAAAATAATGACAGGAGAGGGCAGACCAGGGTAATATATGACAGGAGAGGGTAGACCAGGGTAATATAATGACAGGAAAGGGTAGACCAGGGTAATATAATGACAGGAAAGGGTAGACCAGGGTAATAGAATGGCAGGAGAGGGTAGACCAGGGTAATATAATGACAGGAGAGGGGAGACCAGGGTAATATAATGACAGGAGAGGGTAGTCCAGGGTTATATATAACCGAAGAGGGTAGACCAGGGTTATATATTGTAAGGAGAGGGTAGACCAGGGTAAAATATTACAGGAGAGTGTAGACCAGGGTAATATAATGACAGTTACGGGTAGACCAGGTTAATATAATGTCAGGAGAGGGTAGACCATGGTAATACAATGACAGGAGAGGGTAGACCAGGGTAATACAATGACAGGAGAGGGTAGACCAGGGTAATATAATGTCAGAAGAGGGTAGACCAGGGTAATATAATGACAGGAGAGGGTAGACCAGGGTAATACAATGTCAGGAGAGGGTAGACCAGGGTCATACAATTACAGGAGAGGGTAGACCAGGGTAATATAATGACAGGAGAGGGTAGACCAGGGTAATATAATGTCAGGAGAGGGTAGACCAGGGTAATATAATGACAGGAGAGGGTAGACCAGGGTAATATAATGACAGGAGAGGGTAGACCAGGGTAAAATAATGACAGGAGAGGGCAGACCAGGGTAATATATTGACAGGAGAGGGTAGACCAGGGTAATATAATTACAGGAAAGGGTAGACCAGGGTAATAGAATGGCAGGAGAGGGTAGACCAGGTTAATATAATGTCAGGAGATGGTAGACAAGGGTAATACAATGACAGGAGAGGGTAGACCAGGGTAATATAATGTCAGAAGAGGGTAGACCAGGGTAATATAATGACAGGAGAGGGTAGACCAGGGTAATACAATGTCAGGAGAGGGTAGACCAGGGTCATACAATTACAGGAGAGGGTAGACCAGGGTAATATAATGACAGGAGAGGGTAGACCAGGGTAATATAATGTCAGGAGAGGGTAGACCAGGGTAATATAATGACAGGAGAGGGTAGACCAGGGTAATATAATGACAGGAGAGGGTAGACCAGGGTAAAATAATGACAGGAGAGGGCAGACCAGGGTAATATAATGACAGGAGAGGGTAGACCAGGGTAATATAATTACAGGAAAGGGTAGACCAGGGTAATAGAATGGCAGGAGAGGGTAGACCAGGGTAATAGAATGACAGGAGAGGGTAGTCCAGGGTAAAATATAACAGAAGAGGGTAGACCAGGGTAATATAATGACAGGAGAGGGTAGACCAAGGCAAAAAACTGACAGGAGAGGGTAGACCAGGGTAATATATTGTAAGGAGAGGGTAGACCAGGGTAATATATTGTAAGGAGAGGGTAGACCAGGGTAAAATATTACAGGAGAGGGTAGACCAGGGTAATATAATGACATGAGAGGGTAGACCAGGGTAATATAATGACAGGAGAGGGTAGACCAGGGTAATATAATGACAGGAGAGGGTAGACCAGGGTAAAATAATGACAGGAGAGGGCAGACCAGGGTAATATATGACAGGAGAGGGTAGACCAGGGTAATATAATGACAGGAAAGGGTAGACCAGGGTAATATAATGACAGGAAAGGGTAGACCAGGGTAATAGAATGGCAGGAGAGGGTAGACCAGGGTAATATAATGACAGGAGAGGGGAGACCAGGGTAATATAATGACAGGAGAGGGTAGTCCAGGGTTATATATAACCGAAGAGGGTAGACCAGGGTTATATATTGTAAGGAGAGGGTAGACCAGGGTAAAATATTACAGGAGAGTGTAGACCAGGGTAATATAATGACAGTTACGGGTAGACCAGGTTAATATAATGTCAGAAGAGGGTAGACCAGGGTAATATAATGACAGGAGAGGGTAGACCAGGGTAATACAATGTCAGGAGAGGGTAGACCAGGGTCATACAATTACAGGAGAGGGTAGACCAGGGTAATATAATGACAGGAGAGGGTAGACCAGGGTAATATAATGTCAGGAGAGGGTAGACCAGGGTAATATAATGACAGGAGAGGGTAGACCAGGGTAATATAATGACAGGAGAGGGTAGACCAGGGTAAAATAATGACAGGAGAGGGCAGACCAGGGTAATATAATGACAGGAGAGGGTAGACCAGGGTAATATAATTACAGGAAAGGGTAGACCAGGGTAATAGAATGGCAGGAGAGGGTAGACCAGGTTAATATAATGTCAGGAGAGGGTAGACCATGGTAATACAATGACAGGAGAGGGTAGACAAGGGTAATACAATGACAGGAGAGGGTAGACCAGGGTAATATAATGTCAGAAGAGGGTAGACCAGGGTAATATAATGACAGGAGAGGGTAGACCAGGGTAATACAATGTCAGGAGAGGGTAGACCAGGGTCATACAATTACAGGAGAGGGTAGACCAGGGTAATATAATGACAGGAGAGGGTAGACCAGGGTAATATAATGTCAGGAGAGGGTAGACCAGGGTAATATAATGACAGGAGAGGGTAGACCAGGGTAATATAATGACAGGAGAGGGTAGACCAGGGTAAAATAATGACAGGAGAGGGCAGACCAGGGTAATATAATGACAGGAGAGGGTAGACCAGGGTAATATAATGTCAGGAGAGGGTAGACCAGGGTAATATAATGACAGGAGAGGGTAGACCAGGGTAATATAATGACAGGAGAGGGTAGACCAGGGTAAAATAATGACAGGAGAGGGCAGACCAGGGTAATATAATGACAGGAGAGGGTAGACCAGGGTAATATAATTACAGGAAAGGGTAGACCAGGGTAATAGAATGGCAGGAGAGGGTAGACCAGGTTAATATAATGTCAGGAGAGGGTAGACCATGGTAATACAATGACAGGAGAGGGTAGACAAGGGTAATACAATGACAGGAGAGGGTAGACCAGGGTAATATAATGTCAGAAGAGGGTAGACCAGGGTAATATAATGACAGGAGAGTGTAGACCAGGGTAATACAATGTCAGGAGAGGGTAGACCAGGGTCATACAATTACAGGAGAGGGTAGACCAGGGTAATATAATGACAGGAGAGGGTAGACCAGGGTAATATAATGTCAGGAGAGGGTAGACCAGGGTAATATAATGACAGGAGAGGGTAGACCAGGGTAATATAATGACAGGAGAGGGTAGACCAGGGTAAAATAATGACAGGAGAGGGCAGACCAGGGTAATATAATGACAGGAGAGGGTAGACCAGGGTAATATAATTACAGGAAAGGGTAGACCAGGGTAATAGAATGGCAGGAGAGGGTAGACCAGGGTAATAGAATGACAGGAGAGGGTAGTCCAGGGTAAAATATAACAGAAGAGGGTAGACCAGGGTAATATAATGACAGGAGAGGGTAGACCAAGGCAATATACTGACAGGAGAGGGTAGACCAGGGTAATATATTGTAAGGAGAGGGTAGACCAGGGTAATATATTGTAAGGAGAGGGTAGACCAGGGTAAAATATTACAGGAGAGGGTAGACCAGGGTAATATAATGACAGGAGAGGGTAGACCAGGGTAATATAATGACAGGAGAGGGTAGACCAGGGTAATATAATGACAGGAGAGGGTAGACCAGGGTAAAATAATGACAGGAGAGGGCAGACCAGGGTAATATATGACAGGAGAGGGTAGACCAGGGTAATATAATGACAGGAAAGGGTAGACCAGGGTAATATAATGACAGGAAAGGGTAGACCAGGGTAATAGAATGGCAGGAGAGGGTAGACCAGGGTAATATAATGACAGGAGAGGGGAGACCAGGGTAATATAATGACAGGAGAGGGTAGTCCAGGGTTATATATAACCGAAGAGGGTAGACCAGGGTTATATATTGTAAGGAGAGGGTAGACCAGGGTAAAATATTACAGGAGAGTGTAGACCAGGGTAATATAATGACAGTTACGGGTAGACCAGGTTAATATAATGTCAGGAGAGGGTAGACCATGGTAATACAATGACAGGAGAGGGTAGACCAGGGTAATACAATGACAGGAGAGGGTAGACCAGGGTAATATAATATCAGAAGAGGGTAGACCAGGGTAATACAATGTCAGGAGAGGGTAGACCAGGGTCATACAATTACAGGAGAGGGTAGACCAGGGTAATATAATGACAGGAGAGGGTAGACCAGGGTAATATAATGTCAGGAGAGGGTAGACCAGGGTAATATAATGACAGGAGAGGTTAGACCAGGGTAATATAATGACAGGAGAGGGTAGACCAGGGTAAAATAATGACAGGAGAGGGCAGACCAGGATAATATAATGACAGGAGAGGGTAGACCAGGGTAATATAATTACAGGAAAGGGTAGACCAGGGTAATAGAATGGCAGGAGAGGGTAGACCAGGGTAATAGAATGACAGGAGAGGGTAGTCCAGGGTAAAATATAACAGAAGAGGGTAGACCAGGGTAATATAATGACAGGAGAGGGTAGACCAAGGCAATATACTGACAGGAGAGGGTAGACCAGGGTAATATATTGTAAGGAGAGGGTAGACCAGGGTAATATATTGTAAGGAGAGGGTAGACCAGGGTAAAATATTACAGGAGAGGGTAGACCAGGGTAATATAATGACAGGAGAGGGTAGACCAGGGTAATATAATGACAGGAGAGGGTAGACCAGGTTAATATAATGTCAGGAGAGGGTAGACCAGGGTAATACAATGACAGGAGACGGTAGACCAGGGTAATATAATGTCAGAAGAGGGTAGACCAGGGTAATATAATGACAGGAAAGGGTAGACCAGGGTAATAGAATGGCAGGAGCGGGTAGACCAGGGTAATATAATGACAGGAGAGGGTAGACCAGGGTAATATAATGACAGGAGAGGGTAGACCAGGGTAATATAATGACAGGAGAGGGTAGACCAGGGTAATATAATGACAGGAGAGGGTAGACCAGGGTAAAATAATGACAGGAGAGGGCAGACCAGGGTAATATAATGACAGGAGAGGGTAGACCAAGGCAATATAATGACAGGAGAGGGTAGACCGGGGTAATATATTGTAAGGAGAGGGTAGACCAGGGTAATATATTGTAAGGAGAGGGTAGACCAGGGTAAAATATTACAGGAGAGGGTAGTCCAGGGTAATATAATGACAGGAGAGGGTAGACCAGGGTAATATAATGACAGGAGAGGGTAGACCAGGGTAATATAATGACAGGAGAGGGTAGACCAGGTTAATATAATGTCAGGAGAGGGTAGACCAGGGTAATACAATGACAGGAGAGGGTAGACCAGGGTAATATAATGACAGGAAAGGGTAGACCAGGGTAATAGAATGGCAGGAGAGGGTAGACCAGGGTAATATAAAGACAGGAGAGGGTAGACCAGGGTAATATAATGACAGGAGAGGGTAGTACAGGGTAATATATAACCAAAGAGGGTAGACCAGGGTAATATATTGTAAGGAGAGGGTAGACCAGGGTAAAATATTACAGGAGAGGGTAGACCAGGGTAATATAATGACAGTTGCGGGTAGACCAGGTTAATATAATGTCAGGAGAGGGTAGACCATGGTAATACAATGACAGGAGAGGGTAGACCAGGGCAATATAATGACAGGAGAGGGTAGACAAGGGTAATATAATGACAGGAGAGGGTAGACCAGGGTAATATAATGGCAGGAGAGGGTACACCAGGTTAATATATAACAGGAGAGGGTAGACCAGGGCAATATAATGACAGGAGAGGGTAGACAAGGGTAATATAATGACAGGAGAGGGTAGACCAGGGTAATATAATGACAGGGAGAGGGTAGACCAGGGTAATATAATGACAGGAGAGGGAAGACCAGGGTAATATAATGACAGGAGAGGGTAGACCAGGGTAAAATAATGACAGGAGAGGGCAGACCAGGGTAATATATGACAGGAGAGGGTAGACCAGGGTAATATAATGACAGGAAAGGGTAGACCAGGGTAATAGAATGGCAGGAGAGAGTAGACCAGGGTAATATAATGACAGGAGAGGGTAGACCAGGGTAATATATAACAGAAGAGGGTAGACCAGGGTAATATAATGACAGGAGAGGGTAGACCAAGGCAATATAATGACAGGAGAGGGTAGACCAGGGTAATATATTGTAAGAGAGGGTAGACCAGGGTAATATATTGTAAGGAGAGGGTAGACCAGGGTAAATTATTACAGGAGAGGGTAGACCAGGGTAATATAATGACAGGAGAGGGTAGACCAGGGTAATATAATGGCAGGAGAGGGTACACCAGGCTAATATATAACAGGAGAGGGTAGACCAGGGCAATATAATGACAGGAGAGGGTAGACAAGGGTAATATAATGACAGGAGAGTGTAGACCAGGGTAATATAATGACAGGAGAGGGTAGACCAGGGTAATATAATGACAGGAGAGGGTAGACCAGGGTAATATAATGACAGGAGAGGGTAGACCAGGGTAAAATAATGACAGGAGAGGGCAGACCAGGGTAATATATGACAGGAGAGGGTAGACCAGGGTAATATAATGACAGGAAAGGGTAGACCAGGGTAATAGAATGGCAGGAGAGGGTAGACCAGGGTAATATATTGTAAGAGAGGGTAGACCAGGGTAATATATTGTAAGGAGAGTGTAGACCAGTGTAAAATATTACAGGAGAGGGTAGACCAGGGTAATATAATGACAGGAGAGGGTAGACCAGGGTAATATAATGACAGGAGAGGTTAGACCAGGTTAATATAATGTCAGGAGAGGGTAGACCAGGGTAATACAATGACAGGAGAGGGTAGACCAGGGTAATATAATGTCAGAAGAGGGTAGACCAGGGTAATATAATGACGGAATAGGGTAGACCAGGGTAATATAATGTCAGGAGAGGGTAGACCAGGGTAATACAATTACAGGAGAGGGTAGACCAGGGTAATATAATGACAGGAGAGGGTAGACCAGGGTAAAATAATGACAGGAGAGGGTAGACCCGGGTAAAATAATGACAGGAGAGGGCAGACCAGGGTAATATAATTACAGGAGAGGGTAGACCAGGGTAATATAATGACAGGAAAGGGTAGACCATGGTAATATAATGACAGGAGAGGGTAGACCAGGGTAATATAATGACAGGCGAGGGTCGACCAGGGTAAAATTATGACAGGAGAGGGCAGACCAGGGTAATATAATGACAGGAGAGGGTAGACCAGGGTAATATAATGACAGGAAAGGGTAGACCAGGGTAATAGAATGGCAGGAGTGGGTAGACCAGGGTAATATAATGACAGGAGAGGGTAGACCAGGGTAATATAATGACAGGAGAGGGTAGTCCAGGGTTATATATTGTAAGGAGAGGGTAGACCAGGGTAAAATATTACAGGAGAGGGTAGACCAGGGTAATATAATGACAGAAGAGGGTAGACCAGGGTTATATATTGTAAGGAGAGGGTAGACCAGGGTAAAATATTACAGGAGAGGGTAGGACAGGGTAATATAATGACAGTTACGGGTAGACCAGGTTAATATAATGTCAGGAGAGGGTAGACCATGGTAATACAATGACAGGAGAGGGTAGACCAGGGTAATACAATGACAGGAGAGGGTAGACCAGGGTAATATAATGTCAGAAGAGGGTAGACCAGGGTAATATAATGACAGGAGAGGGTAGACCAGGGTATTATAATGACAGGAGAGGGTAGACCAGGGTATTACAATGTCAGGAGAGGGTAGACCAGGGTCATACAATTACAGGAGAGGGTAGACCAGGGTAATATAATGTCAGGAGAGGGTAGACCAGGGTAATACAATGACAGGAGAGGGTAGACCAGGGTAATATAATGTCAGAAGAGGGTAGACCAGGGTAATATAATGACAGGAGAGGGTAGACCAGGGTAATATAAGGACAGGAGAGGGTAGTCCAGGGTAATATATAACCGAAGAGGGTAGACCAGGGTAATATATTGCAAGGAGAGGGTAGACCAGGGTAAAATATTACAGGAGAGGGTAGACCAGGGTAATATAATGACAGTTGCGGGTAGACCAGGTTAATATAATGTCAGGAGAGGGTAGACCATGGTAATACAATGACAGGAAAGGGTAGACCAGGGCAATATAATGACAGGAGAGGGTAGACAAGGGTAATATAATGACAGGAGAGGGTAGACAAGGGTAATATAATGGCAGGAGAGGGTACACCAGGCTAATATATAACAGGAGAGGGTAGACCAGGGCAATATAATGACAGGAGAGGGTAGACCAGGGTAATATAATGACAGGAAAGGGTAGACCAGGGTAATAGAATGGCAGGAGAGGGTAGACCAGGCTAATATAATGACAGGAGAGGGTAGACCAGGGTAATATAATGACAGGAGAGGGTAGTCCAGGGTTATATATAACCGAAGAGGGTAGACCAGGGTTATATATTGTAAGGAGAGGGTAGACCAGGGTAAAATATTACAGGAGAGGGTAGACCAGGGTAATATAATGACAGTTACGGGTAGACCAGGTTAATATAATGTCAGGAGAGGGTAGACCATGGTAATACAATGACAGGAGAGGGTAGACCAGGGTAATACAATGACAGGAGAGGGTAGACCAGGGTAATGTAATGTCAGAAGAGGGTAGACCAGGGTAATATAATGACAGGAGAGGGTAGACCAGGTTATTATAATGACAGGAGAGGGTAGACCAGGGTAATACAATGTCAGGAGAGGGTAGACCAGGGTCATACAATTACAGGAGAGGGTAGACCAGGGTAATATAATGTCAGGAGAGGGTAGACCAGGGTAATACAATGACAGGAGAGGGTAGACCAGGGTAATATAATGTCAGAAGAGGGTAGACCAGGGTAATATAATGACAGGAACGGGTAGACCAGGGTAATAGAATGGCAGGAGAGGGTAGACCAGGGTAAAATTATGACAGGAGAGGGCAGACCAGGGTAATATAATGACAGGAGAGGGTAGACCAGGGTAATATAATGACAGGAAAGGGTAGACCAGGGTAATAGAATGGCAGGAGTGGGTAGACCAGGGTAATATAATGACAGGAGAGGGTAGACCAGGGTAATATAATGACAGAAGAGGGTAGACCAGGGTTATATATTGTAAGGAGAGGGTAGACCAGGGTAAAATATTACAGGAGAGGGTAGGACAGGGTAATATAATGACAGTTACGGGTAGACCAGGTTAATATAATGTCAGGAGAGGGTAGACCATGGTAATACAATGACAGGAGAGGGTAGACCAGGGTAATACAATGACAGGAGAGGGTAGACCAGGGTAATATAATGTCAGAAGAGGGTAGACCAGGGTAATATAATGACAGGAGAGGGTAGACCAGGGTATTATAATGACAGGAGAGGGTAGACCAGGGTAATACAATGTCAGGAGAGGGTAGACCAGGGTCATACAATTACAGGAGAGGGTAGACCAGGGTAATATAATGTCAGGAGATGGTAGACCAGGGTAATACAATGACAGGAGAGGGTAGACCAGGGTAATATAATGTCAGAAGAGGGTAGACCAGGGTAATATAATGACAGGAAAGGGTAGACCAGGGTAATAGAATGGCAGGAGAGGGTAGACCAGGGTAATATAATGACAGGAGAGGGTAGACCAGGGTAATATAAGGACAGGAGAGGGTAGTCCAGGGTAATATATAACCGAAGAGGGTAGACCAGGGTAATATATTGTAAGGAGAGGGTAGACCAGGGTAAAATATTACAGGAGAGGGTAGACCAGGGTAATATAATGACAGTTGCGGGTAGACCAGGTTAATATAATGTCAGGAGAGGGTAGACCATGGTAATACAATGACAGGATAGGGTAGACCAGGGCAATATAATGACAGGAGAGGGTAGACAAGGGTAATATAATGACAGGAGAGGGTAGACCAGGGTAATATAATGGCAGGAGAGGGTACACCAGGCTAATATATAACAGGAGAGGGTAGACCAGGGCAATATAATGACAGGAGAGGGTAGACCAGGGTAATATAATGACAGGAAAGGGTAGACCAGGGTAATAGAATGGCAGGAGAGGGTAGACCAGGGTAATATAATGACAGGAGAGGGTAGTCCAGGGTTATATATAACCGAAGAGGGTAGACCAGGGTTATATATTGTAAGGAGAGGGTAGACCAGGGTAAAATATTACAGGAGAGGGTAGACCAGGGTAATATAATGACAGTTACGGGTAGACCAGGTTAATATAATGTCAGGAGAGGGTAGACCATGGTAATACAATGACAGGAGAGGGTAGACCAGGGTAATATAATGACAGGAGAGGGTAGACCAGGGTAATGTAATGTCAGAAGAGGGTAGACCAGGGTAATATAATGACAGGAGAGGGTAGACCAGGGTATTATAATGACAGGAGAGGGTAGACCAGGGTAATACAATGTCAGGAGAGGGTAGACCAGGGTCATACAATTACAGGAGAGGGTAGACCAGGGTAATATAATGTCAGGAGAGGGTAGACCAGGGTAATACAATGACAGGAGAGGGTAGACCAGGGTAATATAATGTCAGAAGAGGGTAGACCAGGGTAATATAATGACAGGAACGGGTAGACCAGGGTAATAGAATGGCAGGAGAGGGTAGACCAGGGTAATATAATGACAGGAGAGGGTAGACCAGGGTAATATAAGGACAGGAGAGGGTAGTCCAGGGTAATATATAACCGAAGAGGGTAGACCAGGGTAATATATTGTAATGAGAGGGTAGACCAGGGTAAAATATTACAGGAGAGGGTAGACCAGGGTAATATAATGACAGTTGCGGGTAGACCAGGTTAATATAATGTCAGGAGAGGGTAGACCATGGTAATACAATGACAGGAGAGGGTAGACCCGGGCAATATAATGACAGGAGAGGGTAGACAAGGGTAATATAATGACAGGAGAGGGTAGACCAGGGTAATATAATGGCAGGAGAGGGTACACCAGGCTAATATATAACAGGAGAGGGTAGACCAGTGCAATATAATGACAGGAGAGGGTAGACCAGGGTAATATAATGACAGGAAAGGGTAGACCAGGGTAATAGAATGGCAGGAGAGGGTAGACCAGGGTAATATAATGACGGGAGAGGGTAGACCAGGGTAATATAATGACAGGAGAGGGTAGTCCAGGGTTATATATAACCGAAGAGGGTAGACCAGGGTTATATATTGTAAGGAGAGGGTAGACCAGGGTAAAATATTACAGGAGAGGGTAGACCAGGGTAATATAATGACAGTTACGGGTAGACCAGGTTAATATAATGTCAGGAGAGGGTAGACCATGGTAATACAATGACAGGAGAGGGTAGACCAGGGTAATACAATGACAGGAGAGGGTAGACCAGGGTAGTATAATGTCAGAAGAGGGTAGACCAGGGTAATATAATGACAGGAGAGGGTAGACCAGGGTATTATAATGACAGGAGAGGGTAGACCAGGGTAATACAATGTCAGGAGAGGGTAGACCAGGGTCATACAATTACAGGAGAGGGTAGACCAGGGTAATATAATGTCAGGAGAGGGTAGACCAGGGTAATACAATGACAGGAGAGGGTATACCAGGGTAATACAATGTCAGGAGAGGGTAGACCAGGGTCATACAATTACAGGAGAGGGTAGACCAGGGTAATATAATGTCAGGAGAGGGTAGACCAGGGTAATATAATGACAGGAGAGGGTAGTCCAGGGTAATATATAACCGAAGAGGGTAGACCAGGGTAATATATTGTAAGGAGAGGGTAGACCAGGGTAAAATATTACAGGAGAGGGTAGACCAGGGTAATATAATGACAGTTGCGGGTAGACCAGGTTAATATAATGTCAGGAGAGGGTAGACCATGGTAATACAATGACAGGAGAGGGTAGACCAGGGCAATATAATGACAGGAGAGGGTAGACAAGGGTAATATAATGACAGGAGAGGGTAGACCAGGGTAATATAATGGCAGGAGAGGGTACACCAGGCTAATATATAACAGGAGAGGGTAGACCAGGGCAATATAATGACAGGAGAGGGTAGACAAGGGTAATATAATGACAGGAGAGGGTAGACCAGGGTAATATAATGACAGGAGAGGGTAGTCCAGGGTAATATAATGACAGGGAGAGGGTAGACCAGGGTAATATAATGACAGGAGAGGGTAGACCAGGGTAATATAATGACAGGAGAGGGTAGACCAGGGTAAAATAATGACAGGAGAGGGCAGACCAGGGTAATATATGACAGGAGAGGGTAGACCAGGGTAATATAATGACAGGAAAGGGTAGACCAGGGTAATAGAATGGCAGGAGAGAGTAGACCAGGGTAATATAATGACAGGAGAGGGTAGACCAGGGTAATATATAACAGAAGAGGGTAGACCAGGGTAATATAATGACAGGAGAGGGTAGACCCAGGCAATATAATGACAGGAGAGGGTAGACCAGGGTAATATATTGTAAGGAGAGGGTAGACCAGGGTAAAATATTACAGGAGAGGGTAGAACAGGGTAATATAATGACAGGAGAGGGTAGACCAGGGTAATATAATGACAGGTGAGGGTAGACCAGGTTAATATAATGTCAGGAGAGGGTAGACCATGGTAATACAATGACAGGAGAGGGTAGACCCGGGCAATATAATGACAGGAGAGGGTAGACAAGGGTAATATAATGACAGGAGAGGGTAGACCAGGGTAATATAATGTCAGGAGAGGGTAGACCAGGGTAATACAATGACAGGAGAGGGTAGACCAGGGTAATATAATGTCAGAAGAGGGTAGACCAGGGTAATATAATGACAGGAAAGGGTAGACCAGGGTAATAGAATGGCAGGAGAGGGTAGACCAGGGTAATATAATGACGGGAGAGGGTAGACCAGGGTAATATAATGACAGGAGAGGGTAGTCCAGGGTTATATATAACCGAAGAGGGTAGACCAGGGTAATATATTGTAATGAGAGGGTAGACCAGGGTAAAATATTACAGGAGAGGGTAGACCAGGGTAATATAATGACAGTTGCGGGTAGACCAGGTTAATATAATGTCAGGAGAGGGTAGACCATGGTAATACAATGACAGGAGAGGGTAGACCCGGGCAATATAATGACAGGAGAGGGTAGACAAGGGTAATATAATGACAGGAGAGGGTAGACCAGGATAATATAATGGCAGGAGAGGGTACACCAGGCTAATATATAACAGGAGAGGGTAGACCAGTGCAATATAATGACAGGAGAGGGTAGACCAGGGTAATATAATGACAGGAAAGGGTAGACCAGGGTAATAGAATGGCAGGAGAGGGTAGACCAGGGTAATATAATGACGGGAGAGGGTAGACCAGGGTAATATAATGACAGGAGAGGGTAGTCCAGGGTTATATATAACCGAAGAGGGTAGACCAGGGTTATATATTGTAAGGAGAGGGTAGACCAGGGTAAAATATTACAGGAGAGGGTAGACCAGGGTAATATAATGACAGTTACGGGTAGACCAGGTTAATATAATGTCAGGAGAGGGTAGACCATGGTAATACAATGACAGGAGAGGGTAGACCAGGGTAATACAATGACAGGAGAGGGTAGACCAGGGTAGTATAATGTCAGAAGAGGGTAGACCAGGGTAATATAATGACAGGAGAGGGTAGACCAGGGTATTATAATGACAGGAGAGGGTAGACCAGGGTAATACAATGTCAGGAGAGGGTAGACCAGGGTCATACAATTACAGGAGAGGGTAGACCAGGGTAATATAATGTCAGGAGAGGGTAGACCAGGGTAATACAATGACAGGAGAGGGTATACCAGGGTAATACAATGTCAGGAGAGGGTAGACCAGGGTCATACAATTACAGGAGAGGGTAGACCAGGGTAATATAATGTCAGGAGAGGGTAGACCAGGGTAATATAATGACAGGAGAGGGTAGTCCAGGGTAATATATAACCGAAGAGGGTAGACCAGGGTAATATATTGTAAGGAGAGGGTAGACCAGGGTAAAATATTACAGGAGAGGGTAGACCAGGGTAATATAATGACAGTTGCGGGTAGACCAGGTTAATATAATGTCAGGAGAGGGTAGACCATGGTAATACAATGACAGGAGAGGGTAGACCAGGGCAATATAATGACAGGAGAGGGTAGACAAGGGTAATATAATGACAGGAGAGGGTAGACCAGGGTAATATAATGGCAGGAGAGGGTACACCAGGCTAATATATAACAGGAGAGGGTAGACCAGGGCAATATAATGACAGGAGAGGGTAGACAAGGGTAATATAATGACAGGAGAGGGTAGACCAGGGTAATATAATGACAGGAGAGGGTAGTCCAGGGTAATATAATGACAGGGAGAGGGTAGACCAGGGTAATATAATGACAGGAGAGGGTAGACCAGGGTAATATAATGACAGGAGAGGGTAGACCAGGGTAAAATAATGACAGGAGAGGGCAGACCAGGGTAATATATGACAGGAGAGGGTAGACCAGGGTAATATAATGACAGGAAAGGGTAGACCAGGGTAATAGAATGGCAGGAGAGAGTAGACCAGGGTAATATAATGACAGGAGAGGGTAGACCAGGGTAATATATAACAGAAGAGGGTAGACCAGGGTAATATAATGACAGGAGAGGGTAGACCAAGGCAATATAATGACAGGAGAGGGTAGACCAGGGTAATATATTGTAAGAAAGGGTAGACCAGGGTAATATATTGTAAGGAGAGGGTAGACCAGGGTAAAATATTACAGGAGAGGGTAGAACAGGGTAATATAATGACAGGAGAGGGTAGACCAGGGTAATATATTGTAAGGAGAGGGTAGACCAGGGTAAAATATTACAGGAGAGGGTAGAACAGGGTAATATAATGACAGGAGAGGGTAGACCAGGGTAATATAATGACAGGTGAGGGTAGACCAGGTTAATATAATGTCAGGAGAGGGTAGACCATGGTAATACAATGACAGGAGAGGGTAGACCCGGGCAATATAATGACAGGAGAGGGTAGACAAGGGTAATATAATGACAGGAGAGGGTAGACCAGGGTAATATAATGGCAGGAGAGGGTACACCAGGCTAATATATAACAGGAGAGGGTAGACCAGTGCAATATAATGACAGGAGAGGGTAGACCAGGGTAATATAATGACAGGAAAGGGTAGACCAGGGTAATAGAATGGCAGGAGAGGGTAGACCAGGGTAATATAATGACAGGAGAGGGTAGACCAGGGTAATATAATGACAGGAGAGGGAAGCCCAGGGTAATATATAACAGAAGAGGGTAGACCAGGGTAATATATTGTAAGGAGAGGGTAGACCAGGGTAAAATATTACAGGAGAGGGTAGACCAGGGTAATATAATGACAGTTACGGGTAGACCAGGTTAATATAATGTCAGGAGAGGGTAGACCATGGTAATACAATGACAGGAGAGGGTAGACCAGGGTAATACAATGACAGGAGAGGGTAGACCAGGGTAGTATAATGTCAGAAGAGGGTAGACCAGGGTAATATAATGACAGGAGAGGGTAGACCAGGGTAATATAATGACAGGAGAGGGTAGACCAGGGTAAAATAATGACAGGAGAGGGCAGACCAGGGTAATATATGACAGGAGAGGGTAGACCAGGGTAATATAATGACAGGAAAGGGTAGACCAGGGTAATAGAATGGCAGGAGAGAGTAGACCAGGGTAATATAATGACAGGAGAGGGTAGACCAGGGTAATATATAACAGAAGAGGGTAGACCAGGATAATATAATGACAGGAGAGGGTAGACCAAGGCAATATAATGACAGGAGAGGGTAGACCAGGGTAATATATTGTAAGAAAGGGTAGACCAGGGTAATATATTGTAAGGAGAGGGTAGACCAGGGTAAAATATTACAGGAGAGGGTAGAACAGGGTAATATAATGACAGGAGAGGGTAGACCAGGGTAATATATTGTAAGGAGAGGGTAGACCAGGGTAAAATATTACAGGAGAGGGTAGAACAGGGTAATATAATGACAGGAGAGGGTAGACCAGGGTAATATAATGACAGGTGAGGGTAGACCAGGTTAATATAATGTCAGGAGAGGGTAGACCATGGTAATACAATGACAGGAGAGGGTAGACCCGGGCAATATAATGACAGGAGAGGGTAGACAAGGGTAATATAATGACAGGAGAGGGTAGACCAGGGTAATATAATGGCAGGAGAGGGTACACCAGGCTAATATATAACAGGAGAGGGTAGACCAGTGCAATATAATGACAGGAGAGGGTAGACCAGGGTAATATAATGACAGGAAAGGGTAGACCAGGGTAATAGAATGGCAGGAGAGGGTAGACCAGGGTAATATAATGACGGGAGAGGGTAGACCAGGGTAATATAATGACAGGAGAGGGTAGTCCAGGGTTATATATAACCGAAGAGGGTAGACCAGGGTTATATATTGTAAGGAGAGGGTAGACCAGGGTAAAATATTACAGGAGAGGGTAGACCAGGGTAATATAATGACAGTTACGGGTAGACCAGGTTAATATAATGTCAGGAGAGGGTAGACCATGGTAATACAATGACAGGAGAGGGTAGACCAGGGTAATACAATGACAGGAGAGGGTAGACCAGGGTAGTATAATGTCAGAAGAGGGTAGACCAGGGTAATATAATGACAGGAGAGGGTAGACCAGGGTATTATAATGACAGGAGAGGGTAGACCAGGGTAATACAATGTCAGGAGAGGGTAGACCAGGGTCATACAATTACAGGAGAGGGTAGACCAGGGTAATATAATGTCAGGAGAGGGTAGACCAGGGTAATATAATGACAGGAGAGGGTAGACCAGGGTATTATAATGACAGGAGAGGGTAGACCAGGGTAATACAATGTCAGGAGAGGGTAGACCAGGGTCATACAATTACAGGAGAGGGTAGACCAGGGTAATATAATGTCAGGAGAGGGTAGACCAGGGTAATACAATGACAGGAGAGGGTAGACCAGGGTAAAATAATGACAGGAGAGGGCAGACCAGGGTAATATATGACAGGAGAGGGTAGACCAGGGTAATATAATGACAGGAAAGGGTAGACCAGGGTAATACAATGACAGGAGAGGGTAGACCAGGGTAGTATAATGTCAGAAGAGGGTAGACCAGGGTAATATAATGACAGGCGAGGGTAGACCAGGGTATTATAATGACAGGAGAGGGTAGACCAGGGTAATACAATGTCAGGAGAGGGTAGACAAGGGTCATACAATTACAGGAGAGGGTAGACCAGGGTAATATAATGTCAGGAGAGGGTAGACCAGGGTAATACAATGACAGGAGAGGGTATACCAGGGTAATACAATGTCAGGAGAGGGTAGACCAGGGTCATACAATTACAGGAGAGGGTAGACCAGGGTAATATAATGTCAGGAGAGGGTAGACCAGGGTAATATAATGACAGGAGAGGGTAGTCCAGGGTAATATATAACCGAAGAGGGTAGACCAGGGTAATATATTGTAAGGAGAGGGTAGACCAGGGTAAAATATTACAGGAGAGGGTAGACCAGGGTAATATAATGACAGTTGCGGGTAGACCAGGTTAATATAATGTCAGGAGAGGGTAGACCATGGTAATACAATGACAGGAGAGGGTAGACCAGGGCAATATAATGACAGGAGAGGGTAGACAAGGGTAATATAATGACAGGAGAGGGTAGACCAGGGTAATATAATGGCAGGAGAGGGTACACCAGGCTAATATATAACAGGAGAGGGTAGACCAGGGCAATATAATGACAGGAGAGGGTAGACAAGGGTAATATAATGACAGGAGAGGGTAGACCAGGGTAATATAATGACAGGAGAGGGTAGTCCAGGGTAATATAATGACAGGGAGAGGGTAGACCAGGGTAATATAATGACAGGAGAGGGTAGACCAGGGTAATATAATGACAGGAGAGGGTAGACCAGGGTAAAATAATGACAGGAGAGGGCAGACCAGGGTAATATATGACAGGAGAGGGTAGACCAGGGTAATATAATGACAGGAAAGGGTAGACCAGGGTAATAGAATGGCAGGAGAGAGTAGACCAGGGTAATATAATGACAGGAGAGGGTAGACCAGGGTAATATATAACAGAAGAGGGTAGACCAGGGTAATATAATGACAGGAGAGGGTAGACCAAGGCAATATAATGACAGGAGAGGGTAGACCAGGGTAATATATTGTAAGAAAGGGTAGACCAGGGTAATATATTGTAAGGAGAGGGTAGACCAGGGTAAAATATTACAGGAGAGGGTAGACCAGGGTAATATAATGACAGTTGCGGGTAGACCAGGTTAATATAATGTCAGGAGAGGGTAGACCATGGTAATACAATGACAGGAGAGGGTAGACCAGGGTAATACAATGACAGGAGAGGGTAGACCAGGGTAATGTAATGTCAGAAGAGGGTAGACCAGGGTAATATAATGACAGGAGAGGGTAGACCAGGGTATTATAATGACAGGAGAGGGTAGACCAGGGTAATACAATGTCAGGAGAGGGTAGACCAGGGTCATACAATTACAGGAGAGGGTAGACCAGGGTAATATAATGTCAGGAGAGGGTAGACCAGGGTAATACAATGACAGGAGAGGGTAGACCAGGGTAATATAATGTCAGAAGAGGGTAGACCAGGGTAATATAATGACAGGAACGGGTAGACCAGGGTAATAGAATGGCAGGAGAGGGTAGACCAGGGTAATATAATGACAGGAGAGGGTAGACCAGGGTAATATAAGGACAGGAGAGGGTAGTCCAGGGTAATATATAACCGAAGAGGGTAGACCAGGGTAATATATTGTAATGAGAGGGTAGACCAGGGTAAAATATTACAGGAGAGGGTAGACCAGGGTAATATAATGACAGTTGCGGGTAGACCAGGTTAATATAATGTCAGGAGAGGGTAGACCATGGTAATACAATGACAGGAGAGGGTAGACCCGGGCAATATAATGACAGGAGAGGGTAGACAAGGGTAATATAATGACAGGAGAGGGTAGACCAGGGTAATATAATGGCAGGAGAGGGTACACCAGGCTAATATATAACAGGAGAGGGTAGACCAGTGCAATATAATGACAGGAGAGGGTAGACCAGGGTAATATAATGACAGGAAAGGGTAGACCAGGGTAATAGAATGGCAGGAGAGGGTAGACCAGGGTAATATAATGACGGGAGAGGGTAGACCAGGGTAATATAATGACAGGAGAGGGTAGTCCAGGGTTATATATAACCGAAGAGGGTAGACCAGGGTTATATATTGTAAGGAGAGGGTAGACCAGGGTAAAATATTACAGGAGAGGGTAGACCAGGGTAATATAATGACAGTTACGGGTAGACCAGGTTAATATAATGTCAGGAGAGGGTAGACCATGGTAATACAATGACAGGAGAGGGTAGACCAGGGTAATACAATGACAGGAGAGGGTAGACCAGGGTAGTATAATGTCAGAAGAGGGTAGACCAGGGTAATATAATGACAGGAGAGGGTAGACCAGGGTATTATAATGACAGGAGAGGGTAGACCAGGGTAATACAATGTCAGGAGAGGGTAGACCAGGGTCATACAATTACAGGAGAGGGTAGACCAGGGTAATATAATGTCAGGAGAGGGTAGACCAGGGTAATACAATGACAGGAGAGGGTATACCAGGGTAATACAATGTCAGGAGAGGGTAGACCAGGGTCATACAATTACAGGAGAGGGTAGACCAGGGTAATATAATGTCCGGAGAGGGTAGACCAGGGTAATATAATGACAGGAGAGGGTAGTCCAGGGTAATATATAACCGAAGAGGGTAGACCAGGGTAATATATTGTAAGGAGAGGGTAGACCAGGGTAAAATATTACAGGAGAGGGTAGACCAGGGTAATATAATGACAGTTGCGGGTAGACCAGGTTAATATAATGTCAGGAGAGGGTAGACCATGGTAATACAATGACAGGAGAGGGTAGACCAGGGCAATATAATGACAGGAGAGGGTAGACAAGGGTAATATAATGACAGGAGAGGGTAGACCAGGGTAATATAATGGCAGGAGAGGGTACACCAGGCTAATATATAACAGGAGAGGGTAGACCAGGGCAATATAATGACAGGAGAGGGTAGACAAGGGTAATATAATGACAGGAGAGGGTAGACCAGGGTAATATAATGACAGGAGAGGGTAGTCCAGGGTAATATAATGACAGGGAGAGGGTAGACCAGGGTAATATAATGACAGGAGAGGGTAGACCAGGGTAATATAATGACAGGAGAGGGTAGACCAGGGTAAAATAATGACAGGAGAGGGCAGACCAGGGTAATATATGACAGGAGAGGGTAGACCAGGGTAATATAATGACAGGAAAGGGTAGACCAGGGTAATAGAATGGCAGGAGAGAGTAGACCAGGGTAATATAATGACAGGAGAGGGTAGACCAGGGTAATATATAACAGAAGAGGGTAGACCAGGGTAATATAATGACAGGAGAGGGTAGACCAAGGCAATATAATGACAGGAGAGGGTAGACCAGGGTAATATATTGTAAGAAAGGGTAGACCAGGGTAATATATTGTAAGGAGAGGGTAGACCAGGGTAAATTATTACAGGAGAGGGTAGAACAGGGTAATATAATGACAGGAGAGGGTAGACCAGGGTAATATAATGACAGGTGAGGGTAGACCAGGTTAATATAATGTCAGGAGAGGGTAGACCAGGGTAATACAATGACAGGAGAGGGTAGACCAGGGTAATATAATGTCAGAAGAGGGTAGACCAGGGTAATATAATGACGGGATAGGGTAGACCAGGGTAATATAATGTCAGGAGAGGGTAGACCAGGGTAATACAATTACAGGAGAGGGTAGACCAGGGTAATATAATGACAGGAGAGGGTAGACCAGGGTAAAATAATGACAGGAGAGGGTAGACCAGGGTAAAATAATGACAGGAGAGGGCAGACCAGGGTAATATAATGACAGGAGAGGGTAGACCAGGGTAAAATAATGACAGGAAAGGGTAGACCATGGTAATATAATGACAGGCGAGGGTCAACCAGGGTAATATAATGACAGGAGAGGGTAGACCAGGGTAATATAATGACAGGAGAGGGTAGTCCAGGGTTATATATAACCGAAGAGGGTAGACCAGGGTTATATATTGTAAGGAGTGGGTAGACCAGGGTAAAATATTACAGGAGAGGGTAGACCAGGGTAATATAATGACAGTTACGGGTAGACCAGGTTAATATAATGTCAGGAGAGGGTAGACTATGGTAATACAATGACAGGAGAGGGTAGACCAGGGTAATATAATGTCAGAAGAGGGTAGACCAGGGTAATATAATGACAGGAGAGGGTAGACCAGGGTATTATAATGACAGGAAAGGGTAGACCAGGGTAATACAATGTCAGGAGAGGGTAGACAAGGGTCATACAATTACAGGAGAGGGTAGACCAGGGTAATATAATGACAGGAGAGGGTAGACCAGGGTAATATAATGTCAGGAGAGGGTAGACCAGGGTAATATAATGACAGGAGAGGGTATACCAGGGTAATATAATGACAGGTGAGGGTAGTCCAGGGTAATATAATGACAGGAGAGGGTAGACCAGGGTAATATAATGACAGGAGAGGGTAGACCAGGGTAATATAATGACAGGAGAGGTTAGACCAGGGTAATATAATGACAGGAGAGGGTAGACCAGGGTAATACAATGACAGGAGAGGGTAGACCAGGGTAATATAATGTCAGAAGAGGGTAGACCAGGGTAATATAATGACGGGATAGGGTAGACCAGGGTAATATAATGTCAGGAGAGTGTAGACCAGGGTAATACAATTACAGGAGAGGGTAGACCAGGGTAATATATAACAGAAGAGGGTAGACCAGGGTAATATAATGACAGGAGAGGGTAGACCAAGGCAATATAATGACAGGAGAGGGTAGACCAGGGTAATATATTGTAAGAGAGGGTAGACCAGGGTAATATATTGTAAGGAGAGGGTAGACCAGGGTAAAATATTACAGGAGAGGGTAGACCAGGGTAATATAATGACAGGAGAGGGTAGACCAGGGTAATATAATGACAGGTGAGGGTAGACCAGGTTAATATAATGTCAGGAGAGGGTAGACCAGGGTAATACAATGACAGGAGAGGGTAGACCAGTGTAATATAATGTCAGAAGAGGGTATACCAGGGTAATATAATGTCAGAAGAGGGTAGACCAGGGTAATATAATGACGGGATAGGGTAGACCAGGGTAATATAATGTCAGGAGAGGGTAGACCAGGGTAAAATAATGACAGGAGAGGGCAGACCAGGGTAATATAATGACAGGATAGGGTAGACCAGGGTAATATAATGACAGGATAGGGTAGACCAGGGTAATATAATGACAGGAAAGGGTAGACCATGGTAATATAATGACAGGAGAGGGTAGACCAGGGTAATACAATGACAGGAGAGGGTAGACCAGGGTAATATAATGTCAGAAGAGGGTAGACCAGGGTAATATAATGACGGGATAGGGTAGACCAGGGTAATATAATGTCAGGAGAGGGTATACCAGGGTAATACAATTACAGGAGAGGGTAGACCAGGGTAATATAATGACAGGAGAGGGTAGACCAGGGTAAAATAATGACAGGAGAGGGTAGACCAGGGTAAAATAATGACAGGAGAGGGCAGACCAGGGTAATATAATGACAGGATAGGGTAGACCAGGGTAATATAATGACAGGAAAGGGTAGACCATGGTAATATAATGACAGGAGAGGGTAGACCAGGGTAATATAATGACAGGCGAGGGTCAACCAGAGTAATATAATGACAGGAGAGGGTAGACCAGGGTAATATAATGACAGGAGAGGTTAGTCCAGGGTTATATATAACCGAAGAGGGTAGACCAGGGTTATATATTGTAAGGAGAGGGTAGACCAGGGTAAAATATTACAGGAGAGGGTAGACCAGGGTAATATAATGACAGTTACGGGTAGACCAGGTTAATATAATGTCAGGAGAGGGTAGACTATGGTAATACAATGACAGGAGAGGGTAGACCAGGGTAATATAATGTCAGAAGAGGGTAGACCAGGGTAATATAATGACAGGAGAGGGTAGACCAGGGTATTATAATGACAGGAGAGGGTAGACCAGGGTAATACAATGTCAGGAGAGGGTAGACCAGGGTCATACAATTACAGGAGAGGGTAGACCAGGGTAATATAATGACAGGAGAGGGTAGACCAGGGTAATATAATGTCAGGAGAGGGTAGACCAGGGTAATATAATGACAGGAGAGGGTATACCAGGGTAATATAATGACAGGAGAGGGTAGTCCAGGGTAATATAATGACAGGAGAGGGTAGACCAGGGTAATATAATGACAGGAGAGGGTAGACCAGGGTAATATAATGACAGGAGAGGGTAGACCAGGGTAATATAATGACAGGAGAGGGTAGACCAGGTTAATATAATGTCAGGAGAGGGTAGACCAGGGTAATACAATGACAGGAGAGGGTAGACCAGGGTAATATAATGTCAGAAGAGGGTAGACCAGGGTAATATAATGACAGGATAGGGTAGACCAGGGTAATATAATGTCAGGAGAGGGTAGACCAGGGTAATAGAATTACAGGAGAGGGTAGACCAGGGTAATATAATGACAGGAGAGGGTAGACCAGGGTAAAATAATGACAGGAGAGGGTAGACCAGGGTAAAATAATGACAGGAGAGGGCAGATCAGGGTAATATAATGACAGGATAGGGTAGACCAGGGTAATATAATGACAGGAAAGGGTAGACCATGGTAATATAATGACAGGAGAGGGTAGACCAGGGTAATATAATGACAGGCGAGGGTCAACCAGGGTAAAATTATGACAGGAGAGGGCAGACCAGGGTAATATAATGACAGGAGAGGGTAGACCAGGGTAATATAATGTCAGGAGAGGGTAGACCAGGGTAATACAATGACAGGAGAGGGTAGACCAGGGTAATATAATGTCAGAAGAGGGTAGACCAGGGTAATATAATGACGGGATAGGGTAGACCAGGGTAATATAATGTCAGGAGAGGGTAGACCAGGGTAATAGAATTACAGGAGAGGGTAGACCAGGGTAATATAATGACAGGAGAGGGTAGACCAGGGTAAAATAATGACACGAGAGGGTAGACCAGGGTAAAATAATGACAGGAGAGGGCAGATCAGGGTAATATAATGACAGGATAGGGTAGACCAGGGTAATATAATGACAGGAAAGGGTAGACCAGGGTAATATAATGACAGGAGAGGGTAGACCAGGGTAATATAATGACAGGCGAGGGTCAACCAGGGTAAAATTATGACAGGAGAGGGCAGACCAGGGTAATATAATGACAGGAGAGGGTAGACCAGGGTAATATAATGACAGGAAAGGGTAGACCAGGGTAATAGAATGGCAGGAGAGGGTAGACCAGGGTAATATAATGACAGGAGAGGGTAGACCAGGGTAATATAATGACAGGAGAGGGTAGACCAGGGTAATATAATGACAGGAGAGGGTAGTCCAGGGTTATATAAAACCGAAGAGGGTAGACCAGGGTTATATATTGTAAGGAGAGGGTAGACCAGGGTAAAATATTACAGGAGAGGGTAGACCAGGGTAATATAATGACAGTTACGGGTAGACCAGGTTAATATAATGTCAGGAGAGGGTAGACCATGGTAATACAATGACAGGAGAGGGTAGACCAGGGTAATACAATGACAGGAGAGGGTAGACCAGGGTAGTATAATGTCAGAAGAGGGTAGACCAGGGTAATATAATGACAGGAGAGGGTAGACCAGGGTATTATAATGACAGGAGAGGGTAGACCAGGGTAATACAATGTCAGGAGAGGGTAGACCAGGGTCATACAATTACAGGAGAGGGTAGACCAGGGTAATATAATGTCAGGAGAGGGTAGACCAGGGTAATACAATGACAGGAGAGGGTATACCAGGGTAATACAATGTCAGGAGAGGTTAGACCAGGGTCATACAATTACAGGAGAGGGTAGACCAGGGTAATATAATGTCAGGAGAGGGTAGACCAGGGTAATATAATGACAGGAGAGGGTAGTCCAGGGTAATATATAACCGAAGAGGGTAGACCAGGGTAATATATTGTAAGGAGAGGGTAGACCAGGGTAAAATATTACAGGAGAGGGTAGACCAGGGTAATATAATGACAGTTGCGGGTAGACCAGGGCAATATAATGACAGGAGAGGGTAGACCAGGGTAATATAATGGCAGGAGAGGGTACACCAGGCTAATATATAACAGGAGAGGGTAGACCAGGGCAATATAATGACAGGAGAGGGTAGACAAGGGTAATATAATGACAGGAGAGGGTAGACCAGGGTAATATAATGACAGGAGAGGGTAGTCCAGGGTAATATAATGACAGGGAGAGGGTAGACCAGGGTAATATAATGACAGGAGAGGGTAGACCAGGGTAATATAATGACAGGAGAGGGTAGACCAGGGTAAAATAATGACAGGAGAGGGCAGACCAGGCTAATATATGACAGGAGAGGGTAGACCAGGGTAATATAATGACAGGAAAGGGTAGACCAGGGTAATAGAATGGCAGGAGAGAGTAGACCAGGGTAATATAATGACAGGAGAGGGTAGACCAGGGTAATATATAACAGAAGAGGGTAGACCAGGGTAATATAATGACAGGAGAGGGTAGACCAAGGCAATATAATGACAGGAGAGGGTGGACCAGGGTAATATATTGTAAGAAAGGGTAGACCAGGGTAATATATTGTAAGGAGAGGGTAGACCAGGGTAAAATATTACAGGAGAGGGTAGACCAGGGTAATATAATGACAGGAGAGGGTAGACCAGGGTAATATAATGACAGGTGAGGGTAGACCAGGTTAATATAATGTCAGGAGAGGGTAGACCAGGGTAATACAATGACAGGAGAGGGTAGACCAGGGTAATATAATGTCAGAAGAGGGTAGACCAGGGTAATATAATGACGGGATAGGGTAGACCAGGGTAATATAATGTCAGGAGAGGGTAGACCAGGGTAATACAATTACAGGAGAGGGTAGACCAGGGTAATATAATGACAGGAGAGGGTAGACCAGGGTAAAATAATGACAGGAGAGGGTAGACCAGGGTAAAATAATGACAGGAGAGGGCAGACCAGGGTAATATAATGACAGGATAGGGTAGACCAGGGTAATATAATGACAGGAAAGGGTAGACCAGGGTAATATAATGACAGAAGAGGGTAGACCAGGTTAATATAATGTCAGGAGAGGGTAGACCAGGGTAATACAATGACAGGAGAGGGTAGACCAGGGTAATATAATGTCAGAAGAGGGTAGACCAGGGTAATATAATGACGGGATAGGGTAGACCAGGGTAATATAATGTCAGGAGAGGGTAGACCAGGGTAATACAATTACAGGAGAGGGTAGACCAGGGTAATATAATGACAGGAGAGGGTAGACCAGGGTAAAATAATGACAGGAGAGGGTAGACCAGGGTAAAATAATGACAGGAGAGGGCAGACCAGGGTAATATAATGACAGGATAGGGTAGACCAGGGTAATATAATGACAGGAAAGGGTAGACCATGGTAATATAATGACAGGAGAGGGTAGACCAGGGTTATATAATGACAGGCGAGGGTCAACCAGGGTAATATAATGACAGGAGAGGGTAGACCAGGGTAATATAATGACAGGAGAGGGTAGTCCAGGGTTATATATAACCGAAGAGGGTAGACCAGGGTTATATATTGTAAGGAGTGGGTAGACCAGGGTAAAATATTACAGGAGAGGGTAGACCAGGGTAATATAATGACAGTTACGGGTAGACCAGGTTAATATAATGTCAGGAGAGGGTAGACTATGGTAATACAATGACAGGAGAGGGTAGACCAGGGTAATATAATGTCAGAAGAGGGTAGACCAGGGTAATATAATGACAGGAGAGGGTAGACCAGGGTATTATAATGACAGGAAAGGGTAGACCAGGGTAATACAATGTCAGGAGAGGGTAGACCAGGGTCATACAATTACAGGAGAGGGTAGACCAGGGTAATATAATGACAGGAGAGGGTAGACCAGGGTAATATAATGTCAGGAGAGGGTAGACCAGGGTAATATAATGACAGGAGAGGGTATACCAGGGTAATATAATGACAGGAGAGGGTAGTCCAGGGTAATATAATGACAGGAGAGGGTAGACCAGGGTAATATAATGACAGGAGAGGGTAGACCAGGGTAATATAATGACAGGAGAGGGTAGACCAGGGTAATATAATGACAGGAGAGGGTAGACCAGGTTAATATAATGTCAGGAGAGGGTAGACCAGGGTAATACAATGACAGGAGAGGGTAGACCAGGGTAATATAATGTCAGAAGAGGGTAGACCAGGGTAATATAATGACGGGATAGGGTAGACCAGGGTAATATAATGTCAGGAGAGGGTAGACCAGGGTAATACAATTACAGGAGAGGGTAGACCAGGGTAATATATAACAGAAGAGGGTAGACCAGGGTAATATAATGACAGGAGAGGGTAGACCAAGGCAATATAATGACAGGAGAGGGTAGACCAGGGTAATATATTGTAAGAGAGGGTAGACCAGGGTAATATATTGTAAGGAGAGGGTAGACCAGGGTAAAATATTACAGGAGAGGGTAGACCAGGGTAATATAATGACAGGAGAGGGTAGACCAGGGTAATATAATGTCAGGAGAGGGTAGACCAGGGTAATACAATGACAGGAGAGGGTAGACCAGGGTAATATAATGTCAGAAGAGGGTAGACCAGGGTAATATAATGACGGGATAGGGTAGACCAGGGTAATATAATGTCAGGAGAGGGTAGACCAGGGTAATAGAATTACAGGAGAGGGTAGACCAGGGTAATATAATGACAGGAGAGGGTAGACCAGGGTAAAATAATGACAGGAGAGGGTAGACCAGGGTAAAATAATGACAGGAGAGGGCAGATCAGGGTAATATAATGACAGGATAGGGTAGACCAGGGTAATATAATGACAGGAAAGGGTAGACCATGGTAATATAATGACAGGAGAGGGTAGACCAGGGTAATATAATGACAGGCGAGGGTCAACCAGGGTAAAATTATGACAGGAGAGGGCAGACCAGGGTAATATAATGACAGGAGAGGGTAGACCAGGGTAATATAATGACAGGAAAGGGTAGACCAGGGTAATAGAATGGCAGGAGAGGGTAGACCAGGGTAATATAATGACAGGAGAGGGTAGACCAGGGTAATATAATGACAGGAGAGGGTAGACCAGGGTAATATAATGACAGGAAAGGGTAGACCATGGTAATATAATGACAGGAGAGGGTAGACCAGGGTAATATAATGACAGGCGAGGGTCAACCAGGGTATTATAATGACAGGAGAGGGTAGACCAGGGTAATATAATGACAGGAGAGGGTAGTCCAGGGTTATATATAACCGAAGAGGGTAGACCAGGGTTATATATTGTAAGGAGTGGGTAGACCAGGGTAAAATATTACAGGAGAGGGTAGACCAGGGTAATATAATGACAGTTACGGGTAGACCAGGTTAATATAATGTCAGGAGAGGGTAGACTATGGTAATACAATGACAGGAGAGGGTAGACCAGGGTAATATAATGTCAGAAGAGGGTAGACCAGGGTAATATAATGACAGGAGAGGGTAGACCAGGGTATTATAATGACAGGAAAGGGTAGACCAGGGTAATACAATGTCAGGAGAGGGTAGACCAGGGTCATACAATTACAGGAGAGGGTAGACCAGGGTAATATAATGACAGGAGAGGGTAGACCAGGGTAATATAATGTCAGGAGAGGGTAGACCAGGGTAATATAATGACAGGAGAGGGTATACCAGGGTAATAAAATGACAGGAGAGGGTAGTCCAGGGTAATATAATGACAGGAGAGGGTAGACCAGGGTAATATAATGACAGGAGAGGGTAGACCAGGGTAATATAATGACAGGAGAGGGTAGACCAGGTTAATATAATGTCAGGAGAGGGTAGACCAGGGTAATACAATGACAGGAGAGGGTAGACCAGGGTAATATAATGTCAGAAGAGGGTAGACCAGGGTAATATAATGACGGGATAGGGTAGACCAGGGTAATACAATTACAGGAGAGGGTAGACCAGGGTAATATATAACAGAAGAGGGTAGACCAGGGTAATATAATGACAGGAGAGGGTAGACCAAGGCAATATAATGACAGGAGAGGGTAGACCAGGGTAATATATTGTAAGAGAGGGTAGACCAGGGTAATATATTGTAAGGAGAGGGTAGACAAGGGTAAAATATTACAGGAGAGGGTAGACCAGGGTAATATAATGACAGGAGAGGGTAGACCAGGGTAATATAATGACAGGTGAGGGTAGACCAGGTTAATATAATGTCAGGAGAGGGTAGACCAGGGTAATATAATGTCAGAAGAGGGTAGACCAGGGTAATATAATGACGGGATAGGGTAGACCAGGGTAATATAATGTCAGGAGAGGGTAGACCAGGGTAATACAATTACAGGAGAGGGTAGACCAGGGTAATATATAACAGAAGAGGGTAGACCAGGGTAATATAATGACAGGAGAGGGTAGACCAAGGCAATATAATGACAGGAGAGGGTAGACCAGGGTAATATATTGTAAGAGAGGGTAGACCAGGGTAATATATTGTAAGGAGAGGGTAGACCAGGGTAAAATATTACAGGAGAGGGTAGACCAGGGTAATATAATGACAGGAGAGGGTAGACCAGGGTAATATAATGACAGGTGAGGGTAGACCAGGTTAATATAATGTCAGGAGAGGGTAGACCAGGGTAATATAATGTCAGAAGAGGGTAGACCAGGGTAATATAATGACGGGATAGGGTAGACCAGGGTAATATAATGTCAGGAGAGGGTAGACCAGGGTAATACAATTACAGGAGAGGGTAGACCAGGGTAATATAATGACAGGAGAGGGTAGACCAGGGTAAAATAATGACAGGAGAGGGCAGACCAGGGTAATATAATGACAGGATAGGGTAGACCAGGGTAATATAATGACAGGAAAGGGTAGACCAGGGTAATATAATGACAGGAGAGGGTAGACCAGGGTAATATAATGACAGGCGAGGGTCAACCAGGGTAATATAATGACAGGAGAGGGTAGACCAGGGTAATATAATGACAGGAGAGGGTAGTCCAGGGTTATATATAACCGAAGAGGGTAGACCAGGGTTATATATTGTAAGGAGAGGGTAGACCAGGGTAAAATATTACAGGAGAGGGTAGACCAGGGTAATATAATGTCAGGAGAGGGTAGACTATGGTAATACAATGACAGGAGAGGGTAGACCAGGGTAATATAATGTCAGAAGAGGGTAGACCAGGGTAATATAATGACAGGAGAGGGTAGACCAGGGTATTATAATGACAGGAGAGGGTAGACCAGGGTAATACAATGTCAGGAGAGGGTAGACCAGGGTCATACAATTACAGGAGAGGGTAGACCAGGGTAATACAATGACAGGAGAGGGTAGACCAGGGTAATATAATGTCAGAAGAGGGTAGACCAGGGTAATATAATGACAGGAGAGGGTAGACCAGGGTATTATAATGACAGGAAAGGGTAGACCAGGGTAATACAATGTCAGGAGAGGGTAGACCAGGGTCATACAATTACAGGAGAGGGTAGACCAGGGTAATATAATGACAGGAGAGGGTAGACCAGGGTAATATAATGTCAGGAGAGGGTAGACCAGGGTAATATAATGACAGGAGAGGGTATACCAGGGTAATATAATGACAGGAGAGGGTAGTCCAGGGTAATATAATGACAGGAGAGGGTAGACCAGGGTAATATAATGACAGGAGAGGGTAGACCAGGGTAATATAATGACAGGATAAGGTAGACCAGGTTAATATAATGTCAGGAGAGGGTAGACCAGGGTAATACAATGACAGGAGAGGGTAGACCAGGGTAATATAATGTCAGAAGAGGGTAGACCAGGGTAATATAATGACGGGATAGGGTAGACCAGGGTAATATAATGTCAGGAGAGGGTAGACCAGGGTAATACAATTACAGGAGAGGGTAGACCAGGGTAATATATAACAGAAGAGGGTAGACCAGGGTAATATAATGACAGGAGAGGGTAGACCAAGGCAATATAATGACAGGAGAGGGTAGACCAGGGTAATATATTGTAAGAGAGGGTAGACCAGGGTAATATATTGTAAGGAGAGGGTAGACCAGGGTAAAATATTACAGGAGAGGGTAGACCAGGGTAATATAATGACAGGAGAGGGTAGACCAGGGTAATATAATGACAGGTGAGGGTAGACCAGGTTAATATAATGTCAGGAGAGGGTAGACCAGGGTAATATAATGTCAGAAGAGGGTAGACCAGGGTAATATAATGACAAGATAGGGTAGACCAGGGTAATATAATGTCAGGAGAGGGTAGACCAGGGTAATACAATTACAGGAGAGGGTAGACCAGGGTAATATAATGACAGGAGAGGGTAGACCAGGGTAAAATAATGACAGGAGAGGGTAGACCAGGGTAAAATAATGACAGGAGAGGGCAGACCAGGGTAATATAATGACAGGATAGGGTAGACCAGGGTAATATAATGACAGGAAAGGGTAGACCAGGGTAATATAATGACAGAAGAGGGTAGACCAGGTTAATATAATGTCAGGAGAGGGTAGACCAGGGTAATACAATGACAGGAGAGGGTAGACCAGGGTAATATAATGTCAGAAGAGGGTAGACCATGGTAATATAATGACGGGAGAGGGTAGACCAGGGTAATATAATGACAGGAGAGGGTAGACCAGGGTAAAATAATGACAGGAGAGGGTAGACCAGGGTAAAATAATGACAGGAGAGGGCAGACCAGGGTAATATAATGACCGGATAGGGTAGACCAGGGTAATATAATGACAGGAAAGGGTAGACCATGGTAATATAATGACAGGAGAGGGTAGACCAGGGTAATATAATGACAGGCGAGGGTCAACCAGGGTAATATAATGACAGGAGAGGGTAGACCAGGGTAATATAATGACAGGAGAGGGTAGTCCAGGGTTATATATAACCGAAGAGGGTAGACCAGGGTTATATATTGTAAGGAGAGGGTAGACCAGGGTAAAATATTACAGGAGAGGGTAGACCAGGGTAATATAATGTCAGGAGAGGGTAG
The DNA here is from genome assembly GCF_045679555.1 of Salvelinus alpinus. Classification (NCBI taxonomy): domain Eukaryota; kingdom Metazoa; phylum Chordata; class Actinopteri; order Salmoniformes; family Salmonidae; genus Salvelinus; species Salvelinus alpinus. The sequence goes on from NC_092092.1 coordinate 426,962, forward strand.
ACTATGGTAATACAATGACAGGAGAGGGTAGACCAGGGTAATATAATGTCAGAAGAGGGTAGACCAGGGTAATATAATGACAGGAGAGGGTAGACCAGGGTATTATAATGACAGGAGAGGGTAGACCAGGGTAATACAATGTCAGGAGAGGGTAGACCAGGGTCATACAATTACAGGAGAGGGTAGACCAGGCTAATATAATGACAGGAGAGGGTAGACCCAGGGTAATATAATGTCAGGAGAGGGTAGACCAGGGTAATATAATGACAGGAGAGGGTATACCAGGGTAATATAATGACAGGAGAGGGTAGTCCAGGGTAATATAATGACAGGAGAGGGTAGACCAGGGTAATATAATGACAGGAGAGGGTAGACCAGGGTAATATAATGACAGGAGAGGGTAGACCAGGGTAATATAATGACAGGAGAGGGTAGACCAGGTTAATATAATGTCAGGAGAGGGTAGACCAGGGTAATATAATGACAGGAGAGGGTAGACCAGGGTAATATAATGACAGGAGAGGGTAGACCAGGTTAATATAATGTCAGGAGAGGGTAGACCAGGGTAATACAATGACAGGAGAGGGTAGACCAGGGTAATATAATGTCAGAAGAGGGTAGACCAGGGTAATATAATGACGGGAGAGGGTAGACCAGGGTAATATAATGTCAGGAGAGGGTAGACCAGGGTAATACAATTACAGGAGAGGGTAGACCAGGGTAATATAATGACAGGAGAGGGTAGACCAGGGTAAAATAATGACAGGAGAGGGTAGACCAGGGTAAAATAATGACAGGAGAGGGCAGACCAGGGTAATATAATGACAGGATAGGGTAGACCAGGGTAATATAATGACAGGAAAGGGTAGACCATGGTAATATAATGACAGGAGAGGGTAGACCAGGGTAATATAATGACAGGAAAGGGTAGACCAGGGTAATATAATGACAGGATAGGGTAGACCAGGGTAATATAATGACAGGAAAGGGTAGACCATGGTAATATAATGACAGGAGAGGGTAGACCAGGGTAATATAATGACAGGCGAGGGTCAACCAGGGTAAAATTATGACAGGAGAGGGCAGACCAGGGTAATATAATGACAGGAGAGGGTAGACCAGGTTAATATAATGTCAGGAGAGGGTAGACTATGGTAATACAATGACAGGAGAGGGTAGACCAGGGTAATACAATGACAGGAGAGGGTAGACCAGGGTAATATAATGTCAGAAGAGGGTAGACCAGGGTAATATAATGACAGGAGAGGGTAGACCAGGGTATTATAATGACAGGAGAGGGTAGACCAGGGTAATACAATGTCAGGAGAGGGTAGACCAGGGTCATACAATTACAGGAGAGGGTAGACCAGGGTAATATAATGACAGGAGAGGGTAGACCAGGGTAATATAATGTCAGGAGAGGGTAGACCAGGGTAATATATTACAGGAGAGGGTATACCAGGGTAATATAATGACAGGAGAGGGTAGTCCAGGGTAATATAATGACAGGAGAGGGTAGACCAGGGTAATATAATGACAGGAGAGGGTAGACCAGGGTAATATAATGACAGGAGAGGGTAGACCAGGGTAAAATAATGACAGGAGAGGGCAGACCAGGGTAATATAATGACAGGAGAGGGTAGACCAGGTTAATATAATGTCAGGAGAGGGTAGACCAGGGTAATACAATGACAGGAGAGGGTAGACCAGGGTAATATAATGTCAGAAGAGGGTAGACCAGGGTAATATAATGACGGGATAGGGTAGACCAGGGTAATATAATGTCAGGAGAGGGTAGACCAGGGTAATACAATTACAGGAGAGGGTAGACCAGGGTAATATAATGACAGGAGAGGGTAGACCAGGGTAAAATAATGACAGGAGAGGGTAGACCAGGGTAAAATAATGACAGGAGAGGGCAGACCAGGGTAATATAATGACAGGATAGGGTAGACCAGGGTAATATAATGACAGGAAAGGGTAGACCATGGTAATATAATGACAGGAGAGGGTAGACCAGGGTAATATAATGACAGGAAAGGGTAGACCAGGGTAATATAATGACAGGATAGGGTAGACCAGGGTAATATAATGACAGGAAAGGGTAGACCATGGTAATATAATGACAGGAGAGGGTAGACCAGGGTAATATAATGACAGGCGAGGGTCAACCAGGGTAAAATTATGACAGGAGAGGGCAGACCAGGGTAATATAATGACAGGAGAGGGTAGACCAGGTTAATATAATGTCAGGAGAGGGTAGACTATGGTAATACAATGACAGGAGAGGGTAGACCAGGGTAATACAATGACAGGAGAGGGTAGACCAGGGTAATATAATGTCAGAAGAGGGTAGACCAGGGTAATATAATGACAGGAGAGGGTAGACCAGGGTATTATAATGACAGGAGAGGGTAGACCAGGGTAATACAATGTCAGGAGAGGGTAGACCAGGGTCATACAATTACAGGAGAGGGTAGACCAGGGTAATATAATGACAGGAGAGGGTAGACAAGGGTAATATAATGTCAGGAGAGGGTAGACCAGGGTAATATATTACAGGAGAGGGTATACCAGGGTAATATAATGACAGGAGAGGGTAGTCCAGGGTAATATAATGACAGGAGAGGGTAGACCAGGGTAATATAATGACAGGAGAGGGTAGACCAGGGTAATATAATGACAGGAGAGGGTAGACCAGGGTAAAATAATGACAGGAGAGGGCAGACCAGGGTAATATAATGACAGGAGAGGGTAGACCAGGGTAATATAATTACAGGAAAGGGTAGACCAGGGTAATAGAATGGCAGAAGAGGGTAGACCAGGGTAATAGAATGACAGGAGAGGGTAGTCCAGGGTAAAATATAACAGAAGAGGGTAGACCAGGGTAATATAATGACAGGAGAGGGTAGACCAAGGCAATATACTGACAGGAGAGGGTAGACCAGGGTAATATATTGTAAGGAGAGGGTAGACCAGGGTAATATATTGTAAGGAGAGGGTAGACCAGGGTAAAATATTACAGGAGAGGGTAGACCAGGGTAATATAATGACAGGAGAGGGTAGACCAGGGTAATATAATGACAGGAGAGGGTAGACCAGGGTAATATAATGACAGGAGAGGGTAGTCCAGGGTAATATAATGACAGGAGAGGGTAGACCAGGGTAATATAATGACAGGAGAGGGTAGACCAGGGTAATATCATGACAGGAGAGGGTAGACCAGGGTAAAATAATGACAGGAGAGGGCAGACCAGGGTAATATAATGACAGGAGAGGGTAGTCCAGGGTAATATAATGACAGGAGAGGGTAGACCATGGTAATATAATGACAGGAGAGGGTAGACCAGGGTAATATAATGACAGGAGAGGGTAGACCAGGGTAAAATAATGACAGGAGAGGGCAGACCAGGGTAATATATGACAGGAGAGGGTAGACCAGGGTAATATAATGACAGGAAAGGGTAGACCAGGGTAATAGAATGGCAGGAGAGAGTAGACCAGGGTAATATAATGACAGGAGAGGGTAGACCAGGGTAATATATAACAGAAGAGGGTAGACCAGGGTAATATAATGACAGGAGAGGGTAGACCAAGGCAATATAATGACAGGAGAGGGTAGACCAGGGTAATATATTGTAAGAAAGGGTAGACCAGGGTAATATATTGTAAGGAGAGGGTAGACCAGGGTAAAATATTACAGGAGAGGGTAGACCAGGGTAATATAATGACAGGAGAGGGTAGACCAGGGTAATATAATGACAGGTGAGGGTAGACCAGGTTAATATAATGTCAGGAGAGGGTAGACCAGGGTAATACAATGACAGGAGAGGGTAGACCAGGGTAATATAATGTCAGAAGAGGGTAGACCAGGGTAATATAATGACGGGATAGGGTAGACCAGGGTAATATAATGTCAGGAGAGGGTAGACCAGGGTAATACAATTACAGGAGAGGGTTGACCAGGGTAATATAATGACAGGAGAGGGTAGACCAGGGTAAAATAATGACAGGAGAGGGTAGACCAGGGTAAAATAATGACAGGAGAGGGCAGACCAGGGTAATATAATGACAGGAGAGGGTAGACCAGGGTAAAATAATGACAGGAAAGGGTAGACCATGGTAATATAATGACAGGCGAGGGTCAACCAGGGTAATATAATGACAGGAGAGGGTAGACCAGGGTAATATAATGACAGGAGAGGGTAGTCCAGGGTTATATATAACCGAAGAGGGTAGACCAGGGTTATATATTGTAAGGAGTGGGTAGACCAGGGTAAAATATTACAGGAGAGGGTAGACCAGGGTAATATAATGACAGTTACGGGTAGACCAGGTTAATATAATGTCAGGAGAGGGTAGACTATGGTAATACAATGACAGGAGAGGGTAGACCAGGGTAATATAATGTCAGAAGAGGGTAGACCAGGGTAATATAATGACAGGAGAGGGTAGACCAGGGTATTATAATGACAGGTAAGGGTAGACCAGGGTAATACAATGTCAGGAGAGGGTAGACCAGGGTCATACAATTACAGGAGAGGGTAGACCAGGGTAATATAATGACAGGAGAGGGTAGACCAGGGTAATATAATGTCAGGAGAGGGTAGACCAGGGTAATATAATGACAGGAGAGGGTATACCAGGGTAATATAATGACAGGAGAGGGTAGTCCAGGGTAATATAATGACAGGAGAGGGTAGACCAGGGTAATATAATGACAGGAGAGGGTAGACCAGGGTAATATAATGACAGGAGAGGGTAGACCAGGGTAATATAATGACAGGAGAGGGTAGACCAGGTTAATATAATGTCAGGAGAGGGTAGACCAGGGTAATACAATGACAGGAGAGGGTAGACCAGGGTAATATAATGTCAGAAGAGGGTAGACCAGGGTAATATAATGACGGGATAGGGTAGACCAGGGTAATATAATGTCAGGAGAGGGTAGACCAGGGTAATACAATTACAGGAGAGGGTAGACCAGGGTAATATATAACAGAAGAGGGTAGACCAGGGTAATATAATGACAGGAGAGGGTAGACCAAGGCAATATAATGACAGGAGAGGGTAGACCAGGGTAATATATTGTAAGAGAGGGTAGACCAGGGTAATATATTGTAAGGAGAGGGTAGACCAGGGTAAAATATTACAGGAGAGGGTAGACCAGGGTAATATAATGACAGGAGAGGGTAGACCAGGGTAATATAATGACAGGTGAGGGTAGACCAGGTTAATATAATGTCAGGAGAGGGAAGACCAGGGTAATACAATGACAGGAGAGGGTAGACGAGTGTAATATAATGTCAGAAGAGGGTATACCAGGGTAATATAATGTCAGAAGAGGGTAGACCAGGGTAATATAATGACGGGATAGGGTAGACCAGGGTAATATAATGTCAGGAGAGGGTAGACCAGGGTAATACAATTACAGGAGAGGGTAGACCAGGGTAATATAATGACAGGAGAGGGTAGACCAGGGTAAAATAATGACAGGAGAGGGCAGACCAGGGTAATACAATGACAGGAGAGGGTAGACCAGGGTAATACAATGACAGGAGAGGGTAGACCAGGGTAATATAATGTCAGAAGAGGGTAGACCAGGGTAATATAATGACAGGAGAGGGTAGACCAGGGTAGTATAATGACAGGAGAGGGTAGACCAGGGTAATACAATGTCAGGAGAGGGTAGACCAGGGTCATACAATTACAGGAGAGGGTAGACCAGGGTAATATAATGACAGGAGAGGGTAGACCAGGGTAATATAATGTCAGGAGAGGGTAGACCAGGGTAATATATTACAGGAGAGGGTATACCAGGGTAATATAATGACAGGAGAGGGTAGTCCAGGGTAATATAATGACAGGAGAGGGTAGACCAGGGTAATATAATGACAGGAGAGGGTAGACCAGGGTAATATAATGACAGGAGAGGGTAGACCAGGGTAAAATAATGACAGGAGAGGGCAGACCAGGGTAATATAATGACAGGAGAGGGTAGACCAGGGTAATATAATTACAGGAAAGGGTAGACCAGGGTAATAGAATGGCAGAAGAGGGTAGACCAGGGTAATAGAATGACAGGAGAGGGTAGTCCAGGGTAAAATATAACAGAAGAGGGTAGACCAGGGTAATATAATGACAGGAGAGGGTAGACCAAGGCAATATACTGACAGGAGAGGGTAGACCAGGGTAATATATTGTAAGGAGAGGGTAGACCAGGGTAATATATTGTAAGGAGAGGGTAGACCAGGGTAAAATATTACAGGAGAGGGTAGACCAGGGTAATATAATGACAGGAGAGGGTAGACCAGGGTAATATAATGACAGGAGAGGGTAGACCAGGGTAATATAATGACAGGAGAGGGTAGTCCAGGGTAATATAATGACAGGAGAGGGTAGACCAGGGTAATATAATGACAGGAGAGGGTAGACCAGGGTAATATCATGACAGGAGAGGGTAGACCAGGGTAAAATAATGACAGGAGAGGGCAGACCAGGGTAATATAATGACAGGAGAGGGTAGTCCAGGGTAATATAATGACAGGAGAGGGTAGACCATGGTAATATAATGACAGGAGAGGGTAGACCAGGGTAATATAATGACAGGAGAGGGTAGACCAGGGTAAAATAATGACAGGAGAGGGCAGACCAGGGTAATATATGACAGGAGAGGGTAGACCAGGGTAATATAATGACAGGAAAGGGTAGACCAGGGTAATAGAATGGCAGGAGAGAGTAGACCAGGGTAATATAATGACAGGAGAGGGTAGACCAGGGTAATATATAACAGAAGAGGGTAGACCAGGGTAATATAATGACAGGAGAGGGTAGACCAAGGCAATATAATGACAGGAGAGGGTAGACCAGGGTAATATATTGTAAGAAAGGGTAGACCAGGGTAATATATTGTAAGGAGAGGGTAGACCAGGGTAAAATATTACAGGAGAGGGTAGACCAGGGTAATATAATGACAGGAGAGGGTAGACCAGGGTAATATAATGACAGGTGAGGGTAGACCAGGTTAATATAATGTCAGGAGAGGGTAGACCAGGGTAATACAATGACAGGAGAGGGTAGACCAGGGTAATATAATGTCAGAAGAGGGTAGACCAGGGTAATATAATGACGGGATAGGGTAGACCAGGGTAATATAATGTCAGGAGAGGGTAGACCAGGGTAATACAATTACAGGAGAGGGTTGACCAGGGTAATATAATGACAGGAGAGGGTAGACCAGGGTAAAATAATGACAGGAGAGGGTAGACCAGGGTAAAATAATGACAGGAGAGGGCAGACCAGGGTAATATAATGACAGGAGAGGGTAGACCAGGGTAAAATAATGACAGGAAAGGGTAGACCATGGTAATATAATGACAGGCGAGGGTCAACCAGGGTAATATAATGACAGGAGAGGGTAGACCAGGGTAATATAATGACAGGAGAGGGTAGTCCAGGGTTATATATAACCGAAGAGGGTAGACCAGGGTTATATATTGTAAGGAGTGGGTAGACCAGGGTAAAATATTACAGGAGAGGGTAGACCAGGGTAATATAATGACAGTTACGGGTAGACCAGGTTAATATAATGTCAGGAGAGGGTAGACTATGGTAATACAATGACAGGAGAGGGTAGACCAGGGTAATATAATGTCAGAAGAGGGTAGACCAGGGTAATATAATGACAGGAGAGGGTAGACCAGGGTATTATAATGACAGGTAAGGGTAGACCAGGGTAATACAATGTCAGGAGAGGGTAGACCAGGGTCATACAATTACAGGAGAGGGTAGACCAGGGTAATATAATGACAGGAGAGGGTAGACCAGGGTAATATAATGTCAGGAGAGGGTAGACCAGGGTAATATAATGACAGGAGAGGGTATACCAGGGTAATATAATGACAGGAGAGGGTAGTCCAGGGTAATATAATGACAGGAGAGGGTAGACCAGGGTAATATAATGACAGGAGAGGGTAGACCAGGGTAATATAATGACAGGAGAGGGTAGACCAGGGTAATATAATGACAGGAGAGGGTAGACCAGGTTAATATAATGTCAGGAGAGGGTAGACCAGGGTAATACAATGACAGGAGAGGGTAGACCAGGGTAATATAATGTCAGAAGAGGGTAGACCAGGGTAATATAATGACGGGATAGGGTAGACCAGGGTAATATAATGTCAGGAGAGGGTAGACCAGGGTAATACAATTACAGGAGAGGGTAGACCAGGGTAATATATAACAGAAGAGGGTAGACCAGGGTAATATAATGACAGGAGAGGGTAGACCAAGGCAATATAATGACAGGAGAGGGTAGACCAGGGTAATATATTGTAAGAGAGGGTAGACCAGGGTAATATATTGTAAGGAGAGGGTAGACCAGGGTAAAATATTACAGGAGAGGGTAGACCAGGGTAATATAATGACAGGAGAGGGTAGACCAGGGTAATATAATGACAGGTGAGGGTAGACCAGGTTAATATAATGTCAGGAGAGGGAAGACCAGGGTAATACAATGACAGGAGAGGGTAGACGAGTGTAATATAATGTCAGAAGAGGGTATACCAGGGTAATATAATGTCAGAAGAGGGTAGACCAGGGTAATATAATGACGGGATAGGGTAGACCAGGGTAATATAATGTCAGGAGAGGGTAGACCAGGGTAATACAATTACAGGAGAGGGTAGACCAGGGTAATATAATGACAGGAGAGGGTAGACCAGGGTAAAATAATGACAGGAGAGGGCAGACCAGGGTAATATAATGACAGGATAGGGTAGACCAGGGTAATATAATGACAGGATAGTGTAGACCAGGGTAATATAATGACAGGAAAGGGTAGACCATGGTAATATAATGACAGGAGAGGGTAGACCAGGGTAATACAATGACAGGAGAGGGTAGACCAGGGTAATATAATGTCAGAAGAGGGTAGACCAGGGTAATATAATGACGGGATAGGGTAGACCAGGGTAATATAATGTCAGGAGAGGGTAGACCAGGGTAATACAATTACAGGAGAGGGTAGACCAGGGTAATATAATGACAGGAGAGGGTAGACCAGGGTAAAATAATGACAGGAGAGGGTAGACCAGGGTAAAATAATGACAGGAGAGGGCAGACCAGGGTAATATAATGACAGGATAGGGTAGACCAGGGTAATATAATGACAGGAAAGGGTAGACCATGGTAATATAATGACAGGAGAGGGTAGACCAGGGTAATATAATGACAGGCGAGGGTCAACCAGAGTAATATAATGACAGGAGAGGGTAGACCAGGGTAATATAATGACAGGAGAGGTTAGTCCAGGGTTATATATAACCGAAGAGGGTAGACCAGGGTTATATATTGTAAGGAGAGGGTAGACCAGGGTAAAATATTACAGGAGAGGGTAGACCAGGGTAATATAATGACAGTTACGGGTAGACCAGGTTAATATAATGTCAGGAGAGGGTAGACTAAGGTAATACAATGACAGGAGAGGGTAGACCAGGGTAATATAATGTCAGAAGAGGGTAGACCAGGGTAATATAATGACAGGAGAGGGTAGACCAGGGTACTATAATGACAGGAGAGGGTAGACCAGGGTAATACAATGTCAGGAGAGGGTAGACCAGGGTCATACAATTACAGGAGAGGGTAGACCAGGGTAATATAATGACAGGAGAGGGTAGACCAGGGTAATATAATGTCAGGAGAGGGTAGACCAGGGTAATATAATGACAGGAGAGGGTATACCAGGGTAATATAATGACAGGAGAGGGTAGTCCAGGGTAATATAATGACAGGAGAGGGTAGACCAGGGTAATATAATGACAGGAGAGGGTAGACCAGGGTAATATAATGACAGGAGAGGGTAGACCAGGGTAATATAATGACAGGAGAGGGTAGACCAGGTTAATATAATGTCAGGAGAGGGTAGACCAGGGTAATACAATGACAGGAGAGGGTAGACCAGGGTAATATAATGTCAGAAGAGGGTAGACCAGGGTAATATAATGACGGGATAGGGTAGACCAGGGTAATATAATGACAGGAAAGGGTAGACCAGGGTAATATAATTACAGGAGAGGGTAGACCAGGGTAATATAATGACAGGAGAGGGTAGACCAGGGTAAAATAATGACAGGAGAGGGTAGACCAGGGTAAAATAATGACAGGAGAGGGCAGATCAGGGTAATATAATGACAGGATAGGGTACACCAGGGTAATATAATGACAGGAAAGGGTAGACCATGGTAATATAATGACAGGAGAGGGTAGACCAGGGTAATATAATGACAGGCGAGGGTCAACCAGGGTAAAATTATGACAGGAGAGGGCAGACCAGGGTAATATAATGACAGGAGAGGGTAGACCAGGGTAATATAATGACAGGAAAGGGTAGACCAGGGTAATAGAATGGCAGGAGAGGGTAGACCAGGGTAATATAATGACAGGAGAGGGTAGACCAGGGTAATATAATGACAGGAGAGGGTAGACCAGGGTAATATAATGACAGGAGAGGGTAGTCCAGGGTTATATAAAACCGAAGAGGGTAGACCAGGGTTATATATTGTAAGGAGAGGGTAGACCAGGGTAAAATATTACAGGAGAGGGTAGACCAGGGTAATATAATGACAGTTACGGGTAGACCAGGTTAATATAATGTCAGGAGAGGGTAGACCATGGTAATACAATGACAGGAGAGGGTAGACCAGGGTAATACAATGACAGGAGAGGGTAGACCAGGGTAGTATAATGTCAGAAGAGGGTAGACCAGGGTAATATAATGACAGGAGAGGGTAGACCAGGGTATTATAATGACAGGAGAGGGTAGACCAGGGTAATACAATGTCAGGAGAGGGTAGACCAGGGTCATACAATTACAGGAGAGGGTAGACCAGGGTAATATAATGTCAGGAGAGGGTAGACCAGGGTAATACAATGACAGGAGAGGGTATACCAGGGTAATACAATGTCAGGAGAGGATAGACCAGGGTCATACAATTACAGGAGAGGGTAGACCAGGGTAATATAATGTCAGGAGAGGGTAGACCAGGGTAATATAATGACAGGAGAGGGTAGTCCAGGGTAATATATAACCGAAGAGGGTAGACCAGGGTAATATATTGTAAGGAGAGGGTAGACCAGGGTAAAATATTACAGGAGAGGGTAGACCAGGGTAATATAATGACAGTTGCGGGTAGACCAGGGCAATATAATGACAGGAGAGGGTAGACCAGGGTAATATAATGGCAGGAGAGGGTACACCAGGCTAATATATAACAGGAGAGGGTAGACCAGGGCAATATAATGACAGGAGAGGGTAGACAAGGGTAATATAATGACAGGAGAGGGTAGACCAGGGTAATATAATGACAGGAGAGGGTAGTCCAGGGTAATATAATGACAGGGAGAGGGTAGACCAGGGTAATATAATGACAGGAGAGGGTAGACCAGGGTAATATAATGACAGGAGAGGGTAGACCAGGGTAAAATAATGACAGGAGAGGGCAGACCAGGGTAATATATGACAGGAGAGGGTAGACCAGGGTAATATAATGACAGGAAAGGGTAGACCAGGGTAATAGAATGGCAGGAGAGAGTAGACTAGGGTAATATAATGACAGGAGAGGGTAGACCAGGGTAATATATAACAGAAGAGGGTAGACCAGGGTAATATAATGACAGGAGAGGGTAGACCAAGGCAATATAATGACAGGAGAGGGTAGACCAGGGTAATATATTGTAAGAAAGGGTAGACCAGGGTAATATATTGTAAGGAGAGGGTAGACCAGGGTAAAATATTACAGGAGAGGGTAGACCAGGGTAATATAATGACAGGAGAGGGTAGACCAGGGTAATATAATGACAGGTGAGGGTAGACCAGGTTAATATAATGTCAGGAGAGGGTAGACCAGGGTAATACAATGACAGGAGAGGGTAGACCAGGGTAATATAATGTCAGAAGAGGGTAGACCAGGGTAATATAATGACGGGATAGGGTAGACCAGGGTAATATAATGTCAGGAGAGGGTAGACCAGGGTAATACAATTACAGGAGAGGGTAGACCAGGGTAATATAATGACAGGAGAGGGTAGACCAGGGTAAAATAATGACAGGAGAGGGTAGACCAGGGTAAAATAATGACAGGAGAGGGCAGACCAGGGTAATATAATGACAGGATAGGGTAGACCAGGGTAATATAATGACAGGAAAGGGTAGACCAGGGTAATATAATGACAGAAGAGGGTAGACCAGGTTAATATAATGTCAGGAGAGGGTAGACCAGGGTAATACAATGACAGGAGAGGGTAGACCAGGGTAATATAATGTCAGAAGAGGGTAGACCAGGGTAATATAATGACGGGATAGGGTAGACCAGGGTAATATAATGTCAGGAGAGGGTAGACCAGGGTAATACAATTACAGGAGAGGGTAGATCAGGGTAATATAATGACAGGAGAGGGTAGACCTAGGTAAAATAATGACAGGAGAGGGTAGACCAGGGTAAAATAATGACAGGAGAGGGCAGACCAGGGTAATATAATGACAGGATAGGGTAGACCAGGGTAATATAATGACAGGAAAGGGTAGACCATGGTAATATAATGACAGGAGAGGGTAGACCAGGGTAATATAATGACAGGCGAGGGTCAACCAGGGTAATATAATGACAGGAGAGGGTAGACCAGGGTAATATAATGACAGGAGAGGGTAGTCCAGGGTTATATATAACCGAAGAGGGTAGACCAGGGTTATATATTGTAAGGAGTGGGTAGACCAGGGTAAAATATTACAGGAGAGGGTAGACCAGGGTAATATAATGACAGTTACGGGTAGACCAGGTTAATATAATGTCAGGAGAGGGTAGACTATGGTAATACAATGACAGGAGAGGGTAGACCAGGGTAATATAATGTCAGAAGAGGGTAGACCAGGGTAATATAATGACAGGAGAGGGTAGACCAGGGTATTATAATGACAGGAAAGGGTAGACCAGGGTAATACAATGTCAGGAGAGGGTAGACCAGGGTCATACAATTACAGGAGAGGGTAGACCAGGGTAATATAATGACAGGAGAGGGTAGACCAGGGTAATATAATGTCAGGAGAGGGTAGACCAGGGTAATATAATGACAGGAGAGGGTATACCAGGGTAATATAATGACAGGAGAGGGTAGTCCAGGGTAATATAATGACAGGAGAGGGTAGACCAGGGTAATATAATGACAGGAGAGGGTAGACCAGGGTAATATAATGACAGGAGAGGGTAGACCAGGGTAATATAATGACAGGAGAGGGTAGACCAGGTTAATATAATGTCAGGAGAGGGTAGACCAGGGTAATACAATGACAGGAGAGGGTAGACCAGGGTAATATAATGTCAGAAGAGGGTAGACCAGGGTAATATAATGACGGGATAGGGTAGACCAGGGTAATATAATGTCAGGAGAGGGTAGACCAGGGTAATACAATTACAGGAGAGGGTAGACCAGGGTAATATATAACAGAAGAGGGTAGACCAGGGTAATATAATGACAGGAGAGGGTAGACCAAGGCAATATAATGACAGGAGAGGGTAGACCAGGGTAATATATTGTAAGAGAGGGTAGACCAGGGTAATATATTGTAAGGAGAGGGTAGACCAGGGTAAAATATTACAGGAGAGGGTAGACCAGGGTAATATAATGACAGGAGAGGGTAGACCAGGGTAATATAATGACAGGTGAGGGTAGACCAGGTTAATATAATGTCAGGAGAGGGTAGACCAGGGTAATACAATGACAGGAGAGGGTAGACCAGGTAATATAATGTCAGAAGAGGGTAGACCAGGGTAATATAATGACGGGATAGGGTAGACCAGGGTAATATAATGTCAGGAGAGGGTAGACCAGGGTAATACAATTACAGGAGAGGGTAGACCAGGGTAATATAATGACAGGAGAGGGTAGACCAGGGTAAAATAATGACAGGAGAGGGTAGACCAGGGTAAAATAATGACAGGAGAGGGCAGACCAGGGTAATATAATGACAGGATAGGGTAGACCAGGGTAATATAATGACAGGAAAGGGTAGACCAGGGTAATATAATGACAGAAGAGGGTAGACCAGGTTAATATAATGTCAGGAGAGGGTAGACCAGGGTAATACAATGACAGGAGAGGGTAGACCAGGGTAATATAATGTCAGAAGAGGGTAGACCAGGGTAATATAATGACGGGATAGGGTAGACCAGGGTAATATAATGTCAGGAGAGGGTAGACCAGGGTAATACAATTACAGGAGAGGGTAGACCAGGGTAATATAATGACCAGAGAGGGTAGACCAGGGTAAAATAATGACAGGAGAGGGTAGACCAGGGTAAAATAATGACAGGAGAGGGCAGACCAGGGTAATATAATGACCGGATAGGGTAGACCAGGGTAATATAATGACAGGAAAGGGTAGACCATGGTAATATAATGACAGGAGAGGGTAGACCAGGGTAATATAATGACAGGCGAGGGTCAACCAGGGTAATATAATGACAGGAGAGGGTAGACCAGGGTAATATAATGACAGGAGAGGGTAGTCCAGGGTTATATATAACCGAAGAGGGTAGACCAGGGTTATATATTGTAAGGAGAGGGTAGACCAGGGTAAAATATTACAGGAGAGGGTAGACCAGGGTAATATAATGTCAGGAGAGGGTAGACTATGGTAATACAATGACAGGAGAGGGTAGACCAGGGTAATATAATGTCAGAAGAGGGTAGACCAGGGTAATATAATGACAGGAGAGGGTAGACCAGGGTATTATAATGACAGGAGAGGGTAGACCAGGGTAATACAATGTCAGGAGAGGGTAGACCAGGGTCATACAATTACAAGAGAGGGTAGACCAGGGTAATATAATGATAGGAGAGGGTAGACCAGGGTAATATAATGTCAGGAGAGGGTAGACCATGGTAATACAATGACAGGAGAGGGTAGACCAGGGTAATACAATGACAGGAGAGGGTAGACCAGGGTAATATAATGTCAGAAGAGGGTAGACCAGGGTAATATAATGACAGGAGAGGGTAGACCAGGGTAATATAATGACAGGAGAGGGTAGACCAGGGTAATATAATGACAGGAGAGGGTAGACCAGGGTAAAATAATGACAGGAGAGGGTAGACCAGGGTAATATAATGACAGGAGAGGGTAGACCAGGGTAATATAATGACAGGAGAGGGTAGACCAGGTTAATATAATGTCAGGAGAGGGTAGACCAGGGTAATACAATGACAGGAGAGGGTAGACCAGGGTAATATAATGTCAGAAGAGGGTAGACCAGGGTAATATAATGACGGGATAGGGTAGACCAGGGTAATATAATGTCAGGAGAGGGTAGACCAGGGTAATACAATTACAGGAGAGGGTAGACCAGGGTAATATAATGACAGGAGAGGGTAGACCAGGGTAAAATAATGACAGGAGAGGGTAGACCAGGGTAAAATAATGACAGGAGAGGGCAGACCAGGGTAATATAATGACAGGATAGGGTAGACCAGGGTAATATAATGACAGGAAAGGGTAGACCATGGTAAAATAATGACAGGAGAGGGTAGACCAGGGTAATATAATGACAGGCGAGGGTCAACCAGGGTAAAATTATGACAGGAGAGGGCAGACCAGGGTAATATAATGACAGGAGAGGGTAGACCAGGGTAATATAATGACAGGAAAGGGTAGACCAGGGTAATAGAATGGCAGGAGAGGGTAGACCAGGGTAATATAATGACAGGAGAGGGTAGACCAGGGTAATATAATGACAGGAGAGGGTAGTCCAGGGTTATATATAACCGAAGAGGGTAGACCAGGGTTATATATTGTAAGGAGAGGGTAGACCAGGGTAAAATATTACAGGAGAGGGTAGACCAGGGTAATATAATGACAGTTAAGGGTAGACCAGGTTAATATAATGTCAGGAGAGGGTAGACTATGGTAATACAATGACAGGAGAGGGTAGACCAGGGTAATACAATGACAGGAGAGGGTAGACCAGGGTAATATAATGTCAGAAGAGGGTAGACCAGGGTAATATAATGACAGGAGAGGGTAGACCAGGGTATTATAATGACAGGAGAGGGTAGACCAGGGTAATACAATGTCAGGAGAGGGTAGACCAGGGTCATACAATTACAGGAGAGGGTAGACCAGGGTAATATAATGACAGGAGAGGGTAGACCAGGGTAATATAATGTCAGGAGAGGGTAGACCAGGGTAATATATTACAGGAGAGGGTATACCAGGGTAATATAATGACAGGAGAGGGTAGTCCAGGGTAATATAATGACCGGATAGGGTAGACCAGGGTAATATAATGACAGGAAAGGGTAGACCATGGTAATATAATGACAGGAGAGGGTAGACCAGGGTAATATAATGACAGGCGAGGGTCAACCAGGGTAATATAATGACAGGAGAGGGTAGACCAGGGTAATATAATGACAGGAGAGGGTAGTCCAGGGTTATATATAACCGAAGAGGGTAGACCAGGGTTATATATTGTAAGGAGAGGGTAGACCAGGGTAAAATATTACAGGAGAGGGTAGACCAGGGTAATATAATGTCAGGAGAGGGTAGACTATGGTAATACAATGACAGGAGAGGGTAGACCAGGGTAATATAATGTCAGAAGAGGGTAGACCAGGGTAATATAATGACAGGAGAGGGTAGACCAGGGTATTATAATGACAGGAGAGGGTAGACCAGGGTAATACAATGTCAGGAGAGGGTAGACCAGGGTCATACAATTACAAGAGAGGGTAGACCAGGGTAATATAATGATAGGAGAGGGTAGACCAGGGTAATATAATGTCAGGAGAGGGTAGACCATGGTAATACAATGACAGGAGAGGGTAGACCAGGGTAATACAATGACAGGAGAGGGTAGACCAGGGTAATATAATGTCAGAAGAGGGTAGACCAGGGTAATATAATGACAGGAGAGGGTAGACCAGGGTAATATAATGACAGGAGAGGGTAGACCAGGGTAATATAATGACAGGAGAGGGTAGACCAGGGTAAAATAATGACAGGAGAGGGTAGACCAAGGTAATATAATGACAGGAGAGGGTAGACCAGGGTAATATAATGACAGGAGAGGGTAGACCAGGTTAATATAATGTCAGGAGAGGGTAGACCAGGGTAATACAATGACAGGAGAGGGTAGACCAGGGTAATATAATGTCAGAAGAGGGTAGACCAGGGTAATATAATGACGGGATAGGGTAGACCAGGGTAATATAATGTCAGGAGAGGGTAGACCAGGGTAATACAATTACAGGAGAGGGTAGACCAGGGTAATATAATGACAGGAGAGGGTAGACCAGGGTAAAATAATGACAGGAGAGGGTAGACCAGGGTAAAATAATGACAGGAGAGGGCAGACCAGGGTAATATAATGACAGGATAGGGTAGACCAGGGTAATATAATGACAGGAAAGGGTAGACCATGGTAATATAATGACAGGAGAGGGTAGACCAGGGTAATATAATGACAGGCGAGGGTCAACCAGGGTAAAATTATGACAGGAGAGGGCAGACCAGGGTAATATAATGACAGGAGAGGGTAGACCAGGGTAATATAATGACAGGAAAGGGTAGACCAGGGTAATAGAATGGCAGGAGAGGGTAGACCAGGGTAATATAATGACAGGAGAGGGTAGACCAGGGTAATATAATGACAGGAGAGGGTAGTCCAGGGTTATATATAACCGAAGAGGGTAGACCAGGGTTATATATTGTAAGGAGAGGGTAGACCAGGGTAAAATATTACAGGAGAGGGTAGACCAGGGTAATATAATGACAGTTAAGGGTAGACCAGGTTAATATAATGTCAGGAGAGGGTAGACTATGGTAATACAATGACAGGAGAGGGTAGACCAGGGTAATACAATGACAGGAGAGGGTAGACCAGGGTAATATAATGTCAGAAGAGGGTAGACCAGGGTAATATAATGACAGGAGAGGGTAGACCAGGGTATTATAATGACAGGAGAGGGTAGACCAGGGTAATACAATGTCAGGAGAGGGTAGACCAGGGTCATACAATTACAGGAGAGGGTAGACCAGGGTAATATAATGACAGGAGAGGGTAGACCATGGTAATATAATGTCAGGAGAGGGTAGACCAGGGTAATATATTACAGGAGAGGGTATACCAGGGTAATATAATGACAGGAGAGGGTAGTCCAGGGTAATATAATGACAGGAGAGGGTAGACCAGGGTAATATAATGACAGGAGAGGGTAGACCAGGGTAATATAATGACAGGAGAGGGTAGACCAGGGTAAAATAATGACAGGAGAGGGCAGACCAGGGTAATATAATGACAGGAGAGGGTAGACCAGGGTAATATAATTACAGGAAAGGGTAGACCAGGGTAATAGAATGGCAGGAGAGGGTAGACCAGGGTAATAGAATGACAGGAGAGGGTAGTCCAGGGTAAAATATAACAGAAGAGGGTAGACCAGGGTAATATAATGACAGGAGAGGGTAGACCAAGGCAATATACTGACAGGAGAGGGTAGACCAGGGTAATATATTGTAAGGAGAGGGTAGACCAGGGTAAAATATTACAGGAGAGGGTAGACCAGGGTAAAATATTACAGGAGAAGGTAGACCAGGGTAATATAATGACAGGAGAGGGTAGACCAGGGTAATATAATGACAGGAGAGGGTAGACCAGGGTAATATAATGACAGGAGAGGGTAGTCCAGGGTAATATAATGACAGGAGAGGGTAGACCAGGGTAATATAATTACAGGAAAGGGTAGACCAGGGTAATAGAATGGCAGGAGAGGGTAGACCAGGGTAAAATAATGACAGGAGAGGGCAGACCAGGGTAATATAATGACAGGAGAGGGTAGTCCAGGGTAATATAATGACAGGAGAGGGTAGACCAGGGTAATATAATGACAGGAGAGGGTAGACCAGGGTAAAATAATGACAGGAGAGGGTAGACCAGGGTAAAATAATGACAGGAGAGGGCAGACCAGGGTAATATAATGACAGGAGAGGGTAGACCAGGGTAATATAATTACATGAAAGGGTAGACCAGGGTAATAGAATGGCAGGAGAGGGTAGACCAGGGTAATAGAATGACAGGAGAGGGTAGTCCAGGGTAAAATATAACAGAAGAGGATAGACCAGGGTAATATAATGACAGGAGAGGGTAGACCAAGGCAATATAATGACAGGAGAGGGTAGACCAGGGTAATATATTGTAAGGAGAGGGTAGACCAGGGTAAAATATTACAGGAGAGGGTAGACCAGGTTAATATAATGACAGGAGAGGGTTGACCAGGTTAATATAATGTCAGGAGAGGGTAGACCAGGGTAATATAATGACAGGAGAGGGTAGACCAGGGTAATATAATGACAGGAGAGGGTAGTCCAGGGTAATATAATGACAGGAGAGGGTAGACCAGGGTAATATAATGACAGGAGAGGGTAGACCAGGGTAATATAATGACAGGAGAAGGTAGACCAGGGTAATATAATGACAGGAGAGGGTTGACCAGGGTAATATAATGACAGGAGAGGGTAGACCAGGGTAATATAATGACTGGAGAGGGTAGACCAGTGTAAAATAATGACAGGAGAGGGCAGACCAGGGTAATATAATGACAGGAGAGGGTAGACCAGGGTAATATAATTACAGGAAAGGGTAGACCAGGGTAATAGAATGGCAGGAGAGGGTAGACCAGGGTAATAGAATGACAGGAGAGGGTAGTCCAGGGTAAAATATAACAGAAGAGGATAGACCAGGGTAATATAATGACAGGAGAGGGTAGACCAGGGTAATATAATGACAGGAGAGGGTAGACCAGGGTAATATATTGTAAGGAGAGGGTAGACCAGGGTAATATATTGTAAGGAGAGGGTAGACCAGGGTAAAATATTACAGGAGAGGGTAGACCAGGGTAATATAATGACAGGAGAGGGTTGACCAGGTTAATATAATGTCAGGAGAGGGTAGACCAGGGTAATACAATGACAGGAGAGGGTAGACCAGGGTAATATAATGTCAGAAGAGGGTAGACCAGGGTAAAATAATGACAGGAAATGGTAGACCAGGGTAATAGAATGGCAGGAGAGGGTAGACCAGGGTAATATAATGACAGGAGAGGGTAGACCAGGGTAATATAATGACAGGAGAGGGTAGACCAGGGTAATATAATGACAGGAGAGGGTAGACCAGGGTAATATAATGACAGGAGAGGGTAGACCAGGGTAAGATAATGACAGGAGAGGGTAGACCAGGGTAATATAATGACAGGAGAGGGTAGACCAGGGTAATATAATGACAGGAGAGGGTAGTCCAGGGTAAAATATAACAGAAGAGGATAGACCAGGGTAATATAATGACAGGAGAGGGTAGACCAAGGCAATATAATGACAGGAGAGGGTAGACCAGGGTAATATATTGTAAGGAGAGGGTAGACCAGGGTAATATATTGTAAGGAGAGGGTAGACCAGGGTAAAATATTACAGGAGAGGGTAGACCAGGGTAATATAATGACAGGAGAGGGTAGACCAGGTTAATATAATGTCAGGAGAGGGTAGACCAGGGTAATACAATGACAGGAGAGGGTAGACCAGGGTAATATAATGTCAGGAGAGGGTAGACCAGGGTAAAATAATGACAGGAAATGGTAGACCAGGGTAATATAATGACAGGAGAGGGTAGACCAGGGTAATATAATGACAGGAGAGGGTAGACCAGGGTAATATAATGACAGGAGAGGGTAGACCAGGGTAATATAATGTCAGAAGAGGGTAGACCAGGGTAATATAATGACAGGAGAGGGTAGACCAGGGTATTATAATGACAGGAGAGGGTAGACCAGGGTAATACAATGTCAGGAGAGGGTAGACCAGGGTCATACAATTACAAGAGAGGGTAGACCAGGGTAATATAATGATAGGAGAGGGTAGACCAGGGTAATATAATGTCAGGAGAGGGTAGACCATGGTAATACAATGACAGGAGAGGGTAGACCAGGGTAATACAATGACAGGAGAGGGTAGACCAGGGTAATATAATGTCAGAAGAGGGTAGACCAGGGTAATATAATGACAGGAGAGGGTAGACCAGGGTAATATAATGACAGGAGAGGGTAGACCAGGGTAATATAATGACAGGAGAGGGTAGACCAGGGTAAAATAATGACAGGAGAGGGTAGACCAGGGTAATATAATGACAGGAGAGGGTAGACCAGGGTAATATAATGACAGGAGAGGGTAGACCAGGTTAATATAATGTCAGGAGAGGGTAGACCAGGGTAATACAATGACAGGAGAGGGTAGACCAGGGTAATATAATGTCAGAAGAGGGTAGACCAGGGTAATATAATGACGGGATAGGGTAGACCAGGGTAATATAATGTCAGGAGAGGGTAGACCAGGGTAATACAATTACAGGAGAGGGTAGACCAGGGTAATATAATGACAGGAGAGGGTAGACCAGGGTAAAATAATGACAGGAGAGGGTAGACCAGGGTAAAATAATGACAGGAGAGGGCAGACCAGGGTAATATAATGACAGGATAGGGTAGACCAGGGTAATATAATGACAGGAAAGGGTAGACCATGGTAAAATAATGACAGGAGAGGGTAGACCAGGGTAATATAATGACAGGCGAGGGTCAACCAGGGTAAAATTATGACAGGAGAGGGCAGACCAGGGTAATATAATGACAGGAGAGGGTAGACCAGGTTAATATAATGACAGGAAAGGGTAGACCAGGGTAATAGAATGGCAGGAGAGGGTAGACCAGGGTAATATAATGACAGGAGAGGGTAGACCAGGGTAATATAATGACAGGAGAGGGTAGTCCAGGGTTATATATAACCGAAGAGGGTAGACCAGGGTTATATATTGTAAGGAGAGGGTAGACCAGGGTAAAATATTACAGGAGAGGGTAGACCAGGGTAATATAATGACAGTTAAGGGTAGACCAGGTTAATATAATGTCAGGAGAGGGTAGACTATGGTAATACAATGACAGGAGAGGGTAGACCAGGGTAATATATTGTAAGGAGAGGGTAGACCAGGGTAATATATTGTAAGGAGAGGGTAGACCAGGGTAAAATATTACAGGAGAGGGTAGACCAGGTTAATATAATGACAGGAGAGGGTTGACCAGGTTAATATAATGTCAGGAGAGGGTAGACCAGGGTAATACAATGACAGGAGAGGGTAGACCAGGGTAATATAATGTCAGAAGAGGGTAGACCAGGGTAAAATAATGACAGGAAATGGTAGACCAGGGTAATAGAATGGCAGGAGAGGGTAGACCAGGGTAATATAATGACAGGAGAGGGTAGACCAGGGTAATATAATGACAGGAGAGGGTAGACCAGGGTAATATAATGTCAGAAGAGGGTAGACCAGGGTAATATAATGACAGGAGAGGGTAGACCAGGGTATTATAATGACAGGAGAGGGTAGACCAGGGTAATACAATGTCAGGAGAGGGTAGACCAGGGTCATACAATTACAAGAGAGGGTAGACCAGGGTAATATAATGATAGGAGAGGGTAGACCAGGGTAATATAATGTCAGGAGAGGGTAGACCATGGTAATACAATGACAGGAGAGGGTAGACCAGGGTAATACAATGACAGGAGAGGGTAGACCAGGGTAATATAATGTCAGAAGAGGGTAGACCAGGGTAATATAATGACAGGAGAGGGTAGACCAGGGTAATATAATGACAGGAGAGGGTAGACCAGGGTAATATAATGACAGGAGAGGGTAGACCAGGGTAAAATAATGACAGGAGAGGGTAGACCAGGGTAATATAATGACAGGAGAGGGTAGACCAGGGTAATATAATGACAGGAGAGGGTAGACCAGGTTAATATAATGTCAGGAGAGGGTAGACCAGGGTAATACAATGACAGGAGAGGGTAGACCAGGGTAATATAATGTCAGAAGAGGGTAGACCAGGGTAATATAATGACGGGATAGGGTAGACCAGGGTAATATAATGTCAGGAGAGGGTAGACCAGGGTAATACAATTACAGGAGAGGGTAGACCAGGGTAATATAATGACAGGAGAGGGTAGACCAGGGTAAAATAATGACAGGAGAGGGTAGACCAGGGTAAAATAATGACAGGAGAGGGCAGACCAGGGTAATATAATGACAGGATAGGGTAGACCAGGGTAATATAATGACAGGAAAGGGTAGACCATGGTAAAATAATGACAGGAGAGGGTAGACCAGGGTAATATAATGACAGGCGAGGGTCAACCAGGGTAAAATTATGACAGGAGAGGGCAGACCAGGGTAATATAATGACAGGAGAGGGTAGACCAGGTTAATATAATGACAGGAAAGGGTAGACCAGGGTAATAGAATGGCAGGAGAGGGTAGACCAGGGTAATATAATGACAGGAGAGGGTAGACCAGGGTAATATAATGACAGGAGAGGGTAGTCCAGGGTTATATATAACCGAAGAGGGTAGACCAGGGTTATATATTGTAAGGAGAGGGTAGACCAGGGTAAAATATTACAGGAGAGGGTAGACCAGGGTAATATAATGACAGTTAAGGGTAGACCAGGTTAATATAATGTCAGGAGAGGGTAGACTATGGTAATACAATGACAGGAGAGGGTAGACCAGGGTAATACAATGACAGGAGAGGGTAGACCAGGGTAATATAATGTCAGAAGAGGGTAGACCAGGGTAATATAATGACAGGAGAGGGTAGACCAGGGTATTATAATGACAGGAGAGGGTAGACCAGGGTAATACAATGTCAGGAGAGGGTAGACCAGGGTCATACAATTACAGGAGAGGGTAGACCAGGGTAATATAATGACAGGAGAGGGTAGACCAGGGTAATATAATGTCAGGAGAGGGTAGACCAGGGTAATATATTACAGGAGAGGGTATACCAGGGTAATATAATGACAGGAGAGGGTAGTCCAGGGTAATATAATGACCGGATAGGGTAGACCAGGGTAATATAATGACAGGAAAGGGTAGACCATGGTAATATAATGACAGGAGAGGGTAGACCAGGGTAATATAATGACAGGCGAGGGTCAACCAGGGTAATATAATGACAGGAGAGGGTAGACCAGGGTAATATAATGACAGGAGAGGGTAGTCCAGGGTTATATATAACCGAAGAGGGTAGACCAGGGTTATATATTGTAAGGAGAGGGTAGACCAGGGTAAAATATTACAGGAGAGGGTAGACCAGGGTAATATAATGTCAGGAGAGGGTAGACTATGGTAATACAATGACAGGAGAGGGTAGACCAGGGTAATATAATGTCAGAAGAGGGTAGACCAGGGTAATATAATGACAGGAGAGGGTAGACCAGGGTATTATAATGACAGGAGAGGGTAGACCAGGGTAATACAATGTCAGGAGAGGGTAGACCAGGGTCATACAATTACAAGAGAGGGTAGACCAGGGTAATATAATGATAGGAGAGGGTAGACCAGGGTAATATAATGTCAGGAGAGGGTAGACCATGGTAATACAATGACAGGAGAGGGTAGACCAGGGTAATACAATGACAGGAGAGGGTAGACCAGGGTAATATAATGTCAGAAGAGGGTAGACCAGGGTAATATAATGACAGGAGAGGGTAGACCAGGGTAATATAATGACAGGAGAGGGTAGACCAGGGTAATATAATGACAGGAGAGGGTAGACCAGGGTAAAATAATGACAGGAGAGGGTAGACCAAGGTAATATAATGACAGGAGAGGGTAGACCAGGGTAATATAATGACAGGAGAGGGTAGACCAGGTTAATATAATGTCAGGAGAGGGTAGACCAGGGTAATACAATGACAGGAGAGGGTAGACCAGGGTAATATAATGTCAGAAGAGGGTAGACCAGGGTAATATAATGACGGGATAGGGTAGACCAGGGTAATATAATGTCAGGAGAGGGTAGACCAGGGTAATACAATTACAGGAGAGGGTAGACCAGGGTAATATAATGACAGGAGAGGGTAGACCAGGGTAAAATAATGACAGGAGAGGGTAGACCAGGGTAAAATAATGACAGGAGAGGGCAGACCAGGGTAATATAATGACAGGATAGGGTAGACCAGGGTAATATAATGACAGGAAAGGGTAGACCATGGTAATATAATGACAGGAGAGGGTAGACCAGGGTAATATAATGACAGGCGAGGGTCAACCAGGGTAAAATTATGACAGGAGAGGGCAGACCAGGGTAATATAATGACAGGAGAGGGTAGACCAGGGTAATATAATGACAGGAAAGGGTAGACCAGGGTAATAGAATGGCAGGAGAGGGTAGACCAGGGTAATATAATGACAGGAGAGGGTAGACCAGGGTAATATAATGACAGGAGAGGGTAGTCCAGGGTTATATATAACCGAAGAGGGTAGACCAGGGTTATATATTGTAAGGAGAGGGTAGACCAGGGTAAAATATTACAGGAGAGGGTAGACCAGGGTAATATAATGACAGTTAAGGGTAGACCAGGTTAATATAATGTCAGGAGAGGGTAGACTATGGTAATACAATGACAGGAGAGGGTAGACCAGGGTAATATAATGACAGGAGAGGGTAGACCAGGGTAATATAATGTCAGAAGAGGGTAGACCAGGGTAATATAATGACAGGAGAGGGTAGACCAGGGTATTATAATGACAGGAGAGGGTAGACCAGGGTAATACAATGTCAGGAGAGGGTAGACCAGGGTCATACAATTACAGGAGAGGGTAGACCAGGGTAATATAATGACAGGAGAGGGTAGACCAGGGTAATATAATGTCAGGAGAGGGTAGACCAGGGTAATATATTACAGGAGAGGGTATACCAGGGTAATATAATGACAGGAGAGGGTAGTCCAGGGTAATATAATGACAGGAGAGGGTAGACCAGGGTAATATAATGACAGGAGAGGGTAGACCAGGGTAATATAATGACAGGAGAGGGTAGACCAGGGTAAAATAATGACAGGAGAGGGCAGACCAGGGTAATATAATGACAGGAGAGGGTAGACCAGGGTAATATAATTACAGGAAAGGGTAGACCAGGGTAATAGAATGGCAGGAGAGGGTAGACCAGGGTAATAGAATGACAGGAGAGGGTAGTCCAGGGTAAAATATAACAGAAGAGGGTAGACCAGGGTAATATAATGACAGGAGAGGGTAGACCAAGGCAATATACTGACAGGAGAGGGTAGACCAGGGTAATATATTGTAAGGAGAGGGTAGACCAGGGTAAAATATTACAGGAGAGGGTAGACCAGGGTAAAATATTACAGGAGAAGGTAGACCAGGGTAATATAATGACAGGAGAGGGTAGACCAGGGTAATATAATGACAGGAGAGGGTAGACCAGGGTAATATAATGACAGGAGAGGGTAGTCCAGGGTAATATAATGACAGGAGAGGGTAGACCAGGGTAATATAATTACAGGAAAGGGTAGACCAGGGTAATAGAATGGCAGGAGAGGGTAGACCAGGGTAAAATAATGACAGGAGAGGGCAGACCAGGGTAATATAATGACAGGAGAGGGTAGTCCAGGGTAATATAATGACAGGAGAGGGTAGACCAGGGTAATATAATGACAGGAGAGGGTAGACCAGGGTAAAATAATGACAGGAGAGGGTAGACCAGGGTAAAATAATGACAGGAGAGGTTAGACCAGGGTAATATAATGACAGGAGAGGGTAGACCAGGGTAATATAATTACATGAAAGGGTAGACCAGGGTAATAGAATGGCAGGAGAGGGTAGACCAGGGTAATAGAATGACAGGAGAGGGTAGTCCAGGGTAAAATATAACAGAAGAGGATAGACCAGGGTAATATAATGACAGGAGAGGGTAGACCAAGGCAATATAATGACAGGAGAGGGTAGACCAGGGTAATATATTGTAAGGAGAGGGTAGACCAGGGTAAAATATTACAGGAGAGGGTAGACCAGGTTAATATAATGACAGGAGAGGGTTGACCAGGTTAATATAATGTCAGGAGAGGGTAGACCAGGGTAATATAATGACAGGAGAGGGTAGACCAGGGTAATATAATGACAGGAGAGGGTAGTCCAGGGTAATATAATGACAGGAGAGGGTAGACCAGGGTAATATAATGACAGGAGAGGGTAGACCAGGGTAATATAATGACAGGAGAAGGTAGACCAGGGTAATATAATGACAGGAGAGGGTTGACCAGGGTAATATAATGACAGGAGAGGGTAGACCAGGGTAATATAATGACTGGAGAGGGTAGACCAGTGTAAAATAATGACAGGAGAGGGCAGACCAGGGTAATATAATGACAGGAGAGGGTAGACCAGGGTAATATAATTACAGGAAAGGGTAGACCAGGGTAATAGAATGGCAGGAGAGGGTAGACCAGGGTAATAGAATGACAGGAGAGGGTAGTCCAGGGTAAAATATAACAGAAGAGGATAGACCAGGGTAATATAATGACAGGAGAGGGTAGACCAAGGCAATATAATGACAGGAGAGGGTAGACCAGGGTAATATATTGTAAGGAGAGGGTAGACCAGGGTAATATATTGTAAGGAGAGGGTAGACCAGGGTAAAATATTACAGGAGAGGGTAGACCAGGTTAATATAATGACAGGAGAGGGTTGACCAGGTTAATATAATGTCAGGAGAGGGTAGACCAGGGTAATACAATGACAGGAGAGGGTAGACCAGGGTAATATAATGTCAGAAGAGGGTAGACCAGGGTAAAATAATGACAGGAAATGGTAGACCAGGGTAATAGAATGGCAGGAGAGGGTAGACCAGGGTAATATAATGACAGGAGAGGGTAGACCAGGGTAATATAATGACAGGAGAGGGTAGTCCAGGGTTATATATAACCGAAGAGGGTAGACCAGGGTTATATATTGTAAGGAGAGGGTAGACCAGGGTAAAATATTACAGGAGAGGGTAGACCAGGGTAATATAATGACAGTTAAGGGTAGACCAGGTTAATATAATGTCAGGAGAGGGTAGACTATGGTAATACAATGACAGGAGAGGGTAGACCAGGGTAATATAATGACAGGAGAGGGTAGACCAGGGTAATATAATGTCAGAAGAGGGTAGACCAGGGTAATATAATGACAGGAGAGGGTAGACCAGGGTATTATAATGACAGGAGAGGGTAGACCAGGGTAATACAATGTCAGGAGAGGGTAGACCAGGGTCATACAATTACAGGAGAGGGTAGACCAGGGTAATATAATGACAGGAGAGGGTAGACCAGGGTAATATAATGTCAGGAGAGGGTAGACCAGGGTAATATATTACAGGAGAGGGTATACCAGGGTAATATAATGACAGGAGAGGGTAGTCCAGGGTAATATAATGACAGGAGAGGGTAGACCAGGGTAATATAATGACAGGAGAGGGTAGACCAGGGTAATATAATGACAGGAGAGGGTAGACCAGGGTAAAATAATGACAGGAGAGGGCAGACCAGGGTAATATAATGACAGGAGAGGGTAGACCAGGGTAATATAATTACAGGAAAGGGTAGACCAGGGTAATAGAATGGCAGGAGAGGGTAGACCAGGGTAATAGAATGACAGGAGAGGGTAGTCCAGGGTAAAATATAACAGAAGAGGGTAGACCAGGGTAATATAATGACAGGAGAGGGTAGACCAAGGCAATATACTGACAGGAGAGGGTAGACCAGGGTAATATATTGTAAGGAGAGGGTAGACCAGGGTAAAATATTACAGGAGAGGGTAGACCAGGGTAAAATATTACAGGAGAAGGTAGACCAGGGTAATATAATGACAGGAGAGGGTAGACCAGGGTAATATAATGACAGGAGAGGGTAGACCAGGGTAATATAATGACAGGAGAGGGTAGTCCAGGGTAATATAATGACAGGAGAGGGTAGACCAGGGTAATATAATTACAGGAAAGGGTAGACCAGGGTAATAGAATGGCAGGAGAGGGTAGACCAGGGTAAAATAATGACAGGAGAGGGCAGACCAGGGTAATATAATGACAGGAGAGGGTAGTCCAGGGTAATATAATGACAGGAGAGGGTAGACCAGGGTAATATAATGACAGGAGAGGGTAGACCAGGGTAAAATAATGACAGGAGAGGGTAGACCAGGGTAAAATAATGACAGGAGAGGGCAGACCAGGGTAATATAATGACAGGAGAGGGTAGACCAGGGTAATATAATTACATGAAAGGGTAGACCAGGGTAATAGAATGGCAGGAGAGGGTAGACCAGGGTAATAGAATGACAGGAGAGGGTAGTCCAGGGTAAAATATAACAGAAGAGGATAGACCAGGGTAATATAATGACAGGAGAGGGTAGACCAAGGCAATATAATGACAGGAGAGGGTAGACCAGGGTAATATATTGTAAGGAGAGGGTAGACCAGGGTAAAATATTACAGGAGAGGGTAGACCAGGTTAATATAATGACAGGAGAGGGTTGACCAGGTTAATATAATGTCAGGAGAGGGTAGACCAGGGTAATATAATGACAGGAGAGGGTAGACCAGGGTAATATAATGACAGGAGAGGGTAGTCCAGGGTAATATAATGACAGGAGAGGGTAGACCAGGGTAATATAATGACAGGAGAGGGTAGACCAGGGTAATATAATGACAGGAGAAGGTAGACCAGGGTAATATAATGACAGGAGAGGGTTGACCAGGGTAATATAATGACAGGAGAGGGTAGACCAGGGTAATATAATGACTGGAGAGGGTAGACCAGTGTAAAATAATGACAGGAGAGGGCAGACCAGGGTAATATAATGACAGGAGAGGGTAGACCAGGGTAATATAATTACAGGAAAGGGTAGACCAGGGTAATAGAATGGCAGGAGAGGGTAGACCAGGGTAATAGAATGACAGGAGAGGGTAGTCCAGGGTAAAATATAACAGAAGAGGATAGACCAGGGTAATATAATGACAGGAGAGGGTAGACCAAGGCAATATAATGACAGGAGAGGGTAGACCAGGGTAATATATTGTAAGGAGAGGGTAGACCAGGGTAATATATTGTAAGGAGAGGGTAGACCAGGGTAAAATATTACAGGAGAGGGTAGACCAGGTTAATATAATGACAGGAGAGGGTTGACCAGGTTAATATAATGTCAGGAGAGGGTAGACCAGGGTAATACAATGACAGGAGAGGGTAGACCAGGGTAATATAATGTCAGAAGAGGGTAGACCAGGGTAAAATAATGACAGGAAATGGTAGACCAGGGTAATAGAATGGCAGGAGAGGGTAGACCAGGGTAATATAATGACAGGAGAGGGTAGACCAGGGTAATATAATGACAGGAGAGGGTAGACCAGGGTAATATAATGACAGGAGAGGGTAGACCAGGGTAATATATTGACAGGAGAGGGTAGACCAGGGTAAAATAATGACAGGAGAGGGCAGACCAGGGTAATATAATGACAGGAGAGGGTAGACCAGGGTAATAGAATGACAGGAGAGGGTAGTCCAGGGTAAAATATAACAGAAGAGGATAGACCAGGGTAATATAATGACAGGAGAGGGTAGACCAAGGCAATATAATGACAGGAGAGGGTAGACCAGGGTAATATATTGTAAGGAGAGGGTAGACCAGGGTAATATATTGTAAGGAGAGGGTAGACCAGGGTAAAATATTACAGGAGAGGGTAGACCAGGTTAATATAATGACAGGAGAGGGTTGACCAGGTTAATATAATGTCAGGAGAGGGTAGACCAGGGTAATACAATGACAGGAGAGGGTAGACCAGGGTAATATAATGTCAGAAGAGGGTAGACCAGGGTAAAATAATGACAGGAAATGGTAGACCAGGGTAATAGAATGGCAGGAGAGGG
The DNA here is from genome assembly GCF_045679555.1 of Salvelinus alpinus. Lineage (NCBI taxonomy): Eukaryota > Metazoa > Chordata > Actinopteri > Salmoniformes > Salmonidae > Salvelinus > Salvelinus alpinus. The sequence goes on from NC_092092.1 coordinate 457,808, forward strand.
TAGACCAGGGTAATATAATGACAGGAGAGGGTAGACCAGGGTAATATAATGACAGGAGAGGGTAGACCAGGGTAATATAATGACAGGAGAGGGTAGACCAGGGTAATATAATGACAGGAGAGGGTAGACCAGGGTAAAATAATGACAGGAGAGGGCAGACCAGGGTAATATAATGACAGGAGAGGGTAGACCAGGGTAATATAATTACATGAAAGGGTAGACCAGGGTAATAGAATGGCAGGAGAGGGTAGACCAGGGTAATAGAATGACAGGAGAGGGTAGTCCAGGGTAAAATATAACAGAAGAGGATAGACCAGGGTAATATAATGACAGGAGAGGGTAGACCAAGGCAATATAATGACAGGAGAGGGTAGACCAGGGTAATATATTGTAAGGAGAGGGTAGACCAGGGTAATATATTGTAAGGAGAGGGTAGACCAGGGTAAAATATTACAGGAGAGGGTAGACCAGGTTAATATAATGACAGGAGAGGGTAGACCAGGGTAATATAATGACAGGAGAGGGTTGACCAGGGTAATATAATGACAGGAGAGGGTAGACCAGGGTAATATAATGACTGGAGAGGGTAGACCAGGGTAAAATAATGACAGGAGAGGGCAGACCAGGGTAATATAATGACAGGAGAGGGTAGACCAGGGTAATATAATTACAGGAAAGGGTAGACCAGGGTAATAGAATGGCAGGAGAGGGTAGACCAGGGTAATAGAATGACAGGAGAGGGTAGTCCAGGGTAAAATATAACAGAAGAGGATAGACCAGGGTAATATAATGACAGGAGAGGGTAGACCAAGGCAATATAATGACAGGAGAGGGTAGACCAGGGTAATATATTGTAAGGAGAGGGTAGACCAGGGTAATATATTGTAAGGAGAGGGTAGACCAGGGTAAAATATTACAGGAGAGGGTAGACCAGGTTAATATAATGACAGGAGAGGGTTGACCAGGTTAATATAATGTCAGGAGAGGGTTGACCAGGGTAATACAATGACAGGAGAGGGTAGACCAGGGTAATATAATGTCAGAAGAGGGTAGACCAGGGTAATATAATGACAGGAGAGGGTAGTCCAGGGTAATAGAATGGCAGGAGAGGGTAGACCAGGGTAATATAATGACAGGAGAGGGTAGACCAGGGTAATATAATGACAGGAGAGGGTAGACCAGGGTAAAATAATGACAGGAGAGGGCAGACCAGGGTAATATAATGACAGGAGAGGGTAGTCCAGGGTAATATAATGACAGGAGAGGGTAGACCAGGGTAATATAATGACAGGAGAGGGTAGACCAGGGTAATATAATGACAGGAGAGGGTAGACCAGGGTAAAATAATGACAGGAGAGGGCAGACCAGGGTAATATAATGACAGGAGAGGGTAGACCAGGGTAATATAATTACAGGAAAGGGTAGACCAAGGTAATAGAATGGCAGGAGAGGGTAGACCAGGGTAATAGAATGACAGGAGAGGGTAGTCCAGGGTAAAATATAACAGAAGAGGGTAGACCAGGGTAATATAATGACAGGAGAGGGTAGACCAAGGCAATATAATGACAGGAGAGGGTAGACCAGGGTAATATATTGTAAGGAGAGGGTAGACCAGGGTAATATATTGTAAGGAGAGGGTAGACCAGGGTAAAATATTACAGGAGAGGGTAGACCAGGGTAATATAATGACAGGAGAGGGTAGACCAGGTTAATATAATGTCAGGAGAGGGTAGACCAGGGTAATACAATGACAGGAGAGGGTAGACCAGGGTAATATAATGTCAGAAGAGGGTAGACCAGGGTAAAATAATGACAGGAAAGGGTAGACCAGGGTAATAGAATGGCAGGAAAGGATAGACCAGGGTAATATAATGACAGGAGAGGGTAGACCAGGGTAATATAATGACAGGAGAGGGTAGTCCAGGGTAATATATAACCGAAGAGGGTAACCAGGGTAATATATTGTAAGGAGAGGGTAGACCAGGGTAAAATATTACAGGAGAGGGTAGACCAGGGTAATGTAATGACAGTTGCGGGTAGACCAGGGTAATATAATGTCAGGAGAGGGTAGACCATGGTAATACAATGACAGGAGAGGGTAGACCAGGGTAATACAATGACAGGAGAGGGTAGACCAGGGTAATATAATGTCAGAAGAGGGTAGACCAGGGTAATATAATGACAGGAGAGGGTAGACCAGGGTAATATAATGACAGGAGAGGGTAGACCAGGGTAATATAATGACAGGAGAGGGTAGACCAGGGTAAAATAATGACAGGAGATGGCAGACCAGGGTAATATAATGACAGGAAAGGGTAGACCAGGGTAATAGAATGGCAGGAGAGGGTAGACCAGGGTAATAGAATGACAGGAGAGGGTAGTCCAGGGTAATATATAACAGAAGAGGGTAGACCAGGGTAATATAATGACAGGAGAGGGTAGACCAAGGCAATATAATGACAGGAGAGGGTAGACCAGGGTAATATATTGTAAGGAGAGGGTAGACCAGGGTAATATATTGTAAGGAGAGGGTAGACCAGGGTAAAATATTACAGGAGAGGGTAGACCAGGTTAATATAATGACAGGAGAGGGTTGACCAGGTTAATATAATGTCAGGAGAGGGTAGACCAGGGTAATACAATGACAGGAGAGGGTAGACCAGGGTAATATAATGTCAGAAGAGGGTAGACCAGGGTAAAATAATGACAGGAAATGGTAGACCAGGGTAATAGAATGGCAGGAGAGGGTAGACCAGGGTAATATAATGACAGGAGAGGGTAGACCAGGGTAATATAATGACAGGAGAGGGTAGACCAGGGTAATATAATGACAGGAGAGGGTAGTCCAGGGTAATATAATGACAGGAGAGGGTAGACCAGGGTAATATAATGACAGGAGAGGGTAGACCAGGGTAAAATAATGACAGGACAGGGCAGACCAGGGTAATATAATGACAGGAGAGGGTAGTCCAGGGTAAAATAATGACAGGAGAGGGCAGACCAGGGTAATATAATGACAGGAGAGGGTAGACCAGGGTAATATAATTACATGAAAGGGTAGACCAGGGTAATAGAATGGCAGGAGAGGGTAGACCAGGGTAATAGAATGACAGGAGAGGGTAGTCCAGGGTAAAATATAACAGAAGAGGATAGACCAGGGTAATATAATGACAGGAGAGGGTAGACCAAGGCAATATAATGACAGGAGAGGGTAGACCAGGGTAATATATTGTAAGGAGAGGGTAGACCAGGGTAAAATATTACAGGAGAGGGTAGACCAGGTTAATATAATGACAGGAGAGGGTTGACCAGGTTAATATAATGTCAGGAGAGGGTAGACCAGGGTAATATAATGACAGGAGAGGGTAGACCAGGGTAATATAATGACAGGAGAGGGTAGTCCAGGGTAATATAATGACAGGAAAGGGTAGACCAGGGTAATATAATGACAGGAGAGGGTAGACCAGGGTAATATAATGACAGGAGAGGGTAGACCAGGGTAATATAATGACAGGAGAGGGTTGACCAGGGTAATATAATGACAGGAGAGGGTAGACCAGGGTAATATAATGACTGGAGAGGGTAGACCAGGGTAAAATAATGACAGGAGAGGGCAGACCAGGGTAATATAATGACAGGAGAGGGTAGACCAGGGTAATATAATTACAGGAAAGGGTAGACCAGGGTAATAGAATGGCAGGAGAGGGTAGACCAGGGTAATAGAATGACAGGAGAGGGTAGTCCAGGGTAAAATATAACAGAAGAGGATAGACCAGGGTAATATAATGACCGGAGAGGGTAGACCAAGGCAATATAATGACAGGAGAGGGTAGACCAGGGTAAAATAATGACAGGACAGGGCAGACCAGGGTAATATAATGACAGGAGAGGGTAGTCCAGGGTAAAATAATGACAGGAGAGGGCAGACCAGGGTAATATAATGACAGGAGAGGGTAGACCAGGGTAATATAATTACATGAAAGGGTAGACCAGGGTAATAGAATGGCAGGAGAGGGTAGACCAGGGTAATAGAATGACAGGAGAGGGTAGTCCAGGGTAAAATATAACAGAAGAGGATAGACCAGGGTAATATAATGACAGGAGAGGGTAGACCAAGGCAATATAATGACAGGAGAGGGTAGACCAGGGTAATATATTGTAAGGAGAGGGTAGACCAGGGTAAAATATTACAGGAGAGGGTAGACCAGGTTAATATAATGACAGGAGAGGGTTGACCAGGTTAATATAATGTCAGGAGAGGGTAGACCAGGGTAATATAATGACAGGAGAGGGTAGACCAGGGTAATATAATGACAGGAGAGGGTAGTCCAGGGTAATATAATGACAGGAAAGGGTAGACCAGGGTAATATAATGACAGGAGAGGGTAGACCAGGGTAATATAATGACAGGAGAGGGTAGACCAGGGTAATATAATGACAGGAGAGGGTTGACCAGGGTAATATAATGACAGGAGAGGGTAGACCAGGGTAATATAATGACTGGAGAGGGTAGACCAGGGTAAAATAATGACAGGAGAGGGCAGACCAGGGTAATATAATGACAGGAGAGGGTAGACCAGGGTAATATAATTACAGGAAAGGGTAGACCAGGGTAATAGAATGGCAGGAGAGGGTAGACCAGGGTAATATAATGACAGGAGAGGGTAGACCAGGGTAATATAATGACAGGAGAGGGTAGACCAGGGTAATATAATGACCGGAGAGGGTAGACCAAGGCAATATAATGACAGGAGAGGGTAGACCAGGGTAATATATTGTAAGGAGAGGGTAGACCAGGGTAATATATTGTAAGGAGAGGGTAGACCAGGGTAAAATATTACAGGAGAGGGTAGACCAGGTTAATATAATGACAGGAGAGGGTTGACCAGGTTAATATAATGTCAGGAGAGGGTAGACCAGGGTAATACAATGACAGGAGAGGGTAGACCAGGGTAATATAATGTCAGGAGAGGGTAGACCAGGGTAAAATAATGACAGGAAATGGTAGACCAGGGTAATAGAATGGCAGGAGAGGGTAGACCAGGGTAATATAATGACAGGAGAGGGTAGACCAGGGTAATATAATGACAGGAGAGGGTAGTCCAGGGTAATATAATGACAGGAGAGGGTAGACCAGGGTAATATAATGACAGGAGAGGGTAGACCAGGGTAATATAATGACAGGAGAGGGTAGACCAGGGTAAAATAATGACAGGAGAGGGCAGACCAGGGTAATATAATGACAGGAGAGGGTAGTCCAGGGTAATATAATGACAGGAGAGGGTAGACCAGGGTAATATAATGACAGGAGAGGGTAGACCAGGGTAATATAATGACAGGAGAGGGTAGACCAGGGTAAAATAATGACAGGAGAGGGCAGACCAGGGTAATATAATGACAGGAGAGGGTAGACCAGGGTAATATAATTACAGGAAAGGGTAGACCAAGGTAATAGAATGGCAGGAGAGGGTAGACCAGGGTAATAGAATGACAGGAGAGGGTAGTCCAGGGTAAAATATAACAGAAGAGGGTAGACCAGGGTAATATAATGACAGGAGAGGGTAGACCAAGGCAATATAATGACAGGAGAGGGTAGACCAGGGTAATATATTGTAAGGAGAGGGTAGACCAGGGTAATATATTGTAAGGAGAGGGTAGACCAGGGTAAAATATTACAGGAGAGGGTAGACCAGGGTAATATAATGACAGGAGAGGGTAGACCAGGTTAATATAATGTCAGGAGAGGGTAGACCAGGGTAATACAATGACAGGAGAGGGTAGACCAGGGTAATATAATGTCAGAAGAGGGTAGACCAGGGTAAAATAATGACAGGAAAGGGTAGACCAGGGTAATAGAATGGCAGGAAAGGGTAGACCAGGGTAATATAATGACAGGAGAGGGTAGACCAGGGTAATATAATGACAGGAGAGGGTAGTCCAGGGTAATATATAACCGAAGAGGGTAGACCAGGGTAATATATTGTAAGGAGAGGGTAGACCAGGGTAAAATATTACAGGAGAGGGTAGACCAGGGTAATGTAATGACAGTTGCGGGTAGACCAGGGTAATATAATGTCAGGAGAGGGTAGACCATGGTAATACAATGACAGGTGAGGGTAGACCAGGGTAATACAATGACAGGAGAGGGTAGACCAGGGTAATATAATGTCAGAAGAGGGTAGACCAGGGTAATATAATGACAGGAGAGGGTAGACCAGGGTAATATAATGACAGGAGAGGGTAGACCAGGGTAATATAATGACAGGAGAGGGTAGACCAGGGTAAAATAAAACAGGAGATGGCAGACCAGGGTAATATAATGACAGGAAAGGGTAGACCAGGGTAATAGAATGGCAGGAGAGGGTAGACCAGGGTAATAGAATGACAGGAGAGGGTAGTCCAGGGTAATATATAACAGAAGAGGGTAGACCAGGGTAATATAATGACAGGAGAGGGTAGACCAAGGCAATATAATGACAGGAGAGGGTAAACCAGGGTAATATATTGTAAGGAAAGGGTAGACCAGGGTAATATATTGTAAGGAGAGGGTAGACCAGGGTAAAATATTACAGGAGAGGGTAGACCAGGGTAATATAATGACAGGAGAGGGTAGACCAGGGTAATATAATGACAGGAAAGGGTAGACCAGGGTAATAGAATGGCATGAGAGGGTAGACCAGGGTAATATAATGACAGGAGAGGGTAGACCAGGGTAATATAATGACAGGAGAGGGTAGTCCAGGGTAATATATAACCGAAGAGGGTAGACCAGAGTAATATATTGTAAGGAGAGGTTAGACCAGGGTAAAATATTACAGGAGAGGGTAGACCAGGGTAATACAATGACAGGAGAGGGTAGACCAGGGTAATATAATGTCAGAAGAGGGTAGACCAGGGTAATACAATGACAGGAGAGGGTAGACCAGGGTAATACAATGACAGGAGAGGGTAGACCAGGGTAATATAATGTCAGAAGAGGGTAGACCAGGGTAATATAATGTCAGGAGAGGGTAGACCAGGGTTATACAATTACAGGAGAGGGTAGACCAGGGTAATATAATGACAGGAGAGGGTAGACCAGGGTAATATAATGTCAGGAGAGGGTAGACCAGGGTAATATAATGGAAGGAGAGGGTATACCAGGGTAATATAATGGCAGGAGAGGGTAGACCAGGGTAATATATAACAGGAGAGGGTAGACCAGGGCAATATAATGACAGGAGAGGGTAGACCAGGGTAATATAATGACAGGAGAGGGTAGACCAGGGTAATATAATGACAGGAGAGGGTAGACCAGGGTAATACAATGACAGGAGAGGGTAGACCAGGGTAATATAATGTCAGAAGAGGGTAGACCAGGGTAATATAATGACAGGAGAGGGTAGACCAGGGTAATATAATGACAGGAGAGGGTAGACCAGGGTAATATAATGACAGGAGAGGGTAGACCAGGGTAAAATAAAACAGGAGATGGCAGACCAGGGTAATATAATGACAGGAAAGGGTAGACCAGGGTAATAGAATGGCAGGAGAGGGTAGACCAGGGTAATAGAATGACAGGAGAGGGTAGTCTAGGGTAATATATAACAGAAGAGGGTAGACCAGGGTAATATAATGACAGGAGAGGGTAGACCAAGGCAATATAATGACAGGAGAGGGTAAACCAGGGTAATATATTGTAAGGAAAGGGTAGACCAGGGTAATATATTGTAAGGAGAGGGTAGACCAGGGTAAAATATTACAGGAGAGGGTAGACCAGGGTAATATAATGACAGGAGAGGGTAGACCAGGGTAATATAATGACAGGAAAGGGTAGACCAGGGTAATAGAATGGCATGAGAGGGTAGACCAGGGTAATATAATGACAGGAGAGGGTAGACCAGGGTAATATAATGACAGGAGAGGGTAGTCCAGGGTAATATATAACCAAAGAGGGTAGACCAGGGTAATATATTGTAAGGAGAGGTTAGACCAGGGTAAAATATTACAGGAGAGGGTAGACCAGGGTAATATAATGACAGGAAAGGGTAGACCAGGGTAATATAATGACAGGAAAGGGTAGACCAGGGTAATAGAATGGCATGAGAGGGTAGACCAGGGTAATATAATGACAGGAGAGGGTAAACCAGGGTAATATAATGACAGGAGAGGGTAGTCCAGGGTAATATATAACCGAAGAGGGTAGACCAGAGTAATATATTGTAAGGAGAGGTTAGACCAGGGTAAAATATTACAGGAGAGGGTAGACCAGGGTAATACAATGACAGGAGAGGGTAGACCAGGGTAATATAATGTCAGAAGAGGGTAGACCAGGGTAATACAATGACAGGAGAGGGTAGACCAGGGTAATACAATGACAGGAGAGGGTAGACCAGGGTAATATAATGTCAGAAGAGGGTAGACCAGGGTAATATAATGTCAGGAGAGGGTAGACCAGGGTTATACAATTACAGGAGAGGGTAGACCAGGGTAATATAATGACAGGAGAGGGTAGACCAGGGTAATATAATGTCAGGAGAGAGTAGACCAGGGTAATATAATGGAAGGAGAGGGTATACCAGGGTAATATAATGGCAGGAGAGGGTAGACCAGGGTAATATATAACAGGAGAGGGTAGACCAGGGCAATATAATGACAGGAGAGGGTAGACCAGGGTAATATAATGACAGGAGAGGGTAGACCAGGGTAATATAATGACAGGAGAGGGTAGTCCAGGGTAATATAATGACAGGAGAGGGTAGACCAGGGTAATATAATGACAGGAGAGGGTAGACCAGGGTAATATAATGACAGGAGAGGGTAGACCAGGGTAAAATAATGACAGGAGAGGGCAGACCAGGGTAATATAATGACAGGAGAGGGTAGACCAGGGTAATAGAATTACAGGAAAGGGTAGACCAGGGTAATAGAATGGCAGGAGAGGGTAGACCAGGGTAATAGAATGACAGGAGAGGGTAGTCCAGGGTAATATTAAACAGAAGAGGGTAGACCAGGGTAATATAATGACAGGAGAGGGTAGACCAAGGCAATATAATGACAGGAGATGGTAGACCAGGGTAATATATTGTAAGGAGAGGGTAGACCAGGGTAAAATATTACAGGAGAGGGTAGACCAGGGTAATATAATGACAGAAGAGGGTAGACCAGGGTAATATAATGACAGGAGAGGGTAGACCAGGTTAATATAATTTCAGGAGAGGATAGACCATGGTAATAGAATGACAGGAGAGGGTAGACCAGGGTAATATAATGTCAGAAGAGGGTAGACCAGGGTAATATAATGACAGGATAGGGTAGACCAGGGTAATATAATGACAGGAGAGGGTAGACCAGGGTAATATAATGACAGGAGAGGGTAGACCAGAGTAATATAATGACAGGAGAGGGTAGACCAGGGTAAAATATTACAGGAGAGGGTAGACCAGGGTAATATAATGACAGGAGAGGGTAGACCAGGGTAATATAATGACAGGAAAGGGTAGACCAGGGTAATAGAATGGCATGAGAGGGTAGACCAGGGTAATATATTGACAGGAGAGGGTAGACCAGGGTAATATCATGACAGGAGAGGGTAGTCCAGGGTAATATATAACCGAAGAGGGTAGACCAGGGTAATATATTGTAAGGAGAGGTTAGACCAGGGTAAAATATTACAAGAGAGGGTAGACCAGGGTAATATAATGACAGTTGCGGGTAGACCAGGTTAATATAATGTCAGGAGAGGGTAGACCATGGTAATACAATGACAGGAGAGGGTAGACCAGGGTAATACAATGACAGGAGAGGGTAGACCAGGGTAATATAATGTCAGAAGAGGGTAGACCAGGGTAATATAATGTCAGGAGAGGGTAGACCAGGGTTATACAATTACAGGAGAGGGTAGACCAGGGTAATATAATGACAGGAGAGGGTAGACCAGGGTAATATATAACAGAAGCGGGTAGACCAGGATAATATAATGACAGGAGAGGGAAGACCAAGGCAATATAATGACAGGAGAGGGTAGACCAGGGTAATATATTGTAAGGAGAGGGTAGACCAGGGTAATATATTGTAAGGAGAGGGTACACCAGGGTAAAATATTACAGGAGAGGGTAGACCAGGGTAATATAATGACAGGAGAGGGTAGACCAGGTTAATATAATGTCAGGAGAGGGTAGACCAGGGTAAAATATTACAGGAGAGGGTAGACCAGGGTAATATAATGACAGTTGCGGGTAGACCAGGTTAATATAATGTCAGGAGAGGGTAGACCATGGTAATACAATGACAGGAGAGGGTAGACCAGGGTAATACAATGACAGGAGAGGGTAGACCAGGGTAATATAATGACAGGAGAGGGTATACCAGGGTAATATAATGGCAGGAGAGGGTAGACCAGGGTAATATATAACAGGAGAGGGTAGACCAGTGCAATATAATGACAGGAGAGGGTAGACCAGGGTAATATAATGACAGGAGAGGGTAGACCAGGGTAATATAATGACAGGAGAGGGTAGTCCAGGGTAATATAATGACAGGAGAGGGTAGACCAGGGTAATATAATGACAGGAGAGGGTAGACCAGGATAATATAATGACAGGAGAGGGCAGACCAGGGTAATATAATGACAGGAGAGGGTAGACCAGGGTAATATAATTACAGGAAAGGGTAGACCAGGGTAATAGAATTACAGGAAAGGGTAGACCAGGGTAATAGAATGACAGGAGAGGGTAGTCCAGGGTAATATTAAACAGAAGAGGGTAGACCAGGGTAATATAATGACAGGAGAGGGTAGACCAAGGCAATATAATGACAGGAGATGGTAGACCAGGGTAATATATTGTAAGGAGAGGGTAGACCAGGGTAATAAATTGTAAGGAGAGGGTAGACCAGGGTAAAATATTACAGGAGAGGGTAGACCAGGGTAATATAATGACAGAAGAGGGTAGACCAGGGTAATATAATGACAGGAGAGGGTAGACCAGGGTAATATAATGTCAGGAGAGGGTAGACCAGGGTAATATAATGTCAGAAGAGGGTAGACCAGGGTAATATAATGACAGGATAGGGTAGACCAGGGTAATATAATGACAGGAGAGGGTAGACCAGGGTAATATAATGACAGGAGAGGGTAGACCAGGGTAAAATATTACAGGAGAGGGTAGACCAGGGTAATATAATGACAGGAGAGGGTAGACCAGGGTAATATAATGACAGGAAAGGGTAGACCAGGGTAATAGAATGGCATGAGAGGGTAGACCAGGGTAATATATTGACAGGAGAGGGTAGACCAGGGTAATATCATGACAGGAGAGGGTAGTCCAGGGTAATATATAACCGAAGAGGGTAGACCAGGGTAATATATTGTAAGGAGAGGTTAGACCAGGGTAAAATATTACAAGAGAGGGTAGACCAGGGTAATATAATGACAGTTGCGGGTAGACCAGGTTAATATAATGTCAGGAGAGGGTAGACCATGGTAATACAATGACAGGAGAGGGTAGACCAGGGTAATACAATGACAGGAGAGGGTAGACCAGGGTAATATAATGTCAGAAGAGGGTAGACCAGGGTAATATAATGTCAGGAGAGGGTAGACCAGGGTTATACAATTACAGGAGAGGGTAGACCAGGGTAATATAATGACAGGAGAGGGTAGACCAGGGTAATATATAACAGAAGCGGGTAGACCAGGATAATATAATGACAGGAGAGGGTAGACCAAGGCAATATAATGACAGGAGAGGGTAGACCAGGGTAATATATTGTAAGGAGAGGGTAGACCAGGGTAATATATTGTAAGGAGAGGGTAGACCAGGGTAATATATTGTAAGGAGAGGGTACACCAGGGTAAAATATTACAGGAGAGGGTAGACCAGGGTAATATAATGACAGGAGAGGGTAGACCAGGTTAATATAATGTCAGGAGAGGGTAGACCAGGGTAAAATATTACAGGAGAGGGTAGACCAGGGTAATATAATGACAGTTGCGGGTAGACCAGGTTAATATAATGTCAGGAGAGGGTAGACCATGGTAATACAATGACAGGAGAGGGTAGACCAGGGTAATACAATGACAGGAGAGGGTAGACCAGGGTAATATAATGTCAGGAGAGGGTAGACCAGGGTAATATAATGAAAGGAGAGGGTATACCAGGGTAATATAATGGCAGGAGAGGGTAGACCAGGGTAATATATAACAGGAGAGGGTAGACCAGTGCAATATAATGACAGGAGAGGGTAGACCAGGGTAATATAATGACAGGAGAGGGTAGACCAGGGTAATATAATGACAGGAGAGGGTAGTCCAGGGTAATATAATGACAGGAGAGGGTAGACCAGGGTAATATAATGACAGGAGAGGGTAGACCAGAGTAATATAATGACAGGAGAGGGTAGACCAGAGTAATATAATGACAGGAGAGGGTAGACCAGGGTAAAATATTACAGGAGAGGGTAGACCAGGGTAATATAATGACAGGAGAGGGTAGACCAGGGTAATATAATGACAGGAAAGGGTAGACCAGGGTAATAGAATGGCATGAGAGGGTAGACCAGGGTAATATAATGACAGGAGAGGGTAGACCAGGGTAATATAATGACAGGAGAGGGTAGTCCAGGGTAATATATAACCGAAGAGGGTAGACCAGGGTAATATATTGTAAGGAGAGGGTAGACCAGGGTAAAATATTACAGGAGAGGGTAGACCAGGGTAATATAATGACAGTTGCGGGTAGACCAGGTTAATATAATGTCAGGAGAGGGTAGACCATGGTAATACAATGACAGGAGAGGGTAGACCAGGGTAATACAATGACAGGAGAGGGTAGACCAGGGTAATATAATGTCAGAAGAGGGTAGACCAGGGTAATATAATGTCAGGAGAGGGTAGACCAGGGTTATACAATTACAGGAGAGGGTAGACCAGGGTAATATAATGACAGGAGAGGGTAGACCAGAGTAATATAATGTCAGGAGAGGGTAGACCAGGGTAATATAATGGAAGGAGAGGGTATACCAGGGTAATATAATGGCAGGAGAGGGTAGACCAGGGTAATATATAACAGGAGAGGGTAGACCAGGGCAATATAATGACAGGAAAGGGTAGACCAGGGTAATATAATGACAGGAGAGGGTAGACCAGGGTAATATAATGACAGGAGAGGGTAGTCTAGGGTAATATAATGACAGGAGAGGGTAGACCAGGGTAATATAATGACAGGAGAGGGTAGACCAGGGTAATATAATGACAGGAGAGGGTAGACCAGGGTAATATATAACAGGAGAGGGTAGACCAGGGCAATATAATGACAGGAGAGGGTAGACCAGGGTAATATAATGACAGGAGAGGGTAGACCAGGGTAATATAATGACAGGAGAGGGTAGTCCAGGGTAATATAATGACAGGAGAGGGTAGACCAGGGTAATATAATGACAGGAGAGGGTAGACCAGGGTAATATAATGACAGGAGAGGGTAGACCAGGGTAAAATAATGACAGGAGAGGGCAGACCAGGGTAATATAATGACAGGAGAGGGTAGACCAGGGTAATATAATTACAGGAAAGGGTAGACCAGGGTAATAGAATGGCAGGAGAGGGTAGACCAGGGTAATAGAATGACAGGAGAGGGTAGTCCAGGGTAATATTAAACAGAAGAGGGTAGACCAGGGTAATATAATGACAGGATAGGGTAGACCAAGGCAATCTAATGACAGGAAATGGTAGACCAGGGTAATATATTGTAAGGAGAGGGTAGACCAGGGTAATAAATTGTAAGGAGAGGGTAGACCAGGGTAAAATATTACAGGAGAGGGTAGACCAGGGTAATATAATGACAGAAGAGGGTAGACCAGGGTAATATAATGACAGGAGAGGGTAGACCAGTTTAATATAATGACAGGAGAGGGTAGACCAGGGTAATATATAACAGGAGAGGGTAGACCAGGGCAATATAATGACAGGAGAGGGTAGACCAGGGTAATATAATGACAGGAGAGGGTAGACCAGGGTAATATAATGACAGGAGATGGTAGACCAGGGTAATATATTGTAAGGAGAGGGTAGACCAGGGTAATAAATTGTAAGGAGAGGGTAGACCAGGGTAAAATATTACAGGAGAGGGTAGACCAGGGTAATATAATGACAGAAGAGGGTAGACCAGGGTAATATAATGACAGTAGAGGGTAGACCAGGTTAATATAATGACAGGAGAGGGTAGACCAGGGTAATATAATGACAGGAGAGGGTAGACCAGAGTAATATAATGACAGGAGAGGGTAGACCAGAGTAATATAATGACAGGAGAGGGTAGACCAGGGTAATATAATGACAGGAGAGGGCAGACCAGGGTAATATAATGACAGGAGAGGGTAGACCAGGGTAATATAATTACAGGAAAGGGTAGACCAGGGTAATAGAATGGCAGGAGAGGTTAGACCAGGGTAATAGAATGACAGGAGAGGGTAGTCCAGGGTAATATATAACAGAAGAGGGTAGACCAGGGTAATATAATGACAGGACAGGGTAGACCAAGGCAATATAATGACAGTTGAGGGTAGACCAGGGTAATATATTGTAAGGAGAGGGTAGACCAGGGTAATATATTGTAAGGAGAGGGTAGACCAGGGTAAAATATTACAGGAGAGGGTAGACCAGGGTAATATAATGACAGGAGAGGGTAGACCAGGGTAATATAATGACAGGAGAGGTAGACCAGGGTAATATAATGACAGGAAAGGGTAGACCAGGGTAATAGAATGGCAGGAGAGAGTAGACCAGGGTAATATATTGACAGGAGAGGGTAGACCAGGGTAATATCATGACAGGAGAGGGTAGTCCAGGGTAATATATAACCGAAGAGGGTAGACCAGGGTAATATATTGTAAGGAGAGGTTAGACCAGGGTAAAATATTACAGGAGAGGGTAGACCAGGGTAATATAATGACAGTTGCGGGTAGACCAGGTTAATATAATGTCAGGAGAGGGTAGACCATGGTAATACAATGACAGGAGAGGGTAGACCAGGGTAATACAATGACAGGAGAGGGTAGACCAGGGTAATATAATGTCAGAAGAGGGTAGACCAGGGTAATATAATGTCAGGAGAGGGTAGACCAGGGTTATACAATTACAGGAGAGGGTAGACCAGGGTAATATAATGACAGGAGAGGGTAGACCAGGGTAATATATAACAGAAGAGGGTAGACCAGGATAATATAATGACAGGAGAGGGTAGACCAAGGCAATATAATGACAGGAGAGGGTAGACCAGGGTAATATATTGTAAGGAGAGGGTAGACCAGGGTAATATATTGTAAGGAGAGGGTACACCAGGGTAAAATATTACAGGAGAGGGTAGACCAGGGTAATATAATGACAGGAGAGGGTAGACCAGGTTAATATAATGTCAGGAGAGGGTAGACCAGGGTAAAATATTACAGGAGAGGGTAGACCAGGGTAATATAATGACAGTTGCGGGTAGACCAGGTTAATATAATGTCAGGAGAGGGTAGACCATGGTAATACAATGACAGGAGAGGGTAGACCAGGGTAATACAATGACAGGAGAGGGTAGACCAGGGTAATATAATGTCAGGAGAGGGTAGACCAGGGTAATATAATGGAAGGAGAGGGTATACCAGGGTAATATAATGGCAGGAGAGGGTAGACCAGGGTAATATATAACAGGAGAGGGTAGACCAGTGCAATATAATGACAGGAGAGGGTAGACCAGGGTAATATAATGACAGGAGAGGGTAGACCAGGGTAATATAATGACAGGAGAGGGTAGTCCAGGGTAATATAATGACAGGAGAGGGTAGACCAGGGTAATATAATGACAGGAGAGGGTAGACCAGGATAATATAATGACAGGAGAGGGCAGACCAGGGTAATATAATGACAGGAGAGGGTAGACCAGGGTAATATAATTACAGGAAAGGGTAGACCAGGGTATTAGAATGGCAGGAGAGGGTAGACCAGGGTAATAGAATGACAGGAGAGGGTAGTCCAGGGTAATATTAAACAGAAGAGGGTAGACCAGGGTAATATAATGACAGGAGAGGGTAGACCAAGGCAATATAATGACAGGAGATGGTAGACCAGGGTAATATATTGTAAGGAGAGGGTAGACCAGGGTAATAAATTGTAAGGAGAGGGTAGACCAGGGTAAAATATTACAGGAGAGGGTAGACCAGGGTAATATAATGACAGAAGAGGGTAGACCAGGGTAATATAATGACAGGAGAGGGTAGACCAGGTTAATATAATTTCAGGAGAGGATAGACCAGGGTAATAGAATGACAGGAGAGGGGAGACCAGGGTAATATAATGTCAGAAGAGGGTAGACCAGGGTAATATAATGACAGGATAGGGTAGACCAGGGTAATATAATGACAGGAGAGGGTAGACCAGGGTAATATAATGACAGGAGAGGGTAGACCAGAGTAATATAATGACAGGAGAGGGTAGACCAGAGTAATATAATGACAGGAGAGGGTAGACCAGGGTAAAATATTACAGGAGAGGGTAGACCAGGGTAATATAATGACAGGAGAGGGTAGACCAGGGTAATATAATGACAGGAAAGGGTAGACCAGGGTAATAGAATGGCATGAGAGGGTAGACCAGGGTAATATAATGACAGGAGAGGGTAGACCAGGGTAATATAATGACAGGAGAGGGTAGTCCAGGGTAATATATAACCGAAGAGGGTAGACCAGGGTAATATATTGTAAGGAGAGGTTAGACCAGGGTAAAATATTACAGGAGAGGGTAGACCAGGGTAATATAATGACAGTTGCGGGTAGACCAGGTTAATATAATGTCAGGAGAGGGTAGACCAGGGTAATACAATGACAGGAGAGGGTAGACCAGGGTAATACAATGACAGGAGAGGGTAGACCAGGGTAATATAATGTCAGAAGAGGGTAGACCAGGGTAATATAATGTCAGGAGAGGGTAGACCAGGGTTATACAATTACAGGAGAGGGTAGACCAGGGTAATATAATGACAGGAGAGGGTAGACCAGAGTAATATAATGTCAGGAGAGGGTAGACCAGGGTAATATAATGGAAGGAGAGGGTATACCAGGGTAATATAATGGCAGGAGAGGGTAGACCAGGGTAATATATAACAGGAGAGGGTAGACCAGGGCAATATAATGACAGGAAAGGGTAGACCAGGGTAATATAATGACAGGAGAGGGTAGACCAGGGTAATATAATGACAGGAGAGGGTAGTCCAGGGTAATATAATGACAGGAGAGGGTAGACCAGGGTAATATAATGACAGGAGAGGGTAGACCAGGGTAATATAATGACAGGAGAGGGTAGACCAGGGTAATATATAACAGGAGAGGGTAGACCAGGGCAATATAATGACAGGAGAGGGTAGACAAGGGTAATATAATGACAGGAGAGGGTAGACCAGGGTAATATAATGACAGGAGAGGGTAGTCCAGGGTAATATAATGACAGGAGAGGGTAGACCAGGGTAATATAATGACAGGAGAGGGTAGACCAGGGTAATATAATGACAGGAGAGGGTAGACCAGGGTAAAATAATGACAGGAGAGGGCAGACCAGGGTAATATAATGACAGGAGAGGGTAGACCAGGGTAATATAATTACAGGAAAGGGTAGACCAGGGTAATAGAATGGCAGGAGAGGGTAGACCAGGGTAATAGAATGACAGGAGAGGGTAGTCCAGGGTAATATTAAACAGAAGAGGGTAGACCAGGGTAATATAATGACAGGAGAGGGTAGACCAAGGCAATCTAATGACAGGAAATGGTAGACCAGGGTAATATATTGTAAGGAGAGGGTAGACCAGGGTAATAAATTGTAAGGAGAGGGTAGACCAGGGTAAAATATTACAGGAGAGGGTAGACCAGGGTAATATAATGACAGAAGAGGGTAGACCAGGGTAATATAATGACAGGAGAGGGTAGACCAGGTTAATATAATGACAGGAGAGGGTAGACCAGGGTAATATAATGACAGGAGAGGGTAGACCAGGGTAATATATAACAGGAGAGGGTAGACCAGGGCAATATAATGACAGGAGAGGGTAGACCAGGGTAATATAATGACAGGAGAGGGTAGACCAGGGTAATATAATGACAGGAGAGGGTAGTCCAGGGTAATATAATGACAGGAGAAGGTAGACCAGGGTAATATAATGACAGGAGAGGGTAGACCAGGGTAATATAATGACAGGAGAGGGTAGACCAGGGTAAAATAATGACAGGAGAGGGCAGACCAGGGTAATATAATGACAGGAGAGGGTAGACCAGGGTAATATAATTACAGGAAAGGGTAGACCAGGGTAATAGAATGGCAGGAGAGGGTAGACCAGGGTAATAGAATGACAGGAGAGGGTAGTCCAGGGTAATATTAAACAGAAGAGGGTAGACCAGGGTAATATAATGACAGGAGAGGGTAGACCAAGGCAATATAATGACAGGAGATGGTAGACCAGGGTAATATATTGTAAGGAGAGGGTAGACCAGGGTAATAAATTGTAAGGAGAGGGTAGACCAGGGTAAAATATTACAGGAGAGGGTAGACCAGGGTAATATAATGACAGAAGAGGGTAGACCAGGGTAATATAATGACAGTAGAGGGTAGACCAGGTTAATATAATTTCAGGAGAGGATAGACCAGGGTAATAGAATGACAGGAGAGGGTAGACCAGGGTAATATAATGTCAGAAGAGGGTAGACCAGGGTAATATAATGACAGGATAGGGTAGACCAGGGTAATATAATGACAGGAGAGGGTAGACCAGGGTAATATAATGACAGGAGAGGGTAGACCAGAGTAATATAATGACAGGAGAGGGTAGACCAGGGTAATATAATGACAGGAGAGGGTAGACCAGGGTAAAATAATGACAGGAGAGGGCAGACCAGGGTAATATAATGACAGGAGAGGGTAGACCAGGGTAATATAATGACAGGAAAGGGTAGACCAGGGTAATAGAATGGCAGGAGAGGGTAGACCAGGGTAATAGAATGACAGGAGAGGGTAGTCCAGGGTAATATATAACAGAAGAGGGTAGACCAGGGTAATATAATGACAGGACAGGGTAGACCAAGGCAATATAATGACAGTTGAGGGTAGACCAGGGTAATATATTGTAAGGAGAGGGTAGACCAGGGTAATATATTGTAAGGAGAGGGTAGACCAGGGTAAAATAATGACAGGAGAGGGTAGACCAGGGTAATATAATGACAGGAAAGGGTAGACCAGGGTAATAGAATGGCATGAGAGGGTAGACCAGGGTAATATAATGACAGGAGAGGGTAGACCAGGTTAATACAATGATAGGAGACGGTAGACCAGGGTAATACAATGACAGGAGAGGGCAGACCAGGGTAATATAATGTCAGGAGAGGGTAGACCAGGGTAATATAATTACAGGAAAGGGTAGACCAGGGTAATAGAATGGCAGGAAAGGGTAGACCAGGGTAATAGAATGGCAGGAGAGGGTAGACCAGGGTAATAGAATGACAGGAGAGGGTAGTCCAGGGTAATATATAACAGAAGAGGGTAGACCAGGGTAATATAATGACAGGAGAGGGTAGACCAAGGCAATATAATGACAGGAGAGGGTAGACCAGGGTAATATATTGTAAGGAGAGGGTAGACCAGGGTAATATATTGTAAGGAGAGGGTAGACCAGGGTAAAATATTACAGGAGAGGGTTGACCAGGGTAATATAATTACAGGAGAGGGTAGACCAGGGTAATATAATGACAGGAGAGGGTAGACCAGGTTAATATAATGTCAGGAGAGGGTAGACCAGGGTAATACAATGACAGGAGAGGGTAGACCAGGGTAATATAATGACAGGAGAGGGTAGACCAGGGTAATATAATGACAGGAGAGGGTAGACCAGGGTAAAATAATGACAGGAGAGGGCAGACCAGGGTAATATAATGACAGGAGAGGGTAGACCAGGGTAATAAAATGACAGAAAAGGGTAGACCAGGGTAATATAATGACAGGAGAGGGTAGACCAGGGTAATATAATGACAGGAGAGGGTAGACCAGTGTAATATAATGACAGGAAAGGGTAGACCGGGGTAATAGAATGGCAGGAGAGGGTAGACCAGGGTAATAGAATGACAGGAGAGGGTAGTCCAGGGTAATATTAAACAGAAGAGGGTAGACCAGGGTAATATAATGACAGGAGAGGGTAGACCAAGGCAATATAATGACAGGAGATGGTAGACCAGGGTAATATATTGTAAGGAGAGGGTAGACCAGGGTAATATATTGTAAGGAGAGGGTAGACCAGGGTAATATAATGACAGGAGAGGGTAGACCAGGGTAATATAATGACAGGAGAGGGTAGACCAGGTTAATATAATGTCAGGAGAGGATAGACCAGGGTAATAGAATGGCAGGAGAGGGTAGACCAGGGTAATAGAATGACAGGAGAGGGTAGACCAGGGTAATATAATGACAGGAGAGGGTAGACCAGGTTAATATAATGTCAAGAGACGGTAGACCAGGGTAATACAATGACAGGAGAGGGTACACCAGGGTAAAATAATGACAGGAGAGGGCAGACCAGGGTAATATAATGTCAGGAGAGGGTAGACCAGGGTAATATAATTACAGGAAAGGGTAGACCAGGGTAATAGAATGGCAGGAGAGGGTAGACCAGGGTAATAGAATGACAGGAGAGGGTAGTCCAGGGTAATATATAACAGAAGAGGGTAGACCAGGGTAATATAATGACAGGAGAGGGTAGACCAGGGTAATATAATGACAGGAGAGGGTAGACCAGGTTAATATAATGTCAGGAGAGGATAGACCAGGGTAATAGAATGGCAGGAGAGGGTAGACCAGGGTAATAGAATGACAGGAGAGGGTAGTCCAGGGTAATATATAACAGAAGAGGGTAGACCAGGGTAATATAATGACAGGACAGGGTAGACCAAGGCAATATAATGACAGGAGAGGGTAGACCAGGGTAATATCTTGTAAGGAGAGGGTAGACCAGGGTAATATATTGTAAGGAGAGGGTAGACCAGGGTAAAATATTACAGGAGAGGGTAGACCAGGGTAATATAATGACAGGAGAGGGTAGACCAGGGTAATATAATGACAGGAGAGGGTAGACCAGGTTAATATAATGTCAAGAGACGGTAGACCAGGGTAATACAATGACAGGAGAGGGTACACCAGGGTAAAATAATGACAGGAGAGGGCAGACCAGGGTAATATAATGTCAGGAGAGGGTAGACCAGGGTAATATAATTACAGGAAAGGGTAGACCAGGGTAATAGAATGGCAGGAGAGGGTAGACCAGGGTAATAGAATGACAGGAGAGGGTAGTCCAGGGTAATATATAACAGAAGAGGGTAGACCAGGGTAATATAATGACAGGAGAGGGTAGACCAAGGCAATATAATGACAGGAGAGGGTAGACCAGGGTAATATATTGTAAGGAGAGGGTAGACCAGGGTAATATATTGTAAGGAGAGGGTAGACCAGGGTAAAATATTACAGTAGAGGGTAGACCAGGGTAATACAATGACAGGAGAGGGTAGACCAGGGTAATATAATGTCAGGAGAGGGTAGACCAGGGTAATATAATGACAGGATAGGGTAGACCAGGGTAATATAATGACAGGAGAGGGTAGACCAGGGTAATATAATGACAGGAGAGGGTAGACCAGGGTAATATAATGACAGGAGAGGGTAGACCAGGGTAAAATAATGACAGGAGAGGGCAGACCAGGGTAATATAATGACAGGAGAGGGTAGACCAGGGTAATATAATGACAGAAAAGGGTAGACCAGGGTAATATAATGACAGGAGAGGGTAGACCAGGGTAATATAATGACAGGAGAGGGTAGACCAGGGTAATATAATGACAGGAAAGGGTAGACCAGGGTAATAGAATGGCAGGAGAGGGTAGACCAGGGTAATATAATGACAGGAGAGGGTAGACAAGGGTAATATAATGACAGGATAGGGTAGACCAGGGTAATATAATGACAGGAGAGGGTAGACCAGGGTAAAATATTACAGGAGAGGGTAGACCGGGGTAATATAATGACAGGAGAGGGTAGACCAGGGTAATAGAATGGCAGAAGAGGGTAGACCAGGGTAATAAAATGACAGGAGAGGGTAGACCAGGGTAATATATAACAGAAGAGGGTAGACCAGGGTAATAGACTGAAAGGAGAGGGTAGACCAGGGCAATAAATAACAGGAGAGGGTAGACCAGGATAAAATAATGACAGGAGAGGGTAGACCAGGGTAATTGAATGACAGGTGAAGGAAGTATAGGCTAATAGATAACATGAGAGGGTAGACCAGGGTAATAGAATGACCGGAGAGGGTAGACTGGGGTAATACAATGACAGGAGAGGGTAGAACAGGGTAATATAATGACAGGAGATGGTAGACCAGGGTAATATAATGAAAGGAGATGGTAGTCCAGGGTAATAGAATGTCAGAAGAGGGTAGACCAGGGTAATATAATGACAGGATAGGGTAGACCAGGGTAATATAAAGACAGGAGAGGGTAGACCAGGGTAATATAATGACAGGAGAGTAATATAATGACAGGAGAGGGTAGACCAGGGTAATATAAAGACAGGAGAGGGTAGACCAGGGTAAAATAATGACAGGAGAGGGTAGACCAGGGTAATATAATGACAGGAAATGGTAGACCAGGGTAATATAATGAAAGGAGATGGTAGTCCAGGGTAATATAATGACAGGAGAGGGTAGACCAGGGTAATATAAAGACAGGAGAGGGTAGACCAGGGTAAAATAATGACAGGAGAGGGCAGACCAGGGTAATATAATGACAGGAGAGGGTAGACCAGGGTAATATAATTACAGGAAAGGGTAGACCAGGGTAATAGAATGGCAGGAGAGGGTAGACCAGGGTAATAGAATGACAGGAGAGGGTAGTCCAGGGTAATATATAACAGAAGAGGGTAGACCAGGGTAATATAATGACAGGAGAGGGTAGACCAGGGTAATATATTGTAAGGAGAGGGTAGACCAGGGTAATATATTGTAAGGAGAGGGTAGACCAGGGTAAAATATTACAGGAGAGGGTAGATCAGGGTAATATAATGACAGGAGAGGGTAGACCAGGGTAATATAATGACAGGAGAGGGTAGACCAGGTTAATATAATGTCAGGAGACGGTAGACCAGGGTAATACAATGACAGGAGAGGGTACACCAGGGTAAAATAATGACAGGAGAGGGCAGACCAGGGTAATATAATGTCAGGAGAGGGTAGACCAGGGTTATATAATTACAGAAAAGGGTAGACCAGGGTAATAGAATGGCAGGAGAGGGTAGACCAGGGTAATAGAATGACAGGAGAGGGTAGTCCAGGGTAATATATAACAGAAGAGGGTAGACCAGGGCAATATAATGACAGGAGAGGGTAGACCAGGGTAATATATTGTAAGGAGAGGGTAGACCAGGGTAATATATTGTAAGGAGAGGGTAGACCAGGGTAAAATATTACAGGAGAGGGTTGACCAGGGTAATATAATGACAGGAGAGGGTAGACCAGGGTAATATAATGACAGGAGAGGGTAGACCAGGGTAATATAATGACAGGATAGGGTAGACCAGGGTAATATAATGACAGGAGAGGGTAGACCAGGGTAATATATAACAGAAGAGGGTAGACCAGGGTAATAGACTGAAAGGAGAGGGTAGACCAGGGCAATAAATAACAGGAGAGGGTAGACCAGGGTAAAAGAATGACAGGAGAGGGTAGACCAGGGTAATTGAATGACAGGAGAGGGTAGACTGGGGTAATACAATGACAGGAGAGGGTAGAACAGGGTAATATAATGACAGGAGATGGTAGACCAGGGTAATATAATGAAAGGAGATGGTAGACCAAGGTAATATAATGACAGGAGATGGTAGACCAGGGTAATATAATGTCAGGAGAGGGTAGACCAGGGTAATACAATTACAGGAGAGGGTAAACCAGGGTAATATAATGACAGGAGAGGGTAGACCAGGGTAATATAATGTCAGGAGAGGGTAGACCAGGGTAATATAATTACAGGAAAGGGTAGACCAGGGTAATAGAATGACAGGAGAGGGTAGACCAGGGTAATAGAATGACAGGAGAGGGTAGTCCAGGGTAATATATAACAGAAGAAGGTAGACCAGGGTAATATAATGACAGGAGAGGGTAGACCAAGGCAATATAATGACAGGAGAGGGTAGACCAGGGTAATATATTGTAAGGAGAGGGTAGACCAGGGTAATATATTGTAAGGAGAGGGTAGACCAGGGTAAAATATTACAGGAGAGGGTTGACCAGGGTAATATAATGACAGGAGAGGGTAGACCAGGGTAATATAATGACAGGAGAGGGTAGAACAGGTTAATATAATGTCAGGAGAGGGTAGACCAGGGTAATACAATGTCAGGTGAGGGTAGACCAGGGTAATATAATGACAGGATAGGGTAGACCAGGGTAATATAATGACAGGAGAGGGTAGACCAGGGTAATATAATGACAGGAGAGGGTAGACCAGGGTAATATAATGACAGGAGAGGGTAGACCAGGGTAAAATAATGACAGGAGAGGGCAGACCAGGGTAATATAATGACAGGACAGGGTAGACCAGGGTAATATAATGACAGGAGAGGGTAGACCAGGTTAATATAATGTCAGGAGAGGGTAGACCAGGGTAATACAATGACAGGAGAGGGTAGACCAGGGTAATATAATGTCAGGAGAGGGTAGACCAGGGTAATATAATGACAGGATAGGGTAGACCAGGGTAATATAATGACAGGAGAGGGTAGACCAGGGTAATATAATGACAGGAGAGGGTAGACCAGGGTAATATAATGACAGAAAAGGGTAGACCAGGGTAATATAATGACAGGAGAGGGTAGACCAGGGTAATATAATGACAGGAGAGGGTAGATCAGGGGAATATAATGACAGGAGAGGGTAGACCAGGGTAAAATATTACAGGAGAGGGTAGACCGGGGTAATATAATGACAGGAAAGGGTAGACCAGGGTAATAGAATGGCAGAAGAGGGTAGAACAGGGTAATATAATGACAGGAGAGGGTAGACCAGGGTAATATATAACCGAAGAGGGTAGACCAGGGTAATAGACTGAAAGGAGAGGGTAGACCAGGGCAATAAATAACAGGAGAGGGTAGACCAGGGTAAAAGAATGACAGGAGAGGGTAGACCAGGGTAATTGAATGACAGGTGAAGGAAGTATAGGGTAATAGATAACATGAGAGGGTAGCCCAGGGTAATAAAATGACAGGAGAGGGTAGACTGGGGTAATACAATGACAGGAGAGGGTAGAACAGGGTAATATAATGACAGGAGAGGGTAAACCAGGGTAATATAATGACAGGAGAGGGTAGACCAGGGTAATATAATGTCAGGAGAGGGTAGACCAGGGTAATATAATTACAGGAAAGGGTAGACCAGGGTAATAGAATGACAGGAGAGGGTAGACCAGGGTAATAGAATGACAGGAGAGGGTAGTCCAGGGTAATATATAACAGAAGAAGGTAGACCAGGGTAATATAATGACAGGAGAGGGTAGACCAGGGTAAAATATTACAGGAGAGGGTAGACCGGGGTAATATAATGACAGGAAAGGGTAGACCAGGGTAATAGAATGGCAGAAGAGGGTAGAACAGGGTAATATAATGACAGGAGAGGGTAGACCAGGGTAATATATAACCGAAGAGGGTAGACCAGGGTAATAGACTGAAAGGAGAGGGTAGACCAGGGCAATAAATAACAGGAGAGGGTAGACCAGGGTAAAAGAATGACAGGAGAGGGTAGACCAGGGTAATTGAATGACAGGTGAAGGAAGTATAGGGTAATAGATAACATGAGAGGGTAGCCCAGGGTAATAAAATGACAGGAGAGGGTAGACTGGGGTAATACAATGACAGGAGAGGGTAGAACAGGGTAATATAATGACAGGAGAGGGTAAACCAGGGTAATATAATGACAGGAGAGGGTAGACCAGGGTAATATAATGTCAGGAGAGGGTAGACCAGGGTAATATAATTACAGGAAAGGGTAGACCAGGGTAATAGAATGACAGGAGAGGGTAGACCAGGGTAATAGAATGACAGGAGAGGGTAGTCCAGGGTAATATATAACAGAAGAAGGTAGACCAGGGTAATATAATGACAGGAGAGGGTAGACCAAGGCAATATAATGACAGGAGAGGGTAGACCAGGGTAATATATTGTAAGGAGAGGGTAGACCAGGGTAATATATTGTAAGGAGAGGGTAGACCAGGGTAAAATATTACAGGAGAGGGTTGACCAGGGTAATATAATGACAGGAGAGGGTAGACCAGGGTAATATAATGACAGGAGAGGGTAGAACAGGTTAATATAATGTCAGGAGAGGGTAGACCAGGGTAATACAATGTCAGGAGAGGGTAGACCAGGGTAATATAATGACAGGATAGGGTAGACCAGGGTAATATAATGACAGGAGAGGGTAGACCAGGGTAATATAATGACAGGAGAGGGTAGACCAGGGTAATATAATGACAGGAGAGGGTAGACCAGGGTAAAATAATGACAGGAGAGGGCAGACCAGGGTAATATAATGACAGGACAGGGTAGACCAGGGTAATATAATGACAGAAAAGGGTAGACCAGGGTAATATAATGACAGGAGAGGGTAGACCAGGGTAATATAATGTCAGGAGAGGGTAGACCAGGGTAATATAATGACAGGATAGGGTAGACCAGGGTAATATAATGACAGGAGAGGGTAGACCAGGGTAATATAATGACAGGAGAGGGTAGACCAGGGTAATATAATGACAGAAAAGGGTAGACCAGGGTAATATAATGACAGGAGAGGGTAGACCAGGGTAATATAATGACAGGAGAGGGTAGACCAGGGTAATAGAATGGCAGGAGAGGGTAGATCAGGGTAATATAATGACAGGAGAGGGTAGACCAGGGTAATATAATGACAGGAGAGGGTAGACCAGGGTAAAATATTACAGGAGAGGGTAGACCGGGGTAATATAATGACAGGAAAGGGTAGACCAGGGTAATAGAATGGCAGAAGAGGGTAGACCAGGGTAATATAATGACAGGAGAGGGTAGACCAGGGTAATATATAACAGAAGAGGGTAGACCAGGGTAATAGACTGAAAGGAGAGGGTAGACCAGGGCAATAAATAACAGGAGAGGGTAGACCAGGGTAAAAGAATGACAGGAGAGGGTAGGCCAGGGTAATTGAATGACAGGTGAAGGAAGTATAGGGTAATAGATAACATGAGAGGGTAGACCAGTGTAATAAAATGACAGGAGAGGGTAGACTGGGGTAATACAATGACAGGAGAGGGTAGAACAGGGTAATATAATGACAGGAGATGGTAGACCAGGGTAATATAATGAAAGGAGATGGTAGACCAAGGTAATATAATGACAGGAGATGGTAGACCAGGGTAATATAATGTCAGGAGAGGGTAGACCAGGGTAATACAATTACAGGAGAGGGTAGACCAGGGTAATATAATGACAGGAGAGGGTAGACCAGGGTAAAATAATGACAGGAGAGGGCAGACCAGGGTAATATAATGACAGGAGAGGGTAGACCAGGGTAATATAATGACAGAAAAGGGTAGACCAGGGTAATATAATGACAGGAGAGGGTAGACCAGGGTAATATAATGACAGGAGAGGGTAGACCAGGGTAATATAATGACAGGAAAGGGTAGACCAGGGTAATATAATGACAGGAGAGGGTAGACCAGGGTAATATAATGACAGGAGAGGGTAGACCAGGGTAATATAATGACAGGATAGGGTAGACCAGGGTAATATAATGACAGGAGAGGGTAGACCAGGGTAAAATATTACAGAAGAGGGTAGACCGGGGTAATATAATGACAGGAAAGGGTAGACCAGGGTAATAGAATGGCAGAAGAGGGTAGACCAGGGTAATATAATGACAGGAGAGGGTAGACCAGGGTAATATATAACAGAAGAGGGTAGACCAGGGTAATAGACTGAAAGGAGAGGGTAGACCAGGGCAATAAATAACAGGAGAGGGTAGACCAGGGTAAAAGAATGACAGGAGAGGGTAGACCAGGGTAATTGAATGACAGGTGAAGGAAGTATAGGGTAATAGATAACATGAGAGGGTAGACCAGGGTAATAGAATGACAGGAGAGGGTAGACTGGGGTAATACAATGACAGGAGAGGGTAGAACAGGGTAATATAATGACAGGAGATGGTAGACCAGGGTAATATAATGAAAGGAGATGGTAGACCAAGGTAATATAATGACAGGAGATGGGAGACCAGGGTAATATAATGTCAGGAGAGGGTAGACCAGGGTAATACAATTACAGGAGAGGGTAGACCAGGGTAATATAATGACAGGAGAGGGTAGACCAGGGTAATATAATGTCAGGAGAGGGTAGACCAGGGTAATATAATGACAGGAGAGGGTAGAATGTGGTAATACAATGACAGGAGAGGGTAGACCAGGGTAATATAATGAAAGGAGATGGTAGACCAGGGTAATATAATGACAGGAGAGGGTAGACCAGGGTAAAATAATGACAGGAGAGGGCAGACCAGGGTAATATAATGACAGGACAGGGTAGACCAGGGTAATATAATGACAGAAAAGGGTAGACCAGGGTAATATAATGACAGGAGAGGGTAGACCAGGTTAATATAATGTCAGGAGAGGGTAGACCAGGGTAATACAATGACAGGAGAGGGTAGACCAGGGTAATATAATGTCAGGAGAGGGTAGACCAGGGTAATATAATGACAGGATAGGGTAGACCAGGGTAATATAATGACAGGAGAGGGTAGACCAGGGTAATATAATGACAGGAGAGGGTAGACCAGGGTAATATAATGACAGAAAAGGGTAGACCAGGGTAATATAATGACAGGAGAGGGTAGACCAGGGTAATATAATGACAGGAGAGGGTAGACCAGGGTAATAGAATGGCAGGAGAGGGTAGATCAGGGTAATATAATGACAGGAGAGGGTAGACCAGGGTAATATAATGACAGGAGAGGGTAGACCAGGGTAAAATATTACAGGAGAGGGTAAACCGGGGAAATATAATGACAGGAAAGGGTAGACCAGGGTAATAGAATGGCAGAAGAGGGTAGACCAGGGTAATATAATGACAGGAGAGGGTAGACCAGGGTAATATATAACAGAAGAGGGTAGACCAGGGTAATAGACTGAAAGGAGAGGGTAGACCAGTGCAATAAATAACAGGAGAGGGTAGACCAGGGTAAAAGAATGACAGGAGAGGGTAGACCAGGGTAATTGAATGACAGGTGAAGGAAGTATAGGGTAATAGATAACATGAGAGGGTAGACCAGGGTAATAAAATGACAGGAGAGGGTAGACTGGGGTAATACAATGACAGGAGAGGGTAGAACAGGGTAATATAATGACAGGAGATGGTAGACCAGGGTAATATAAGGAAAGGAGATGGTAGACCAAGGTAATATAATGTCAGGAGAGGGTAGACCAGGGTAATATAATGTCAGGAGAGGGTAGACCAGGGTAATTAAATTACAGGAGAGGGTAGACCAGGGTAATATAATGACAGGAAAGGGTAGACCAGGGTAATATAATGACAGGAGAGGGTAGACCAGGGTAATATAATGACAGGATAGGGTAGACCAGGGTAATATAATGACAGGATAGGGTAGACCAGGGTAATATAATGACAGGAGAGGGTAGACCAGGGTAAAATATTACAGAAGAGGGTAGACCGGGGTAATATAATGACAGCAAAGGGTAGACCAGGGTAATAGAATGGCAGAAGAGGGTAGACCAGGGTAATATAATGACAGGAGAGGGTAGACCAGGGTAATATATAACAGAAGAGGGTAGACCAGGGTAATAGACTGAAAGGAGAGGGTAGACCAGGGCAATAAATAACAGCAGAGGGTAGACCAGGGTAAAAGAATGACAGGAGAGGGTAGACCAGGGTAATTGAATGACAGGTGAAGGAAGTATAGGGTAATAGATAACATGAGAGGGTAGACCAGGGTAATAGAATGACAGGAGAGGGTAGACTGGGGTAATACAATGACAGGAGAGGGTAGAACAGGGTAATATAATGACAGGAGATGGTAGACCAGGGTAATATAATGAAAGGAGATGGTAGACCAAGGTAATATAATGACAGGAGATGGTAGACCAGGGTAATATAATGTCAGGAGAGGGTAGACCAGGGTAATACAATTACAGGAGAGGGTAGACCAGGGTAATATAATGACAGGAGAGGGTAGACCAGGGTAATATAATGTCAGGAGAGGGTAGACCAGGGTAATATAATGACAGGAGAGGGTAGAATGTGGTAATACAATGACAGGAGAGGGTAGACCAGGGTAATATAATGAAAGGAGATGGTAGACCAGGGTAATATAATGACAGGAGAGGGTAGACCAGGGTAATAGATAACAGTGGAGGGTAGACCAGGGCAAAATAATTACAGGAGAGGGTAGACCAGGGCAATAGATAACAGGAGAGGGTAGACCAGGGTAATAGACTGAAAGGAGAGGGTAGACCAGGGCAATAAATAACAGGAGAGGGTAGACCAGGGTAAAATAATGACAGGAGAGGGTAGACTGGGGTAATACAATGACAGGAGAGGGTAGACCAGGGTAATATAATGAAAGGAGATGGTAGACCAGGGTAATATAATGACAGGGGAGGGTAGACCAGGGTAATAGAATGTAAGGAGAGGGTAGACAAGGGTAATAGAATGTAAGGAGAGGGTATACCAGGGTAATATATTGACAGGAGAGGGTAGACCAGGGTAATATAATGACAGGAGAGGGTAGACCAGGGTAATATAATGACAGGAGAGGGTAGACCAGGGTAATATAATGACAGGAGAGGGTAGACCAAGGTAAAATAATGACAGGAGAGGGCAGACCAGGGTATTATAATGACAGGAGAGGGTAGACCAGGGTAATATAATGACAGGAAAGGGTAGACCAGGGTAATATAATGACAGGAGAGGGTAGACCAGGGTAATATAATGACAGGACAGGGTAGACCAGGGTAAAATAATGACAGGAGAGGGCAGACCAGGGTAATATAATGACAGGAGAGGGTAGACCAGGGTAATATAATGACAGGAAAGGGTAGACCAGGGTAATAGAATGGCAGAAGAGGGTAGACCCGGGTAATATAATGACAGGAGAGGGTAGACCAGGGTAATATATAACAGAAGAGGGTAGACCAGGGTAATAGACTGAAAGGAGAGGGTAGACCAGGGCAATAAATAACAGGAGAGGGTAGACCAGGGTAAAAGAATGACAGGAGAGTGTAGACCAGGGTAATTGAATGACAGGTGAAGGAAGTATAGGGTAATAGATAACAGGAGAGGGTAGACCAGGGTAATAGAATGGCAGAAGAGGGTAGACCCGGGTAATATAATGACAGGAGAGGGTAGACCAGGGTAATATATAACAGAAGAGGGTAGACCAGGGTAATAAACTGAAAGGAGAGGGTAGACCAGGGTAATATAATGACAGGAAAGGGTAGACCAGGGTAATATAATGACAGGAGAGGGTAGACCAGGGTAATATAATGACAGGAGAGGGTAGACCAGGGTAATATAATGACAGGAGAGGGTAGACCAGGGTCATAAAATTACAGGAGAGGGTAGACCAGGGTAATATAATGGCAGGAGAGGGTAGACCAGGGTAATATATAACAGGAGAAGGTAGACCAGGGTAATATAATGACAGGAGAGGGTAGACCAGGGTAATATAATGACAGGAGAGGGTAGACCAGGGTAAAATAATGACAGGAGAGGGCAGACCAGGGTAATATAATGACAGGAGAGGGTAGACCAGGGTAATATAATTACAGGAAAGGGTAGACCAGGGTAATAGAATGGCAGGAGAGGGTAGACCAGGGTAATAGAATGACAGGAGAGGGTAGTCCAGGGTAATATATAACAGAAGAGGGTAGACCAGGGTAATATAATGACAGGACAGGGTAGACCAAGGCAATATAATGACAGGAGAGGGTAGACCAGGGTAATATATTGTAAGGAGAGGGTAGACCAGGGTAAAATATTACAGGAGAGGGTAGACCAGGGTAATATAATGACAGGAGAGGGTAGACCAGGGTAATATAATGACAGGAGAGGGTAGACCAGGTTAATATAATGTCAGGAGACGGTAGACCAGGGTAATACAATGACAGGAGAGGGTAGACCAGGGTAAAATAATGACAGGAGAGGGCAGACCAGGGTAATATAATGACAGGAGAGGGTAGACCAGGGTAATATAATTACAGGAAAGGGTAGACCAGGGTAATAGAATGGCAGGAGAGGGTAGACCAGGGTAATAGAATGACAGGAGAGGGTAGTCCAGGGTAATATATAACAGAAGAGGGTAGACCAGGGTAATATAATGACAGGAGAGGGTAGACCAAGGCAATATAATGACAGGAGAGGGTAGACCAGGGTAAGATATTGTAAGGAGAGGGTAGACCAGGGTAATATATTGTAAGGAGAGGGTAGACCAGGGTAAAATATTACAGGAGAGGGTAGACCAGGGTAATATAATGACAGGAGAGGGTAGACCAGGGTAATACAATGACAGGAGAGGGTAGACCATGGTAAAATAATGACAGGAGAGGGCAGACCAGGGTAATATAATGACAAGAGAGGGTAGACCAGGGTAATATAATTACAGGAAAGGGTAGACCAGGGTAATAGAATGGCAGGAGAGGGTAGACCAGGGTAATAAAATGACAGGAGAGGGTAGTTCAGGGTAATATATAACAGAAGAGGGTAGACCAGGGTAATATAATGACAGGAGAAGGTAGACCAAGGCAATATAATGACAGGAGAGGGTAGACCAGGGTAATATATTGTAAGGAGAGGGTAGACCAGGGTAAAATATTACAGGAGAGGGTAGACCAGGGTAATATAATGACAGGAGAGGGTAGACCAGGGTAATACAATGACAGGAGAGGGTAGACCATGGTAAAATAATGACAGGAGAGGGCAGACCAGGGTAATATAATGACAAGAGAGGGTAGACCAGGGTAATATAATTACAGGAAAGGGTAGACCAGGGTAATAGAATGGCAGGAGAGGGTAGACCAGGGTAATAAAATGACAGGAGAGGGTAGTTCAGGGTAATATATAACAGAAGAGGGTAGACCAGGGTAATATAATGACAGGAGAAGGTAGACCAAGGCAATATAATGACAGGAGAGGGTAGACCAGGGTAATATATTGTAAGGAGAGGGTAGACCAGGGTAATATATTGTAAGGAGAGGGTAGACCAGGGTAATATAATGACAGGAGAAGGTAGACCAAGGCAATATAATGACAGGAGAGGGTAGACCAGGGTAATATATTGTAAGGAGAGGGTAGACCAGGGTAATATATTGTAAGGAGAGGGTAGACCAGGGTAATATAATGACAGGAGAGGGTAGACCAGGGTAATATAATGACAGGAGAGGGTAGACCAGGTTAATATAATGTCAGGAGACGGTAGACCAGGGTAATACAATGACAGGAGAGGGTAGACCAGGGTAAAATAATGACAGGAGAGGGCAGACCAGGGTAATATAATGACAGGAGAGGGTAGACCAGGGTAATATAATTACAGGAAAGGGTAGACCAGGGTAATAGAATGGCAGGAGAGGGTAGACCAGGGTAATATATAACAGAAGAGGGTAGACCAGGGTAATATAATGACAG
Organism: Salvelinus alpinus; assembly: GCF_045679555.1. Taxonomy (NCBI): domain Eukaryota; kingdom Metazoa; phylum Chordata; class Actinopteri; order Salmoniformes; family Salmonidae; genus Salvelinus; species Salvelinus alpinus. The sequence goes on from NC_092092.1 coordinate 491,556, forward strand.
GAGAGGGTAGACCAAGGCAATATAATGACAGGAGAGGGTAGACCAGGGTAAAATATTGTAAGGAGAGGGTAGACCAGGGTAAAATATTACAGGAGAGGGTAGACCAGGGTAATATAATGACAGGAGAGGCTAGACCAGGGTAATACAATGACAGGAGAGGGTAGACCAGGGTAATATAATGTCAGGAGAGGGTATACCAGGGTAATACAATGACAGGAGAGGGTAGACCAAGGTAAAATAATGACAGGAGAGGGCAGACCAGGGTAATATAATGACAGGAGAGGGTAGACCAGGGTAATATAATGACAGGAGAGGGTAGACCAGGGTAATATAATGTCAGGAGAGGGTATATCAGGGTAATATAATGACAGGAGAGGGTATACCAGGGTAATATAATTGCAGGAGAGGGTAGACCAGGGTAATATATAACAGGAGGGGGTAGACCAGGGCAATATAATGACAGGAGAGGGTAGACCAGGGTAATATAATGACAGGAGAGGGTAGACCAGGGTAATATAATGACAGGAGAGGGTAGACCAGGGTAATATAATGACAGGAGAGGGTAGACCAGGGTAAAATAATTACAGGAAAGGGTAGACCAGGGTAATAGAATGGCAGGAGAGGGTAGACCAGGGTAATAGAATGACAGGAGAGGGTAGTCCAGGGTAATATATAACAGAAGAGGGTAGACCAGGGTAATATAATGACAGGAGAGGGTAGACCAGGGTAATATAATGACAGGAGAGGGTAGACCAGGGTAAAATAATGACAGGAGAGGGCAGACCAGGGTAATATAATGACAGGAGAGGGTAGACCAGGGTAATATAATGACAGGAAAGGGTAGACCAAGGTAATAGAATGGCAGAAGAGGGTAGACCCGGGTAATATAATGACAGGAGAGGGTAGACCAGGGTAATATATAACAGAAGAGGGTAGACCAGGGTAATAGACTGAAAGGAGAGGGTAGACCAGGGCAATAAATAACAGGAGAGGGTAGACCAGGGTAAAAGAATGACAGGAGAGGGTAGACCAGGGTAATTGAATGACAGGTGAAGGAAGTATAGGGTAATAGATAACAGGAGAGGGTAGACCAGGGTAATAGAATGGCAGAAGAGGGTAGACCCGGGTAATATAATGACAGGAGAGGGTAGACCAGGGTAATATATAACAGAAGAGGGTAGACCAGGGTAATAAACTGAAAGGAGAGGGTAGACCAGGGTAATATAATGACAGGAAAGGGTAGACCAGGGTAATATAATGACAGGAGAGGGTAGACCAGGGTAATATAATGACAGGAGAGGGTAGACCAGGGTAATATAATGACAGGAGAGGGTAGACCAGGGTCATAAAATTACAGGAGAGGGTAGACCAGGGTAATATAATGGCAGGAGAGGGTAGACCAGGGTAATATATAACAGGAGAAGGTAGACCAGGGTAATATAATGACAGGAGAGGGTAGACCAGGGTAATATAATGACAGGAGAGGGTAGACCAGGGTAAAATAATGACAGGAGAGGGCAGACCAGTGTAATATAATGACAGGAAAGGGTAGACCAGGGTAATATAATTACAGGAAAGGGTAGACCAGGGTAATAGAATGGCAGGAGAGGGTAGACCAGGGTAATAGAATGACAGGAGAGGGTAGTCCAGGGTAATATATAACAGAAGAGGGTAGACCAGGGTAATATAATGACAGGACAGGGTAGACCAAGGCAATATAATGACAGGAGAGGGTAGACCAGGGTAATATATTGTAAGGAGAAAGTAGACCAGGGTAATATATTGTAAGGAGAGGGTAGACCAGGGTAAAATATTACAGGAGAGGGTAGACCAGGGTAATATAATGACAGGAGAGGGTAGACCAGGGTAATATAATGACAGGAGAGGGTAGACCAGGGTCATAAAATTACAGGAGAGGGTAGACCAGGGTAATATAATGGCAGGAGAGGGTAGACCAGGGTAATATATAACAGGAGAAGGTAGACCAGGGTAATATAATGACAGGAGAGGGTAGACCAGGGTAATATATTGCAAGGAGAGGGTAGACCAGGGTAATATATTGTAAGGAGAGGGTAGACCAGGGTAAAATATTACAGGAGAGGGTAGACCAGGGTAATATAATGACAGGAGAGGGTAGACCAGGGTAATACAATGACAGGAGAGGGTAGACCAGGGTAAAATAATGACAGGAGAGGGCAGACCAGGGTAATATAATGACAGGAGAGGGTAGACCAGGGTAATATAATTACAGGAAAGGGTATACCAGGGTAATAGAATGGCAGGAGAGGGTAGACCAGGGTAATAGAATGACAGGAGAGGGTAGTTCAGGGTAATATATAACAGAAGAGGGTAGACCAGGGTAATATAATGACAGGAGAAGGTAGACCAAGGCAATATAATGACAGGAGAGGGTAGACCAGGGTAATATATTGTAAGGAGAGGGTAGACCAGGGTAATATATTGTAAGGAGAGGGTAGACCAGGGTAAAATATTACAGGAGAGGGTAGACCAGGGTAATATAATGACAGGAGAGGGTAGACCAGGGTAATATAATGACAGGAGAGGGTAGACCAGGTTAATATAATGTCAGGAGACGGTACACCAGGGTAATACAATGACAGGAGAGGGTAGACCAGGGTAAAATAATGACAGGAGAGGGCAGACCAGGGTAATATAATGACAGGAGAGGGTAGACCAGGGTAATATAATTACAGGAAAGGGTAGACCAGGGTAATAGAATGGCAGGAGAGGGTAGACCAGGGTAATAGAATGACAGGAGAGGGTAGTCCAGGGTAATATATAACAGAAGAGGGTAGACCAGGGTAATATAATGACAGGAGAGGGTAGACCAAGGCAATATAATGACAGGAGAGGGTAGACCAGGGTAATATATTGTAAGGAGAGGGTAGACCAGGGTAATATATTGTAAGGAGAGGGTAGACCAGGGTAAAATATTACAGGAGAGGGCAGACCAGGGTAATATAATGACAGGAGAGGGTAGACCAGGGTAATATAATTACAGGAAAGGGTAGACCAGGGTAATATAATGACAGGAGAAGGTAGACCAAGGCAATATAATGACAGGAGAGGGTAGACCAGGGTAATATATTGTAAGGAGAGGGTAGACCAGGGTAATATATTGTAAGGAGAGGGTAGACCAGGGTAAAATATTACAGGAGAGGGTAGACCAGGGTAATATAATGACAGGAGAGGGTAGACCAGGGTAATATAATGACAGGAGAGGGTAGACCAGGTTAATATAATGTCAGGAGACGGTAGACCAGGGTAATACAATGACAGGAGAGGGTAGACCAGGGTAAAATAATGACAGGAGAGGGCAGACCAGGGTAATATAATGACAGGAGAGGGTAGACCAGGGTAATATAATTACAGGAAAGGGTAGACCAGGGTAATAGAATGGCAGGAGAGGGTAGACCAGGGTAATAGAATGACAGGAGAGGGTAGTCCAGGGTAATATATAACAGAAGAGGGTAGACCAGGGTAATATAATGACAGGAGAGGGTAGACCAAGGTAATATAATGACAGGAGAGGGTAGACCAGGGTAATATATTGTAAGGAGAGGGTAGACCAGGGAAATATATTGTAAGGAGAGGGTAGACCAGGGTAAAATATTACAGGAGAGGGTAGACCAGGGTAATATAATGACAGGAGAGGGTAGACCAGGGTAATACAATGACAGGAGAGGGTAGACCAGGGTAAAATAATGACAGGAGAGGGCAGACCAGGGTAATATAATGACAGGAGAGGGTAGACCAGGGTAATATAATGACAGGAGAGGGTAGACCAGGGTAATATAATGTCAGGAGAGGGTATACCAGGGTAATATAATGACAGGAGAGGGTAGACCAGGGTAATATAATGGCAGGAGAGGGTAGACCAGGGTAATATATAACAGGAGAGGGTAGACCAGGGCAATATAATGACAGGAGAGGGTAGACCAGGGTAATATAATGACAGGAGAGGGTAGACCAGGGTAATATAATGACAGGAGAGGGTAGACCAGGGTAATAGAATGACAGGAGAGGGTAGTCCAGGGTAATATATAACAGAAGAGGGTAGACCAGGGTAATATAATGACAGGAGAGGGTAGACCAAGGTAATATAATGACAGGAGAGGGTAGACCAGGGTAATATATTGTAAGGAGAGGGTAGACCAGGGAAATATATTGTAAGGAGAGGGTAGACCAGGGTAAAATATTACAGGAGAGGGTAGACCAGGGTAATATAATGACAGGAGAGGGTAGACCAGGGTAATACAATGACAGGAGAGGGTAGACCAGGGTAAAATAATGACAGGAGAGGGCAGACCAGGGTATTATAATGACAGGAGAGGGTAGACCAGGGTAATATAATGACAGGAGAGGGTAGACCAGGGTAATATAATGTCAGGAGAGGGTATACCAGGGTAATATAATGACAGGAGAGGGTATACCAGGGTAATATAATGGCAGGAGAGGGTAGACCAGGGTAATATATAACAGGAGAGGGTAGACCAGGGCAATATAATGACAGGAGAGGGTAGACCAGGGTAATATAATGACAGGAGAGGGTAGACCAGGGTAATATAATGACAGGAGAGGGTAGACCAGGGTAATATAATGACAGGAGAGGGTAGACCAGGGTAAAATAATGACAGGAGAGGGCAGACCAGGGTAATATAATGACAGGAGAGGGTAGACCAGGGTAATATAATTACAGGAAAGGGTAGACCACGGTAATAGAATGGCAGGAGAGGGTAGACCAGGGTAATAGAATGACAGGAGAGGGTAGTCCAGGGTAATATATAACAGAAGAGGGTAGACCAGGGTAATATAATGACAGGACAGGGTAGACCAAGGCAATATAATGACAGGAGAGGGTAGACCAGGGTAATATATTGTAAGGAGAGGGTAGACCAGGGTAATATATTGTAAGGAGAGGGTAGACCAGGGTAAAATATTACAGGAGAGGGTAGACCAGGGTAATATAATGACAGGAGAGGGTAGACCATGGTAATATAATGACAGGAGAGGGTAGACCAGGGTAAAATAATGACAGGAGAGGGCAGACCAGGGTAATAGAATGACAGGAGAGGGTAGTCCAGGGTAATATATAACAGAGACCAGGGTAATATAATGACAGGAGAGGGTAGACCAAGGCAATATAATGACAGGAGAGGGTAGACCAGGGTAATATATTGTAAGGAGAGGGTAGACCAGGGTAAAATATTACAGGAGAGGGTAGACCAGGGTAATATAATGACAGGAGAGGGTAGACCAGGGTAATACAATGACAGGAGAGGGTAGACCAGGGTAAAATAATGACAGTAGAGGGCAGACCAGGGTAATAGAATGACAGGAGAGGGTAGTTCAGGGTAATATATAACAGAAGAGGGTAGACCAGGGTAATATAATGACAGGAGAGGGTAGACCAAGGCAATATAATGACAGGAGAGGGTAGACCAGGGTAATATATTGTAAGGAGAGGGTAGACCAGGGTAATATATTGTAAGGAGAGGGTTGACCAGGGTAAAATATTACAGGAGAGGGTAGACCAGGGTAATATAATGACAGGAGAGGGTAGACCAGGGTAATATAATGACAGGAGAGGGTAGACCAGGTTAATATAATGTCAGGAGAGGGTAGACCAGGGTAATACAATGACAGGAGAGGGTAGACCAGGGTAAAATAATGACAGGAGAGGGCAGACCAGGGTAATATAATGACAGGAGAGGGTAGACCAGGGTAATGCAATGTCAGGAGAGGGTAGACCAGGGTAAAATAATGACAGTAGAGGGCAGACCAGGGTAATAGAATGACAGGAGAGGGTAGTTCAGGGTAATATATAACAGAAGAGGGTAGACCAGGGTAATATAATGACAGGAGAGGGTAGACCAAGGCAATATAATGACAGGAGAGGGTAGACCAGGGTAATATATTGTAAGGAGAGGGTAGACCAGGGTAATATATTGTAAGGAGCGGGTCGACCAGGGTAAAATATTACAGGAGAGGGTAGACCAGGGTAATATAATGACAGGAGAGGGTAGACCAGGGTAATATAATGACAGGAGAGGGTAGACCAGGTTAATATAATGTCAGGAGATGGTAGACCAGGGTAATACAATGACAGGAGAGGGTAGACCAGGGTAAAATAATGACAGGAGATGGCAGACCAGGGTAATATAATGACAGGAGAGGGTAGACCAGGGTAATATAATTACAGGAAAGGGTAGACCAGGGTAATAGAATGGCAGGAGAGGGTAGACCAGGGTAATAGAATGACAGGAGAGGGTAGTCCAGGGTAATATATAACAGAAGAGGGTAGACCAGGGTAATATAATGACAGGAGAGGCTAGACCAAGGCAATATAATGACAGGAGAGGGTAGACCAGGGTAATATATTGTAAGGAGAGGGTAGACCAGGGTAATATATTGTAAGGAGAGGGTAGACCAGGGTAAAATATTACAGGAGAGGGTAGACCAGGGTAATATAATGACAGGAGAGGGTAGACCAGGGTAATACAATGACAGGAGAGGGTAGACCAGGGTAAAATAATGACAGTAGAGGGTAGTTCAGGGTAATAGAATGACAGGAGAGGGTAGTTCAGGGTAATATATAACAGAAGAGGGTAGACCAGGGTAATATAATGACAGGAGAGGGTAGACCAAGGCAATATAATGACAGGAGAGGGTAGACCAGGGTAATATATTGTAAGGAGAGGGTAGACCAGGGTAATATATTGTAAGGAGAGGGTAGACCAGGGTAAAATATTACAGGAGAGGGTAGACCAGGGTAATATAATGACAGGAGAGGGTAGACCAGGGTAATATAATGACAGGAGAGGGTAGACCAGGTTAATATAATGTCAGGAGATGGTAGACCAGGGTAATACAATGACAGGAGAGGGTAGACCAGGGTAAAATAATGACAGGAGAGGGCAGACCAGGGTAATATAATGACAGGAGAGGGTAGACCAGGGTAATATAATTACAGGAAAGGGTAGACCAGGGTAATAGAATGGCAGGAGAGGGTAGACCAGGGTAATAGAATGACAGGAAAGGGTAGTCCAGGGTAATATAATGACAGGAGAGGGTAGACCAAGGCAATATAATGACAGGAGAGGGTAGACCAAGGCAATATAATGACAGGAGAGGGTAGACCAGGGTAATATATTGTCAGGAGAGGGTAGACCAGGGTAATAAATTGTAAGGAGAGGGTAGACCAGGGTAAAATATTACAGGAGAGGGCAGACCAGGGTAATATAATGACAGGAGAGGGTAGACCAGGTTAATATAATGTCAGGAGATGGTAGACCAGGGTAATACAATGACAGGAGAGGGTAGACCAGGGTAAAATAATGACAGGAAAGGGCAGACCAGGGTAATATAATGACAGGAGAGGGTAGACCAGGGTAATATAATTACAGGAAAGGGTAGACCAGGGTAATAGAATGGCAGGAGAGGGTAGACCAGGGTAATAGAATGACAGGAAAGGGTAGTCCAGGGTAATATAATGACAGGAGAGGGTAGACCAAGGCAATATAATGACAGGAGAGGGTAGACCAAGGCAATATAATGACAGGAGAGGGTAGACCAGGGTAATATATTGTCAGGAGAGGGTAGACCAGGGTAATAAATTGTAAGGAGAGGGTAGACCAGGGTAAAATATTACAGGAGAGGGTAGACCAGGGTAATATAATGACAGGAGAGGGTAGACCAGGGTAAAATAATGACAGGAGAGGGCAGACCAGGGTAATATAATGACAGGAGAGGGTAGACCAGGGTAATATAATCACAGGAGAGGGTAGACCAGGGTAATATAATGTCAGGAGAGGGTATACCAGGGTAATATAATGACAGGAGAGGGTATACCAGGGTAATATAATGGCAGGAGAGGGTAGACCAGGGCAATATAATGACAGGAGAGGGTAGACCAGGGTTATATAATGACAGGAGAGGGTAGACCAGGGTAATATAATGACAGGAGAGGGTAGACCAGGGTAATATAATGACAGGAGAGGGTAGACCAGGGTAAAATAATGACAGGAGAGGGCAGACCAGGGTAATATAATGACAGGAGAGGGTAGACCAGGGTAATATAATTACAGGAAAGGGTAGACCAGGGTAATAGAATGGCAGGAGAGGGTAGACCAGGGTAATAGAATGACAGGAGAGGGTAGTCCAGGGTAATATATAACAGAAGAGGGTAGACCAGGGTAATATAATGACAGGACAGGGTAGACCAAGGCAATATAATGACAGGAGAGGGTAGACCAGGGTAATATATTGTAAGGAGAGGGTAGACCAGGGTAATATATTGTAAGGAGAGGGTAGACCAGGGTAAAATATTACAGGAGAGGGTAGACCAGGGTAATATAATGACAGGAGAGGGTAGACCAGGGTAATATAATGACAGGAGAGGGTAGACCAGGGTAAAATAATGACAGGAGAGGGCAGACCAGGGTAATATAATGACAGGAGAGGGTAGACGAGGGTAATATAATTACAGGAAAGGGTAGACGAGGGTAATAGAATGGCAGGAGAGGGTAGACCAGGGTAATAGAATGACAGGAGAGGGTAGTCCAGGGTAATATATAACAGAAGAGGGTAGACCAGGGTAATATAATGACAGGAGAGGGTAGACCAAGGCAATATAATGACAGGAGAGGGTAGACCAGGGTAATATATTGTAAGGAGAGGGTAGACCAGGGTAATATATTGTAAGGAGAGGGTAGACCAGGGTAAAATATTACAGGAGAGGGTAGACCAGGGTAATATAATGACAGGAGAGTGTAGACCAGGGTAATATAATGACAGGAGAGGGTAGACCAGGTTAATATAATGTCAGGAGACGGTAGACCAGGGTAATACAATGACAGGAGAGGGTAGACCAGGGTAAAATAATGACAGGAGAGGGCAGACCAGGGTAATATAATGACAGGAGAGGGTAGACCAGGGTAATATAATTACAGGAAAGGGTAGACCAGGGTAATAGAATGGCAGGAGAGGGTAGACCAGGCTAATAGAATGACAGGAGAGGGTAGTCCAGGGTAATATATAACAGAAGAGGGTAGACCAGGGTAATATAATGACAGGACAGGGTAAACCAAGGCAATATAATGACAGGAGAGGGTAGACCAGGGTAATATATTGTAAGGAGAGGGTAGACCAGGGTAATATATTGTAAGGAGAGGGTAGACCAGGGTAAAATATTACAGGAGAGGGTAGACCAGGGTAATATAATGACAGGAGAGGGTAGACCAGGGTAATATAAAGACAGGAGAGGGTAGACCAGGTTAATATAATGTCAGGAGATGGTAGACCAGGGTAATACAATGACAGGAGAGGGTAGACCAGGGTAAAATAATGACAGGAGAGGGCAGACCAGGGTAATATAATGACAGGAGAGGGTAGACCAGGGTAATACAATGTCAGGAGAGGGTAGACCAGGGTAAAATAATGACAGTAGAGGGCAGACCAGGGTAATAGAATGACAGGAGAGGGTAGTTCAGGGTAATATATAACAGAAGAGGGTAGACCAGGGTAATATAATGACAGGAGAGGGTAGACCAAGGCAATATAATGACAGGAGAGGGTAGACCAGGGTAATATATTGTAAGGAGAGGGTAGACCAGGGTAATATATTGTAAGGAGAGGGTAGACCAGGGTAAAATATTACAGGAGAGGGTAGACCAGGGTAATATAATGACAGGAGAGGGTAGACCAGGGTAATATAATGACAGGAGAGGGTAGACCAGGTTAATATAATGTCAGGAGATGGTAGACCAGGGTAATACAATGACAGGAGAGGGTAGACCAGGGTAAAATAATGACAGGAGATGGCAGACCAGGGTAATATAATGACAGGAGAGGGTAGACCAGGGTAATATAATTACAGGAAAGGGTAGACCAGGGTAATAGAATGGCAGGAGAGGGTAGACCAGGGTAATAGAATGACAGGAGAGGGTAGTCCAGGGTAATATATAACAGAAGAGGGTAGACCAGGGTAATATAATGACAGGAGAGGGTAGACCAAGGCAATATAATGACAGGAGAGGGTAGACCAGGGTAATATATTGTAAGGAGAGGGTAGACCAGGGTAATATATTGTAAGGAGAGGGTAGACCAGGGTAAAATATTACAGGAGAGGGTAGACCAGGGTAATATAATGACAGGAGAGGGTAGACCAGGGTAATACAATGACAGGAGAGGGTAGACCAGGGTAAAATAATGACAGTAGAGGGCAGACCACGGTAATAGAATGACAGGAGAGGGTAGTTCAGGGTAATATATAACAGAAGAGGGTAGACCAGGGTAATATAATGACAGGAGAGGGTAGACCAAGGCAATATAATGACAGGAGAGGGTAGACCAGGGTAATATATTGTAAGGAGAGGGTAGACCAGGGTAATATATTGTAAGGAGAGGGTAGACCAGGGTAATATATTGTAAGGAGAGGGTAGACCAGGGTAAAATATTACAGGAGAGGGTAGACCAGGGTAATATAATGACAGGAGAGGGTAGACCAGGGTAATATAATGACAGGAGAGGGTAGACCAGGTTAATATAATGTCAGGAGATGGTAGACCAGGGTAATACAATGACAGGATAGGGTAGACCAGGGTAAAATAATGACAGGAGAGGGCAGACCAGGGTAATATAATGACAGGAGAGGGTAGACCAGGGTAATATAATTACAGGAAAGGGTAGACCAGGGTAATAGAATGGCAGGAGAGGGTAGACCAGGGTAATAGAATGACAGGAGAGGGTAGTCCAGGGTAATATATAACAGAAGAGGGTAGACCAGGGTAATATAATGACAGGAGAGGGTAGACCAAGGCAATATAATGACAGGAGAGGGTAGACCAGGGTAATATATTGTCAGGAGAGGGTAGACCAGGGTAATAAATTGTAAGGAGAGGGTAGACCAGGGTAAAATATTACAGGAGAGGGTAGACCAGGGTAATATAATGACAGGAGAGGGTAGACCAGGGTAAAATAATGACAGGAGAGGGCAGACCAGGGTAATATAATGACAGGAGAGGGTAGACCAGGGTAATATAAAGACAGGAGAGGGTAGACCAGGTTAATATAATGTCAGGAGATGGTAGACCAGGGTAATACAATGACAGGAGAGGGTAGACCAGGGTAAAATAATGACAGGAGAGGGCAGACCAGGGTAATATAATGACAGGAGAGGGTAGACCAGGGTAATACAATGTCAGGAGAGGGTAGACCAGGGTAAAATAATGACAGGAGAGGGCAGACCAGGGTAATAGAATGACAGGAGAGGGTAGTTCAGGGTAATATATAACAGAAGAGGGTAGACCAGGGTAATATAATGACAGGAGAGGGTAGACCAAGGCAATATAATGACAGGAGAGGGTAGACCAGGGTAATATATTGTAAGGAGAGGGTAGACCAGGGTAATATATTGTAAGGAGAGGGTAGACCAGGGTAAAATATTACAGGAGAGGGTAGACCAGGGTAATATAATGACAGGAGAGGGTAGACCAGGGTAATATAATGACAGGAGAGGGTAGACCAGGTTAATATAATGTCAGGAGATGGTAGACCAGGGTAATACAATGACAGGAGAGGGTAGACCAGGGTAAAATAATGACAGGAGATGGCAGACCAGGGTAATATAATGACAGGAGAGGGTAGACCAGGGTAATATAATTACAGGAAAGGGTAGACCAGGGTAATAGAATGGCAGGAGAGGGTAGACCAGGGTAATAGAATGACAGGAGAGGGTAGTCCAGGGTAATATATAACAGAAGAGGGTAGACCAGGGTAATATAATGACAGGAGAGGGTAGACCAAGGCAATATAATGACAGGAGAGGGTAGACCAGGGTAATATATTGTAAGGAGAGGGTAGACCAGGGTAATATATTGTAAGGAGAGGGTAGACCAGGGTAAAATATTACAGGAGAGGGTAGACCAGGGTAATATAATGACAGGAGAGGGTAGACCAGGGTAATACAATGACAGGAGAGGGTAGACCAGGGTAAAATAATGACAGTAGAGGGCAGACCAGGGTAATAGAATGACAGGAGAGGGTAGTTCAGGGTAATATATAACAGAAGAGGGTAGACCAGGGTAATATAATGACAGGAGAGGGTAGACCAAGGCAATATAATGACAGGAGAGGGTAGACCAGGGTAATATATTGTAAGGAGAGGGTAGACCAGGGTAATATATTGTAAGGAGAGGGTAGACCAGGGTAATATATTGTAAGGAGAGGGTAGACCAGGGTAAAATATTACAGGAGAGGGTAGACCAGGGTAATATAATGACAGGAGAGGGTAGACCAGGGTAATATAATGACAGGAGAGGGTAGACCAGGTTAATATAATGTCAGGAGACGGTAGACCAGGGTAATACAATGACAGGAGAGGGTAGACCAGGGTAAAATAATGACAGGAGAGGGCAGACCAGGGTAATATAATGACAGGAGAGGGTAGACCAGGGTAATATAATTACAGGAAAGGGTAGACCAGGGTAATAGAATGGCAGGAGAGGGTAGACCAGGGTAATAGAATGACAGGAGAGGGTAGTCCAGGGTAATATATAACAGAAGAGGGTAGACCAGGGTAATATAATGACAGGAGAGGGTAGACCAAGGCAATATAATGACAGGAGAGGGTAGACCAGGGTAATATATTGTCAGGAGAGGGTAGACCAGGGTAATAAATTGTAAGGAGAGGGTAGACCAGGGTAAAATATTACAGGAGAGGGTAGACCAGGGTAATATAATGACAGGAGAGGGTAGACCAGGGTAAAATAATGACAGGAGAGGGCAGACCAGGGTAATATAATGACAGGAGAGGGTAGACCAGGGTAATATAATGACAGGAGAGGGTAGACCAGGGTAATATAAAGACAGGAGAGGGTAGACCAGGTTAATATAATGTCAGGAGATGGTAGACCAGGGTAATACAACGACAGGAGAGGGTAGACCAGGGTAAAATAATGACAGGAGAGGGCAGACCAGGGTAATATAATGACAGGAGAGGGTAGACCAGGGTAATACAATGTCAGGAGAGGGTAGACCAGGGTAAAATAATGACAGTAGAGGGCAGACCAGGGTAATAGAATGACAGGAGAGGGTAGTTCAGGGTAATATATAACAGAAGAGGGTAGACCAGGGTAATATAATGACAGGAGAGGGTAGACCAAGGCAATATAATGACAGGAGAGGGTAGACCAGGGTAATATATTGTAAAGAGAGGGTAGACCAGGGTAATATATTGTAAGGAGAGGGTAGACCAGGGTAAAATATTACAGGAGAGGGTAGACCAGGGTAATATAATGACAGGAGAGGGTAGACCAGGGTAATATAATGACAGGAGAGGGTAGACCAGGTTAATATAATGTCAGGAGATGGTAGACCAGGGTAATACAATGACAGGAGAGGGTAGACCAGGGTAAAATAATGACAGGAGATGGCAGACCAGGGTAATATAATGACAGGAGAGGGTAGACCAGGGTAATATAATTACAGGAAAGGGTAGACCAGGGTAATAGAATGGCAGGAGAGGGTAGACCAGGGTAATAGAATGACAGGAGAGGGTAGTCCAGGGTAATATATAACAGAAGAGGGTAGACCAGGGTAATATAATGACAGGAGAGGGTAGACCAAGGCAATATAATGACAGGAGAGGGTAGACCAGGGTAATATATTGTAAGGAGAGGGTAGACCAGGGTAATATATTGTAAGGAGCGGGTAGACCAGGGTAAAATATTACAGGAGAGGGTAGACCAGGGTAATATAATGACAGGAGAGGGTAGACCAGGGTAATACAATGACAGGAGAGGGTAGACCAGGGTAAAATAATGACAGTAGAGGGCAGAACAGGGTAATAGATTGACAGGAGAGGGTAGTTCAGGGTAATATATAACAGAAGAGGGTAGACCAGGGTAATATAATGACAGGAGAGGGTAGACCAAGGCAATATAATGACAGGAGAGGGTAGACCAGGGTAATATATTGTAAGGAGAGGGTAGACCAGGGTAATATATTGTAAGGAGAGGGTAGACCAGGGTAAAATATTACAGGAGAGGGTAGACCAGGGTAATATAATGACAGGAGAGGGTAGACCAGGGTAATATAATGACAGGAGAGGGTAGACCAGGTTAATATAATGTCAGGAGATGGTAGACCAGGGTAATACAATGACAGGAGAGGGTAGACCATGGTAAAATAATGACAGGAGAGGGCAGACCAGGGTAATATAATGACAGGAGAGGGTAGACCAGGGTAATATAATTACAGGAAAGGGTAGACCAGGGTAATAGAATGGCAGGAGAGGGTAGACCAGGGTAATAGAATGACAGGAGAGGGTAGTCCAGGGTAATATATAACAGAAGAGGGTAGACCAGGGTAATATAATGACAGGAGAGGGTAGACCAAGGCAATATAATGACAGGAGAGGGTAGACCAGGGTAATATATTGTCAGGAGAGGGTAGACCAGGGTAATAAATTGTAAGGAGAGGGTAGACCAGGGTAAAATATTACAGGAGAGGGTAGACCAGGGTAATATAATGACAGGAGAGGGTAGACCAGGGTAAAATAATGACAGGAGAGGGCAGACCAGGGTAATATAATGACAGGAGAGGGTAGACCAGGGTAATATAATCACAGGAGAGGGTAGACCAGGGTAATATAATGTCAGGAGAGGGTATACCAGGGTAATATAATGACAGGAGAGGGTATACCAGGGTAATATAATGGCAGGAGAGGGTAGACCAGGGCAATATAATGACAGGAGAGGGTAGACCAGGGTTATATAATGACAGGAGAGGGTAGACCAGGGTAATATAATGACAGGAGAGGGTAGACCAGGGTAATATAATGACAGGAGAGGGTAGACCAGGGTAAAATAATGACAGGAGAGGGCAGACCAGGGTAATATAATGACAGGAGAGGGTAGACCAGGGTAATATAATTACAGGAAAGGGTAGACCAGGGTAATAGAATGGCAGGAGAGGGTAGACCAGGGTAATAGAATGACAGGAGAGGGTAGTCCAGGGTAATATATAACAGAAGAGGGTAGACCAGGGTAATATAATGACAGGACAGGGTAGACCAAGGCAATATAATGACAGGAGAGGGTAGACCAGGGTAATATATTGTAAGGAGAGGGTAGACCAGGGTAATATATTGTAAGGAGAGGGTAGACCAGGGTAAAATATTACAGGAGAGGGTAGACCAGGGTAATATAATGACAGGAGAGGGTAGACCAGGGTAATATAATGACAGGAGAGGGTAGACCAGGGTAAAATAATGACAGGAGAGGGCAGACCAGGGTAATATAATGACAGGAGAGGGTAGACGAGGGTAATATAATTACAGGAAAGGGTAGACGAGGGTAATAGAATGGCAGGAGAGGGTAGACCAGGGTAATAGAATGACAGGAGAGGGTAGTCCAGGGTAATATATAACAGAAGAGGGTAGACCAGGGTAATATAATGACAGGAGAGGGTAGACCAAGGCAATATAATGACAGGAGAGGGTAGACCAGGGTAATATATTGTAAGGAGAGGGTAGACCAGGGTAATATAATGACAGGAGAGGATAGACCAGGGTAATATAATTACAGGAAAGGGTAGACCAGGGTAATAGAATGGCAGGAGAGGGTAGACCAGGCTAATAGAATGACAGGAGAGGGTAGTCCAGGGTAATATAATTACAGGAAAGGGTAGACCAGGGTAATAGAATGGCAGGAGAGGGTAGACCAGGGTAATAGAATGACAGGAGAGGGTAGTCCAGGGTAATATATAACAGAAGAGGGTAGACCAGGGTAATATAATGACAGGAGAGGGTAGACCAAGGCAATATAATGACAGGAGAGGGTAGACCAGGGTAATATATTGTAAGGAGAGGGTAGACCAGGGTAATATATTGTAAGGAGCGGGTAGACCAGGGTAAAATATTACAGGAGAGGGTAGACCAGGGTAATATAATGACAGGAGAGGGTAGACCAAGGCAATATAATGACAGGAGAGGGTAGACCAGGGTAATATATTGTAAGGAGAGGGTAGACCAGGGTAATATATTGTAAGGAGCGGGTAGACCAGGGTAAAATATTACAGGAGAGGGTAGACCAGGGTAATATAATGACAGGAGAGGGTAGACCAGGGTAATACAATGACAGGAGAGGGTAGACCAGGGTAAAATAATGACAGTAGAGGGCAGAACAGGGTAATAGAATGACAGGAGAGGGTAGTTCAGGGTAATATATAACAGAAGAGGGTAGACCAGGGTAATATAATGACAGGAGAGGGTAGACCAAGGCAATATAATGACAGGAGAGGGTAGACCAGGGTAATATATTGTAAGGAGAGGGTAGACCAGGGTAATATATTGTAAGGAGAGGGTAGACCAGGGTAAAATATTACAGGAGAGGGTAGACCAGGGTAATATAATGACAGGAGAGGGTAGACCAGGGTAATATAATGACAGGAGAGGGTAGACCAGGTTAATATAATGTCAGGAGATGGTAGACCAGGGTAATACAATGACAGGAGAGGGTAGACCATGGTAAAATAATGACAGGAGAGGGCAGACCAGGGTAATATAATGACAGGAGAGGGTAGACCAGGGTAATATAATTACAGGAAAGGGTAGACCAGGGTAATAGAATGGCAGGAGAGGGTAGACCAGGGTAATAGAATGACAGGAGAGGGTAGTCCAGGGTAATATATAACAGAAGAGGGTAGACCAGGGTAATATAATGACAGGAGAGGGTAGACCAAGGCAATATAATGACAGGAGAGGGTAGACCAGGGTAATATATTGTCAGGAGAGGGTAGACCAGGGTAATAAATTGTAAGGAGAGGGTAGACCAGGGTAAAATATTACAGGAGAGGGTAGACCAGGGTAATATAATGACAGGAGAGGGTAGACCAGGGTAAAATAATGACAGGAGAGGGCAGACCAGGGTAATATAATGACAGGAGAGGGTAGACCAGGGTAATATAATCACAGGAGAGGGTAGACCAGGGTAATATAATGTCAGGAGAGGGTATACCAGGGTAATATAATGACAGGAGAGGGTATACCAGGGTAATATAATGGCAGGAGAGGGTAGACCAGGGCAATATAATGACAGGAGAGGGTAGACCAGGGTTATATAATGACAGGAGAGGGTAGACCAGGGTAATATAATGACAGGAGAGGGTAGACCAGGGTAATATAATGACAGGAGAGGGTAGACCAGGGTAAAATAATGACAGGAGAGGGCAGACCAGGGTAATATAATGACAGGAGAGGGTAGACCAGGGTAATATAATTACAGGAAAGGGTAGACCAGGGTAATAGAATGGCAGGAGAGGGTAGACCAGGGTAATAGAATGACAGGAGAGGGTAGTCCAGGGTAATATATAACAGAAGAGGGTAGACCAGGGTAATATAATGACAGGACAGGGTAGACCAAGGCAATATAATGACAGGAGAGGGTAGACCAGGGTAATATATTGTAAGGAGAGGGTAGACCAGGGTAATATATTGTAAGGAGAGGGTAGACCAGGGTAAAATATTACAGGAGAGGGTAGACCAGGGTAATATAATGACAGGAGAGGGTAGACCAGGGTAATATAATGACAGGAGAGGGTAGACCAGGGTAAAATAATGACAGGAGAGGGCAGACCAGGGTAATATAATGACAGGAGAGGGTAGACGAGGGTAATATAATTACAGGAAAGGGTAGACGAGGGTAATAGAATGGCAGGAGAGGGTAGACCAGGGTAATAGAATGACAGGAGAGGGTAGTCCAGGGTAATATATAACAGAAGAGGGTAGACCAGGGTAATATAATGACAGGAGAGGGTAGACCAAGGCAATATAATGACAGGAGAGGGTAGACCACGGTAATATATTGTAAGGAGAGGGTAGACCAGGGTAATATAATGACAGGAGAGGGTAGACCAGGGTAATATAATTACAGGAAAGGGTAGACCAGGGTAATAGAATGGCAGGAGAGGGTAGACCAGGCTAATAGAATGACAGGAGAGGGTAGTCCAGGGTAATATAATTACAGGAAAGGGTAGACCAGGGTAATAGAATGGCAGGAGAGGGTAGACCAGGGTAATAGAATGACAGGAGAGGGTAGTCCAGGGTAATATATAACAGAAGAGGGTAGACCAGGGTAATATAATGACAGGAGAGGGTAGACCAAGGCAATATAATGACAGGAGAGGGTAGACCAGGGTAATATATTGTAAGGAGAGGGTAGACCAGGGTAATATATTGTAAGGAGCGGGTAGACCAGGGTAAAATATTACAGGAGAGGGTAGACCAGGGTAATATAATGACAGGAGAGGGTAGACCAGGGTAATACAATGACAGGAGAGGGTAGACCAGGGTAAAATAATGACAGTAGAGGGCAGAACAGGGTAATAGAATGACAGGAGAGGGTAGTTCAGGGTAATATATAACAGAAGAGGGTAGACCAGGGTAATATAATGACAGGAGAGGGTAGACCAAGGCAATATAATGACAGGAGAGGGTAGACCAGGGTAATATATTGTAAGGAGAGGGTAGACCAGGGTAATATATTGTAAGGAGAGGGTAGACCAGGGTAAAATATTACAGGAGAGGGTAGACCAGGGTAATATAATGACAGGAGAGGGTAGACCAGGGTAATATAATGACAGGAGAGGGTAGACCAGGTTAATATAATGTCAGGAGATGGTAGACCAGGGTAATACAATGACAGGAGAGGGTAGACCATGGTAAAATAATGACAGGAGAGGGCAGACCAGGGTAATATAATGACAGGAGAGGGTAGACCAGGGTAATATAATTACAGGAAAGGGTAGACCAGGGTAATAGAATGGCAGGAGAGGGTAGACCAGGGTAATAGAATGACAGGAGAGGGTAGTCCAGGGTAATATATAACAGAAGAGGGTAGACCAGGGTAATATAATGACAGGAGAGGGTAGACCAAGGCAATATAATGACAGGAGAGGGTAGACCAGGGTAATATATTGTCAGGAGAGGGTAGACCAGGGTAATACATTGTAAGGAGAGGGTAGACCAGGGTAAAATATTACAGGAGAGGGTAGACCAGGGTAATATAATGACAGGAGAGGGTAGACCAGGGTAAAATAATGACAGGAGAGGGCAGACCAGGGTAATATAATGACAGGAGAGGGTAGACCAGGGTAATATAATCACAGGAGAGGGTAGACCAGGGTAATATAATGTCAGGAGAGGGTATACCAGGGTAATATAATGACAGGAGAGGGTATACCAGGGTAATATAATGGCAGGAGAGGGTAGACCAGGGCAATATAATGACAGGAGAGGGTAGACCAGGGTTATATAATGACAGGAGAGGGTAGACCAGGGTAATATAATGACAGGAGAGGGTAGACCAGGGTAATATAATGACAGGAGAGGGTAGACCAGGGTAAAATAATGACAGGAGAGGGCAGACCAGGGTAATATAATGACAGGAGAGGGTAGACCAGGGTAATATAATTACAGGAAAGGGTAGACCAGGGTAATAGAATGGCAGGAGAGGGTAGACCATGGTAATAGAATGACAGGAGAGGGTAGTCCAGGGTAATATATAACAGAAGAGGGTAGACCAGGGTAATATAATGACAGGACAGGGTAGACCAAGGCAATATAATGACAGGAGAGGGTAGACCAGGGTAATATATTGTAAGGAGAGGGTAGACCAGGGTAATATATTGTAAGGAGAGGGTAGACCAGGGTAAAATATTACAGGAGAGGGTAGACCAGGGTAATATAATGACAGGAGAGGGTAGACCAGGGTAATATAATGACAGGAGAGGGTAGACCAGGGTAAAATAATGACAGGAGAGGGCAGACCAGGGTAATATAATGACAGGAGAGGGTAGACGAGGGTAATATAATTACAGGAAAGGGTAGACGAGGGTAATAGAATGGCAGGAGAGGGTAGACCAGGGTAATAGAATGACAGGAGAGGGTAGTCCAGGGTAATATATAACAGAAGAGGGTAGACCAGGGTAATATAATGACAGGAGAGGGTAGACCAAGGCAATATAATGACAGGAGAGGGTAGACCAGGGTAATATATTGTAAGGAGAGGGTAGACCAGGGTAATATAATGACAGGAGAGGGTAGACCAGGGTAATATAATTACAGGAAAGGGTAGACCAGGGTAATAGAATGGCAGGAGAGGGTAGACCAGGCTAATAGAATGACAGGAGAGGGTAGTCCAGGGTAATATATAACAGAAGAGGGTAGACCAGGGTAATATAATGACAGGACAGGGTAAACCAAGGCAATATAATGACAGGAGAGGGTAGACCAGGGTAATATATTGTAAGGAGAGGGTAGACCAGGGTAATATATTGTAAGGAGAGGGTAGACCAGGGTAAAATATTACAGGAGAGGGTAGACCAGGGTAATATAATGCCAGGAGAGGGTAGACCAGGGTAATATAAAGACAGGAGAGGGTAGACCAGGTTAATATAATGTCAGGAGATGGTAGACCAGGGTAATACAATGACAGGAGAGGGTAGACCAGCGTAAAATAATGACAGGAGAGGGCAGACCAGGGTAATATAATGACAGGAGAGGGTAGACCAGGGTAATACAATGTCAGGAGAGGGTAGACCAGGGTAAAATAATGACAGTAGAGGGCAGACCAGGGTAATAGAATGACAGGAGAGGGTAGTTCAGGGTAATATATAACAGAAGAGGGTAGACCAGGGTAATATAATGACAGGAGAGGGTAGACCAAGGCAATATAATGACAGGAGAGGGTAGACCAGGGTAATATATTGTAAGGAGAGGGTAGACCAGGGTAATATATTGTAAGTAGAGGGTAGACCAGGGTAAAATATTACAGGAGAGGGTAGACCAGGGTAATATAATGACAGGAGAGGGTAGACCAGGGTAATATAATGACAGGAGAGGGTAGACCAGGTTAATATAATGTCAGGAGATGGTAGACCAGGGTAATACAATGACAGGAGAGGGTAGACCAGGGTAAAATAATGACAGGAGATGGCAGACCAGGGTAATGTAATGACAGGAGAGGGTAGACCAGGGTAATATAATTACAGGAAAGGGTAGACCAGGGTAATAGAAGGCAGGAGAGGGTAGTCCAGGGTAATATATAACAGAAGAGGGTAGACCAGGGTAATATAATGACAGGAGAGGGTAGACCAAGGCAATATAATGACAGGAGAGGGTAGACCAGGGTAATATATTGTAAGGAGAGGGTAGACCAGGGTAATATATTGTAAGGAGAGGGTAGACCAGGGTAAAATATTACAGGAGAGGGTAGACCAGGGTAATATAATGACAGGAGAGGGTAGACCAGGGTAATACAATGACAGGAGAGGGTAGACCAGGGTAAAATAATGACAGTAGAGGGCAGACCAGGGTAATAGAATGACAGGAGAGGGTAGTTCAGGGTAATATATAACAGAAGAGGGTAGACCAGGGTAATATAATGACAGGAGAGGGTAGACCAAGGCAATATAATGACAGGAGAGGGTAGACCAGGGTAATATATTGTAAGGAGAGTGTAGACCAGGGTAATATATTGTAAGGAGAGGGTAGACCAGGGTAAAATATTACAGGAGAGGGTAGACCAGGGTAATATAATGACAGGAGAGGGTAGACCAGGGTAATATAATGACAGGAGAGGGTAGACCAGGATAATATAATGTCAGGAGATGGTAGACCAGGGTAATACAATGACAGGAGAGGGTAGACCAGGGTAAAATAATGACAGGAGAGGGCAGACCAGGGTAATATAATGACAGGAGAGGGTAGACCAGGGTAATATAATTACAGGAAAGGGTAGACCAGGGTAATAGAATGGCAGGAGAGGGTAGACCAGGGTAATAGAATGACAGGAGAGGGTAGTCCAGGGTAATATATAACAGAAGAGGGTAGACCAGGGTAATATAATGACAGGAGAGGGTAGACCAAGGCAATATAATGACAGGAGAGGGTAGACCAGGGTAATATATTGTCAGGAGAGGGTAGACCAGGGTAATAAATTGTAAGGAGAGGGTAGACCAGGGTAAAATATTACAGGAGAGGGTAGACCAGGGTAATATAATGACAGGAGAGGGCAGACCAGGGTAATATAATGACAGGAGAGGGTAGACCAGGGTAATATAATCACAGGAGAGGGTAGACCAGGGTAATATAATGTCAGGAGAGGGTATACCAGGGTAATATAATGACAGGAGAGGGTATACCAGGGTAATATAATGGCAGGAGAGGGTAGACCAGGGCAATATAATGACAGGAGAGGGTAGACCAGGGTTATATAATGACAGGAGAGGGTAGACCAGGGTAATATAATGACAGGAGAGGGTAGACCAGGGTAAAATAATGACAGGAGAGGGCAGACCAGGGTAATATAATGACAGGAGAGGGTAGACCAGGGTAATATAATTACAGGAAAGGGTAGACCAGGGTAATAGAATGGCAGGAGAGGGTAGACCAGGGTAATAGAATGACAGGAGAGGGTAGTCCAGGGTAATATATAACAGAAGAGGGTAGACCAGGGTAATATAATGACAGGACAGGGTAGACCAAGGCAATATAATGACAGGAGAGGGAAGACCAGGGTAATATATTGTAAGGAGAGGGTAGACCAGGGTAATATATTGTAAGGAGAGGGTAGACCAGGGTAAAATATTACAGGAGAGGGTAGACCAGGGTAATATAATGAAAGGAGAGGGTAGACCAGGGTAATATAATGACAGGAGAGGGTAGACCAGGGTAAAATAATGACAGGAGAGGGCAGACCAGGGTAATATAATGACAGGAGAGGGTAGACGAGGGTAATATAATTACAGGAAAGGGTAGACGAGGGTAATAGAATGGCAGGAGAGGGTAGACCAGGGTAATAGAATGACAGGAGAGGGTAGTCCAGGGTAATATATAACAGAAGAGGGTAGACCAGGGTAATATAATGACAGGAGAGGGTAGACCAAGGCAATATAATGACAGGAGAGGGTAGACCAGGGTAATATATTGTAAGGAGAGGGTAGACCAGGGTAATATATTGTAAGGAGAATGTAGACCAGGGTAAAATATTACAGGAGAGGGTAGACCAGGGTAATATAATGACAGGAGAGGGTAGACCAGGGTAATACAATGACAGGAGAGGGTAGACCAGGGTAAAATAATGACAGGAGAGGGCAGACCAGGGTAATAGAATGACAGGAGAGGGTAGTTCAGGGTAATATATAACAGAAGAGGGTAGACCAGGGTAATATAATGACAGGAGAGGGTAGACCAAGGCAATATAATGGCAGGAGAGGGTAGACCAGGGTAATATATTGTAAGGAGAGGGTAGACCAGGGTAATATATTGTAAGGAGAGGGTAGACCAGGGTAAAATATTACAGGAGAGGGTAGACCAGGGTAATATAATGACAGGAGAGGGTAGACCAGGGTAATATAATGACAGGAGAGGGTAGACCAGGTTAATATAATGTCAGGAGACGGTAGACCAGGGTAATACAATGACAGGAGAGGGTAGACCAGGGTAAAATAATGACAGGAGAGGGCAGACCAGGGTAATA
This sequence comes from Salvelinus alpinus, assembly GCF_045679555.1. Taxonomy (NCBI): domain Eukaryota; kingdom Metazoa; phylum Chordata; class Actinopteri; order Salmoniformes; family Salmonidae; genus Salvelinus; species Salvelinus alpinus. Next base: position 515,117 of record NC_092092.1, read on the forward strand.
TAATGACAGGAGAGGGTAGACCAGGGTAATATAATTACAGGAAAGGGTAGACCAGGGTAATAGAATGGCAGGAGAGGGTAGACCAGGGTAATAGAATGACAGGAGAGGGTAGTCCAGGGTAATATATAACAGAAGAAGGTAGACCAGGGTAATATAATGACAGGACAGGGTAAACCAAGGCAATATAATGACAGGAGAGGGTAGACCAGGGTAATATATTGTAAGGAGAGGGTAGACCAGGGTAATATATTGTAAGGAGAGGGTAGACCAGGGTAAAATATTACAGGAGAGGGTAGACCAGGGTAATATAATGACAGGAGAGGGTAGACCAGGGTAATATAATGACAGGAGAGGGTAGACCAGGGTAAAATAATGACAGGAGAGGGCAGACCAGGGTAATATAATGACAGGAGAGGGTAGACCAGGGTAATATAATTACAGGAAAGGGTAGACGAGGGTAATAGAATGGCAGGAGAGGGTAGACCAGGGTAATAGAATGACAGGAGAGGGTAGTCCAGGGTAATATATAACAGAAGAGGGTAGACCAGGGTAATATAATGACAGGAGAGGGTAGACCAAGGCAATATAATGACAGGAGAGGGTAGACCAGGGTAATATATTGTAAGGAGAGGGTAGACCAGGGTAATATATTGTAAGGAGAGGGTAGACCAGGGAAAAATATTACAGGAGAGGGTAGACCAGGGTAATATAATGACAGGAGAGGGTAGACCAGGGTAATACAATGACAGGAGAGGGTAGACCAGGGTAAAATAATGACAGGAGAGGGCAGACCAGGGTAATAGAATGACAGGGGAGGGTAGTTCAGGGTAATATATAACAGAAGAGGGTAGACCAGGGTAATATAATGACAGGAGAGGGTAGACCAAGGCAATATAATGACAGGAGAGGGTAGACCAGGGTAATATATTGTAAGGAGAGGGTAGACCAGTGTAATATATTGTAAGGAGAGGGTAGACCAGGGTAAAATATTACAGGAGAGGGTAGACCAGGGTAATATAATGACAGGAGAGGGTAGACCAGGGTAATATAATGACAGGAGAGGGTAGACCAGGTTAATATAATGTCAGGAGACGGTAGACCAGGGTAATACAATGACAGGAGAGGGTAGACCAGGGTAAAATAATGACAGGAGAGGGCAGACCAGGGTAATATAATGACAGGAGAGGGTAGACCAGGGTATTATAATTACAGGAAAGGGTAGACCAGGGTAATAGAATGGCAGGAGAGGGTAGACCAGGGTAAAATAATGACAGGAGAGGGTAGTCCAGGGTAATATATAACAGAAGAGGGTAGACCAGGGTAATATAATGACAGGAGAGGGTAGACCAAGGCAATATAATGACAGGAGAGGGTAGACCAGGGTAATATAATGACAGGAGAGGGTAGACCAGGGTAATATAATGACAGGAGAGGGTAGACCAGGGTAATATAATGACAGGATAGGGTAGACCAGGGTAATATAATGACAGGAGATGGTAGACCAGGGTAAAATATTACAGGAGAGGGTAGATCGGGGTAATATAATGACAGGAAAGGGTAGACCAGGGTAATAGAATGGCAGAATAGGGTAGGACAGGGTAATATAATGACAGGAGAGGGTAGACCAGGGTAATATATAACAGAAGAGGGTAGACCAGGGTAATAGACTGAAAGGAGAGGGTAGACCAGGGCAATAAATAACAGGAGAGGGTAGACCAGGGTAAAAGAATGACAGGAGAGGGTAGACCAGGGTAATTGAATGACAGGTGAAGGAAGTATAGGGTAATAGATATCATGAGAGGGTAGACCAGGGTAATAGAATGACAGGAGAGGGTAGACCGGGGTAATACAATGACAGGAGAAGGTAGAACAGGGTAATATAATGACAGGAGATGGTAGACCTGGGTAATATAATGAAAGGAGATGGTAGACCAAGGTAATATAATGACAGGAGATGGTAGACCAGGGTAATATAATGTCAGGAGAGGGTAGACCAGGGTAATACAATTACAGGAGAGGGTAGACCAGGGTAATATAATGACAGGAGAGGGTAGACCAGGGTAATATAATGTCAGGAGAGGGTAGACCAGGGTAATATAATGACAGGAGAGGGTAGACTGTGGTAATACAATGACAGGAGAGGGTAGACCAGGGTAATATAATGACAGGAGAGGGTAGACCAGGTTAATATAATGTCAGGAGACGGTAGACCAGGGTAATACAATGACAGGAGAGGGTAGACCAGGGTAAAATAATGACAGGAGAGGGTAGGCCAGGGTAATATAATGACAGGAGAGGGTAGACTGTGGTAATACAATGACAGGAGAGGGTAGACCAGGGTAATATAATGACAGGAGAGGGTAGTCCAGGTTAATATAATGTCAGGAGACGGTAGACCAGGGTAATACAATGACAGGAGAGGGTAGACCAGGGTAAAATAATGACAGGAGAGGGCAGACCAGGGTAATATAATGACAGGAGAGGGTAGACCAGGGTAATATAATTACAGGAAAGGGTAGACCAGGGTAATAGAATGGCAGGAGAGGGTAGACCAGGGTAATAGAATGACAGGAGAGGGTAGTCCAGGGTAATATATAACAAAAGAGGGTAGACCAGGGTAATATAATGACAGGAGAGGGTAGACCAAGGCAATATAATGACAGGAGAGGGTAGACCAGGGTAATATATTGTAAGGAGAGGGTAGACCAGGGTAATATATATTGTAAGGAGAGGGTAGACCAGGGTAAAATATTACAGGAGAGGGTAGACCAGGGTAATATAATGACAGGAGAGGGTAGACCAGGGTAATATAATGTCAGGAGAGGGTAGACCAGGGTAATATAATGACAGGAGAGGGTAGACTGTGGTAATACAATGACAGGAGAGGGTAGACCAGGGTAATATAATGACAGGAGATGGTAGACCAGGTTAATATAATGTCAGGAGACGGTAGACCAGGGTAATACAATGACAGGAGAGGGTAGACCAGGGTAAAATAATGACAGGAGAGGGCAGACCAGGGTAATATAATGACAGGAGAGGGTAGACCAGGGTAATATAATTACAGGAAAGGGTAGACCAGGGTAATAGAATGGCAGGAGAGGGTAGACCAGGGTAATAGAATGACAGGAGAGGGTAGTCCAGGGTAATATATAACAGAAGAGGGTAGACCAGGGTAATATAATGACAGGAGAGGGTAGACCAAGGCAATATAATGACAGGAGAGGGTAGACCAGGGTAATATATTGTAAGGAGAGGGTAGACCAGGGTAATATATATTGTAAGGAGAGGGTAGACCAGGGTAAAATATTACAGGAGAGGGTAGACCAGGGTAATATAATGACAGGAGAGGGTAGACCAGGGTAATATAATGACAGGAGAGGGTAGACCAGGGTAAAATAATGACAGGATAGGGCAGACCAGGGTAATATAATGACAGGAGAGGGTAGACCAGGGTAATATAATGCCAGGAAAGGGTAGACCAGGGTAATATAATGACAGGAGAGGGTAGACCAGGGTAATATAATGACAGGAGAGGGTAGACCAGGGTAATATAAAGACAGGAGAGGGTAGACCAGGGTAATATAATGACAGGATAGGGTAGACCAGGGTAATATAATGACAGGAGAGGGTAGACCAGGGTAAAATATTACAGGAGAGGGTAGACCGGGGTAATATAATGACAGGAACGGGTAGACCAGGGTAATAGAATGGCAGAATAGGGTAGGACAGGGTAATATAATGACAGGAGAGGGTAGACCAGGGTAATATATAACAGAAGAGGGTAGACCAGGGTAATATACTGAAAGGAGAGGGTAGACCAGGGCAATAAATAACAGGAGAGGGTAGACCAGGGTAAAAGAATGACAGGAGAGGGTAGACCAGGGTAATTGAATGACAGGTGAAGGAAGTATAGGGTAATAGATAACATGAGAGGGTAGACCAGGGTAATAGAATGACAGGAGAGGGTAGACTGGGGTAATACAATGACAGGAGAAGGTAGAACAGGGTAATATAATGACAGGAGATGGTAGACCAGGGTAATATAATGAAAGGGGTGGTAGACCAAGGTAATATAATGACAGGAGATTGTAGACCAGGGTAATATAATGTCAGGAGAGGGTAGACCAGGGTAATACAATTACAGGAGAGGGTAGACCAGGGTAATATAATGACAGGAGAGGGTAGACCAGGGTAATATAATGTCAGGAGAGGGTAGACCAGGGTAATAGAATGACAGGAGAGGGTAGACTGGGGTAATACAATGACAGGAGAAGGTAGAACAGGGTAATATAATGACAGGAGATGGTAGACCAGGGTAATATAATGAAAGGGGTGGTAGACCAAGGTAATATAATGACAGGAGATGGTAGACCAGGGTAATATAATGTCAGGAGAGGGTAGACCAGGGTAATACAATTACAGGAGAGGGTAGACCAGGGTAATATAATGACAGGAGAGGGTAGACCATGGTAATATAATGTCAGGAGAGGGTAGACCAGGGTAATATAATGACAGGAGAGGGTAGACTGTGGTAATACAATGACAGGAGAGGGTAGACCAGGGTAATATAATGAAAGGAGATGGTAGACCAGGGTAATATAATGACAGGAGAGGGTAGACCAGGGTAATAGATAACAGTGGAGGGTAGACCAGGGCAATATAATTACAGGAGAGGGTAGACCAGGGCAATAGATAACAGGAGAGGGTAGACCAGGGTAATAGACTGAAAGGAGAGGGTAGACCAGGGCAATAAATAACAGGAGAGGGTAGACCAGGGTAAAATAATGACAGGAGAGGGTAGACCAGGGTAATATAATGAAAGGAGAGGGTAGACCAGGGTAATATAATGACAGGGGAGGGTAGACCAGGGTAATAGAAGGGTATGAGAATGTAAGGAGAGGGTAGACCAGGGTAATAGAATGTAAGGAGAGGGTAGACAAGGGTAATATAATGTAAGGAGAGGGTATACCAGGGTAATATATTGACAGGAGAGGGTAGACCAGGGTAAAATAATGACAGGAGAGGTGGTAGACTAGGTTAATATAATGACAGGAGAGGGTAGACCAGGGCAATAAATAACAGGAGAGGGTAGACCAGGGTAAAATAATGACAGGAGAGGGTAGACCAGGGTAATATAATGAAAGGAGAGGGTAGACCAGGGTAATATAATGACAGGGGAGGGTAGACCAGGGTAATAGAAGGGTATGAGAATGTAAGGAGAGGGTAGACCAGGGTAATAGAATGTAAGGAGAGGGTAGACAAGGGTAATAGAATGTAAGGAGAGGGTATACCAGGGTAATATATTGACAGGAGAGGGTAGACCAGGGTAAAATAATGACAGGAGAGGGTAGACCAGGTTAATATAATGACAGGAGAGGGTAGACCAGGGTAAATTAATGACAGGAAAGGGTAGACCAGGGTAATAGAATGGCAGGAGAGGGTGGACCAGGGTAATATAATGACAGGAGAGGGTAGACCAGGGTAATATATAACAGAAGAGGGTAGACCAGGGTAATATAATGACAGGAGAGGGTAGACCAAGGCAATATATACTGACAGGAGAGGGTAGACCAGGGTAATATATTGTAAGGAAAGGGTAGACCAGGGTAATATAATGACAGGAGAGGGAAGACCAGGGTAATATAATGTCAGAAGAGGGTAGACCAGGGTAATATAATGACAGGAGAGGGTAGATCAGGGTAATATAATGACAGGAGAGGGTAGACCAGGGTAATAGATAACAGTGGAGGGTAGACCAGGGCAATATAATGACAGGAGAGGGTAGACCAGGGTAATATAATGACAGGAGAGTGTAGACCAGGGTATTATAATGACAGGAAAGGGTAGTCCAGGGTAAAACAATGACGGGAGAGGGTAGACCAGGGTAATTTAATGACAGGTGAAGGTAGTACAGGGTAAGAGATAACAGGAGACGGTAGACCAGGGTAATATAATGACAGGAGAGGGTAGACCAGGGTAATATAATGACAGGAGAGGGTAGACCAGGGTAATAGACTGAAAGGAGAGGGTAGACCAGGGTACTAAATAACAGGAGAGGGTAGACCAGGGTAAAACAATGACGGGAGAGGGTAGACCAGGGTAATTTAATGACAGGTGAAGGTAGTACAGGGTAAGAGATAACAGGAGACGGTAGACCAGGGTAATATAATGACAGGAGAGGGTAGACCAGGGTAATATAATGACAGGAGAGGGTAGACCAGGGTAATATAATGAAATGAAAGGGTAGACCAGGGTAATAGAAGGGTATGAGAATGTAAGAAGAGGGTAGACCAGGGTAATAGAATGTAAGGAGAGGGTATACAAGGGTAATATAATGTAAGGAGAGGATATACCAGGGTAATATATTGACAGGAGAGGGTAGACCAGGGTAAAATAATGACAGGAGAGGGTAGACCAGGGAAATATAATGACAGGAGAGGTTCGTCCAGGGTAATATAATGACAGGAGAGGGTAGACCTGGGTAATATAATGACAGGAGAGGGTAGACCTGGGTAATATAATGACAGGAGAGGGTAGACCAGGGTAAATTATTGACAGGAAAGGGTAGACCAGGGTAATAGAATGGCAGGAGAGGGTGGACCAGGGTAATATAATGACAGGAGAGGGTAGACCAGGGTAATATATTGTAAGGAGAGGGTAGACCAGGGTAATATAATGGCAGGAGAGGGTAGACCAGGGTAATATATAACAGGAGAGGGTAGACCAGGGCAATATAATGACAGGAGAGGGTAGACCAGGGTAATATAATGACAGGAGAGGGTAGACCAGGGTAATATAATGAAATGAAAGGGTAGACCAGGGTAATAGAATGTAAGGAGAGGGTATACAAGGGTAATAGAATGTAAGGAGAGGGTATACAAGGGTAATATAATGTAAGGAGAGGGTATACCAGGGTAATATATTGACAGGATAGGGTAGACCAGGGTAATATAATGACAGGAGAGGGTAGACCTGGGTAATATAATGACAGGAGAGGGTAGACCTGGGTAATATAATGACAGGAGAGGGTAGACCAGGGTAAATTATTGACAGGAAAGGGTAGACCAGGGTAATAAATGGCAGGAGAGGGTGGACCAGGGTAATGTAATGACAGGAGAGGGTAGACCAGGGTAATATATTGTAAGGAGAGGGTAGACCAGGGTAATATAATGGCAGGAGAGGGTAGACCAGGGTAATATATAACAGGAGAGGGTAGACCAGGGCAATATAATGACAGGAGAGGGTAGACCAGGGTAATATAATGACAGGAGAGGGTAGACCAGGGTAATATATTGACAGGAGAGGGTAGTCCAGGGTAATATAATGACAGGAGAGGGTAGACCAGGGTAATATAATGACAGGAGAGGGTAGACCAGGGTAAAATAATGACAGGAGAGGGTAGACCAGGGTAATATAATGACAGGAGAGGGTAGACCAGGGTAATAGAATGACAGGAGAAGGTAGACCAGGGTAATAGAATGGCAGGAGAGGGTAGACCAGGGTAATATATAACAGAAGAGGGTAGACCAGGGTAATATAATGACAGGAGAGGGTAGACCAAGGCAATATAATGACAGGATAGGGTAGACCAGGGTAATATAATGACAGGAAAGGGTAGACCAGGGTAATATAATGTCAGGAGAGGGTAGACCAGGGTAATATATAACAGGAGAGGGTAGACCAGGGTAATATAATGACAGGAGAGGGTAGACCAGGGAAATATAATGACAGGAGAGGTTCGTCCAGGGTAATATAATGACAGGAGAGGGTAGACCAGGGTAATATAATGACAGGAGAGGGTAGACCAGGGTAATATAATGTCAGGAGAGGGTAGACCAGGGTAATACAATTACAGGAGAGGGTAGACCAGGGTAATATAATGACAGGAGAGGGTAGACCAGGGTAATATAATGTCAGGAGAGGGTAGACCAGGGCAATAGATAACAGGAGAGGGTAGACCAGGGTAATAGACTGAAAGGAGAGGGTAGACCAGGGCAATAAATAACAGGAGAGGGTAGACCAGGGTAAAATAATGACAGGAGAGGGTAGCCTGGGGTAATACAATGACAGGAGAGGGTAGACCAGGGTAATATAATGAAAGGAGATGGTAGACCAGGGTAATATAATGACAGGGGAGGGTAGACCAGGGTAATAGAAGGGTATGAGAATGTAAGGAGAGGGTAGACCAGGGTAATAGAATGTAAGGAGAGGGTAGACAAAGGTAATAGAATGTAAGGAGAGGGTATACCAGGGTAATATAATGACAGGAGAGGGTATACCAGGGTAATATAATGACAGGAGAGGGTAGACCAGGGTAATATAATGACAGGAGAGGGTAGACCAGGGTAAATTAATGACAGGAAAGGTAGACCAGGGTAATATAATGACAGGAGCGGGTAGACCTGGGTAATATAATGACAGGAGAGGGTAGACCAGGGTAATATAATGACAGGAGAGGGTAGACCAGGGTAAATTAATGACAGGAAAGGGTAGACCAGGGTAATATAATGACAGGAGAGGGTAGACCAGGGTAATATAATGTCAGGAGAGGGTAGACCAGGGCAATAGATAACAGGAGAGGGTAGACCAGGGTAATAGACTGAAAGGAGAGGGTAGACCAGGGCAATAAATAACAGGAGAGGGTAGACCAGGGTAAAATAATGACAGGAGAGGGTAGACCAAGGCAATATATACTGACAGGAGAGGGTAGACCAGGGTAATATATTGTAAGGAAAGGGTAGACCAGGGTAATATAATGACAGGAGAGGGAAGACCAGGGTAATATAATGTCAGAAGAGGGTAGACCAGGGTAATATAATGACAGGAGAGGGTAGATCAGGGTAAAATAATGACAGGAGAGGGTAGACCAGGGTAATAGATAACAGTGGAGGGTAGACCAGGGCAATATAATGACAGGAGAGGGTAGACCAGGGTAATATAATGACAGGAGAGTGTAGACCAGGGTATTATAATGACAGGAAAGGGTAGTCCAGGGTAATAGAATAATAAGAGAGGGTAGACCAGGGTAATAGACTGAAAGGAGAGGGTAGACCAGGGTACTAAATAACAGGAGAGGGTAGACCAGGGTAAAACAATGACGGGAGAGGGTAGACCAGGGTAATTTAATGACAGGTGAAGGTAGTACAGGGTAAGAGATAACAGGAGACGGTAGACCAGGGTAATATAATGACAGTAGAGGGTAGACCAGGGTAATATAATGACAGGAGAGGGTAGACCAGGGTAATATAATGAAATGAAAGGGTAGACCAGGGTAATAGAAGGGTATGAGAATGTAAGAAGAGGGTAGACCAGGGTAATAGAATGTAAGGAGAGGGTATACAAGGGTAATATAATGTAAGGAGAGGATATACCAGGGTAATATATTGACAGGAGAGGGTAGACCAGGGTAAAATAATGACAGGAGAGGGTAGACCAGGGAAATATAATGACAGGAGAGGTTCGTCCAGGGTAATATAATGACAGGAGAGGGTAGACCTGGGTAATATAATGACAGGAGAGGGTAGACCTGGGTAATATAATGACAGGAGAGGGTAGACCAGGGTAAATTATTGACAGGAAAGGGTAGACCAGGGTAATAGAATGGCAGGAGAGGGTGGACCAGGGTAATATAATGACAGGAGAGGGTAGACCAGGGTAATATATTGTAAGGAGAGGGTAGACCAGGGTAATATAATGGCAGGAGAGGGTAGACCAGGGTAATATATAACAGGAGAGGGTAGACCAGGGCAATATAATGACAGGAGAGGGTAGACCAGGGTAATATAATGACAGGAGAGGGTAGACCAGGGTAATATAATGAAATGAAAGGGTAGACCAGGGTAATAGAATGTAAGGAGAGGGTATACAAGGGTAATATAATGTAAGGAGAGGGTATACAAGGGTAATATAATGTAAGGAGAGGGTATACCAGGGTAATATATTGACAGGATAGGGTAGACCAGGGTAATATAATGACAGGAGAGGGTAGACCTGGGTAATATAATGACAGGAGAGGGTAGACCTGGGTAATATAATGACAGGAGAGGGTAGACCAGGGTAAATTATTGACAGGAAAGGGTAGACCAGGGTAATAGAATGGCAGGAGAGGGTGGACCAGGGTAATATAATGACAAGAGAGGGTAGACCAGGGTAATATATTGTAAGGAGAGGGTAGACCAGGGTAATATAATGGCAGGAGAGGGTAGACCAGGGTAATATATAACAGGAGAGGGTAGACCAGGGCAATATAATGACAGGAGAGGGTAGACCAGGGTAATATAATGACAGGAGAGGGTAGACCAGGGTAATATATTGACAGGAGAGGGTAGTCCAGGGTAATATAATGACAGGAGAGGGTAGACCAGGGTAATATAATGACAGGAGAGGGTAGACCAGGGTAAAATAATGACAGGAGAGGGTAGACCAGGGTAATATAATGACAGGAGAGGGTAGACCAGGGTAATAGAATGACAGGAGAAGGTAGACCAGGGTAATAGAATGGCAGGAGAGGGTAGACCAGGGTAATATATAACAGAAGAGGGTAGACCAGGGTAATATAATGACAGGAGAGGGTAGACCAAGGCAATATAATGACAGGATAGGGTAGACCAGGGTAATATAATGACAGGAAAGGGTAGACCAGGGTAATATAATGTCAGGAAAGGGTAGACCAGGGTAATATATAACAGGAGAGGGTAGACCAGGGTAATATAATGACAGGAGAGGGTAGACCAGGGAAATATAATGACAGGAGAGGTTCGTCCAGGGTAATATAATGACAGGAGAGGGTAGACCAGGGTAATATAATGACAGGAGAGGGTAGACCAGGGTAATATAATGTCAGGAGAGGGTAGACCAGGGTAATACAATTACAGGAGAGGGTAGACCAGGGTAATATAATGACAGGAGAGGGTAGACCAGGGTAATATAATGTCAGGAGAGGGTAGACCAGGGCAATAGATAACAGGAGAGGGTAGACCAGGGTAATAGACTGAAAGGAGAGGGTAGACCAGGGCAATAAATAACAGGAGAGGGTAGACCAGGGTAAAATAATGACAGGAGAGGGTAGCCTGGGGTAATACAATGACAGGAGAGGGTAGACCAGGGTAATATAATGAAAGGAGATGGTAGACCAGGGTAATATAATGACAGGGGAGGGTAGACCAGGGTAATAGAAGGGTATGAGAATGTAAGGAGAGGGTAGACCAGGGTAATAGAATGTAAGGAGAGGGTAGACAAAGGTAATAGAATGTAAGGAGAGGGTATACCAGGGTAATATAATGACAGGAGAGGGTATACCAGGGTAATATAATGACAGGAGAGGGTAGACCAGGGTAATATAATGACAGGAGAGGGTAGACCAGGGTAAATTAATGACAGGAAAGGTAGACCAGGGTAATATAATGACATGAGAGGGTAGACCAGGGTAAATTAATGACAGGAAAGGGTAGACCAGGGTAATATAATGACAGGAGCGGGTAGACCTGGGTAATATAATGACAGGAGAGGGTAGACCAGGGTAATATAATGACAGGAGAGGGTAGACCAGGGTAAATTAATGACAGGAAAGGGTAGACCAGGGTAATATAATGACAGGAGAGGGTAGACCAGGGTAATATAATGTCAGGAGAGGGTAGACCAGGGCAATAGATAACAGGAGAGGGTAGACCAGGGTAATAGACTGAAAGGAGAGGGTAGACCAGGGCAATAAATAACAGGAGAGGGTAGACCAGGGTAAAATAATGACAGGAGAGGGTAGCCTGGGGTAATACAATGACAGGAGAGGGTAGACCAGGGTAATATAATGAAAGGAGATGGTAGACCAGGGTAATATAATGACAGGGGAGGGTAGACCAGGGTAATAGAAGGGTATGAGAATGTAAGGAGAGGGTAGACCAGGGTAATAGAATGTAAGGAGAGGGTAGACAAAGGTAATAGAATGTAAGGAGAGGGTATACCAGGGTAATATAATGACAGGAGAGGGTATACCAGGGTAATATAATGACAGGAGAGGGTAGACCAGGGTAATATAATGACAGGAGAGGGTAGACCAGGGTAAATTAATGACAGGAAATGTAGACCAGGGTAATATAATGACATGAGAGGGTAGACCAGGTTAAATTAATGACAGGAAAGGGTAGACCAGGGTAATATAATGACAGGAGCGGGTAGACCTGGGTAATATAATGACAGGAGAGGGTAGACCAGGGTAATATAATGACAGGAGAGGGTAGACCAGGGTAAATTAATGACAGGAAAGGGTAGACCAGGGTAATATAATGACAGGAGCGGGTAGACCTGGGTAATATAATGACAGGACAGGTTCGTCCAGGGTAATATAATGACAGGAGAGGGTAGACCAGGGTAAATTAATGACAGGAAAGGGTAGACCAGGGTAATATAATGACAGGAGCGGGTAGACCTGGGTAATATATAACAGGAGAGGGTAGACCAGGGTAATACAATGACAGGAGAGGGTAGACCAGGGAAATATAATGACAGGAGAGGTTCGTCCAGGGTAATATAATGACAGGAGCGGGTAGACCTGGGTAATATAATGACAGGAGAGGGTAGACCAGGGTAAATTAATGACAGGAAAGGGTAGACCAGGGTAATAGAATGGCAGGAGAGGGTGGACCAGGGTAAAATAATGACAGGAAAGGGTAGACCAGGGTAATATATAACAGAAGAGGGTCGACCAGGGTAATATAATGACATGAGAGGGTAGACCAAGGTAATATAATGACAGGAGAGGGTAGACCAGGGTAAATTAATGACAGGAAAGGGTAGACCAGGGTAATAGAATGGCAGGAGAGGGTAGACCAGGGTAAAATAATGACAGGAGAGGGTAGCCTGGGGTAATACAATGTCAGGAGAGGGTACACCAGGGTAATATAATGAAAGGAGAGGGTAGACAAGGGTAATAGAATGTAAGGAGAGGGTATACCAGGGTAATATAATGACAGGAGAGGGTATACCAGGGTAATATAATGACAGGAGAGGGTAGACCAGGGTAATATAATGACAGGACAGGGTAGACCAGGGTAATTTAATGACAGGAAAGGGTAGACCAGGGTAATATAATGACAGGAGAGGGTAGACCAGGGTAAATTAATGACAGGAAAGGGTAGACCTGGGTAATATAATGACAGGAGAGGGTAGACCAGGGTAAAATAATGACAGGAGAGGGTAGCCTGGGGTAATACAATGACAGGAGAGGGTAGACCAGGGTAATATAATGAAAGGAGAGGGTAGACAAGGGTAATAGAATGTAAGGAGAGGGTATACCAGGGTAATATAATGACAGGAGAGGGTATACCAGGGTAATATAATGACAGGAGAGGGTAGACCAGGGTAATATAATGACAGGAGAGGGTAGACCAGGGTAAATTAATGACAGGAAAGGGTAGACCAGGGTAATATAATGACAGGAGAGTGTAGACCAGGGTAAATTAATGACAGGAAAGGGTAGACCTGGGTAATATAATGACAGGAGAGGGTAGACCAGGGTAAATTAATGACAGGAAAGGGTAGACCAGGGTAATATAATGACAGGAGAGGGTAGACCAGGGTAAATTAATGACAGGAAAGGGTAGACCAGGGTAATATAATGACAGGAGCGGGTAGACCTGGGTAATATAATGACAGGAGAGGGTATACCAGGGTAATATAATGACAGGAGAGGGTAGACCAGGGTAATATAATGACAGGAGAGGGTAGACCAGGGTAATATAATGACAGGAGAGGGTAGACCAGGGTAAATTAATGACAGGAAAGGGTAGACCAGGGTAATATAATGACATGAGAGGGTAGACCAGGGTAAATTAATGACAGGAAAGGGTAGACCAGGGTAATATAATGACAGGAGCGAGTAGACCTGGGTAATATAATGACAGGAGAGGGTAGACCAGGGTAATATAATGACAGGAGAGGGTAGACCAGGGTAAATTAATGACAGGAAAGGGTAGACCAGGGTAATATAATGACAGGAGCGGGTAGACCTGGGTAATATAATGACAGGACAGGTTCGTCCAGGGTAATATAATGACAGGAAAGGTAGACCAGGGTAATATAATGACATGAGAGGGTAGACCAGGGTAAATTAATGACAGGAAAGGGTAGACCAGGGTAATATAATGACAGGAGCGGGTAGACCTGGGTAATATAATGACAGGAGAGGGTAGACCAGGGTAATATAATGACAGGAGAGGGTAGACCAGGGTAAATTAATGACAGGAAAGGGTAGACCAGGGTAATATAATGACAGGAGAGGGTAGACCAGGGTAATATAATGTCAGGAGAGGGTAGACCAGGGCAATAGATAACAGGAGAGGGTAGACCAGGGTAATAGACTGAAAGGAGAGGGTAGACCAGGGCAATAAATAACAGGAGAGGGTAGACCAGGGTAAAATAATGACAGGAGAGGGTAGCCTGGGGTAATACAATGACAGGAGAGGGTAGACCAGGGTAATATAATGAAAGGAGATGGTTGACCAGGGTAATATAATGACAGGAGAGGGTAGACCAGGGTAATATAATGACAGGAGAGGGTAGACCAGGGTAAATTAATGACAGGAAAGGTAGACCAGGGTAATATAATGACATGAGAGGGTAGACCAGGTTAAATTAATGACAGGAAAGGGTAGACCAGGGTAATATAATGACAGGAGCGGGTAGACCTGGGTAATATAATGACAGGAGAGGGTAGACCAGGGTAATATAATGACAGGAGAGGGTAGACCAGGGTAAATTAATGACAGGAAAGGGTAGACCAGGGTAATATAATGACAGGAGCGGGTAGACCTGGGTAATATAATGACAGGACAGGTTCGTCCAGGGTAATATAATGACAGGAGAGGGTAGACCAGGGTAAATTAATGACAGGAAAGGGTAGACCAGGGTAATATAATGACAGGAGCGGGTAGACCTGGGTAATATATAACAGGAGAGGGTAGACCAGGGTAATACAATGACAGGAGAGGGTAGACCAGGGAAATATAATGACAGGAGAGGTTCGTCCAGGGTAATATAATGACAGGAGCGGGTAGACCTGGGTAATATAATGACAGGAGAGGGTAGACCAGGGTAAATTAATGACAGGAAAGGGTAGACCAGGGTAATAGAATGGCAGGAGAGGGTGGACCAGGGTAAAATAATGACAGGAAAGGGTAGACCAGGGTAATATATAACAGAAGAGGGTAGACCAGGGTAATATAATGACATGAGAGGGTAGACCAAGGTAATATAATGACAGGAGAGGGTAGACCAGGGTAAATTAATGACAGGAAAGGGTAGACCAGGGTAATAGAATGGCAGGAGAGGGTAGACCAGGGTAAAATAATGACAGGAGAGGGTAGCCTGGGGTAATACAATGTCAGGAGAGGGTACACCAGGGTAATATAATGAAAGGAGAGGGTAGACAAGGGTAATAGAATGTAAGGATAGGGTATACCAGGGTAATATAATGACAGGAGAGGGTATACCAGGGTAATATAATGACAGGAGAGGGTAGACCAGGGTAATATAATGACAGGACAGGGTAGACCAGGGTAATTTAATGACAGGAAAGGGTAGACCAGGGTAATATAATGACAGGAGAGGGTAGACCAGGGTAAATTAATGACAGGAAAGGGTAGACCTGGGTAATATAATGACAGGAGAGGGTAGACCAGGGTAAAATAATGACAGGAGAGGGTAGCCTGGGGTAATACAATGACAGGAGAGGGTAGACCAGGGTAATATAATGAAAGGAGAGGGTAGACAAGGGTAATAGAATGTAAGGAGAGGGTATACCAGGGTAATATAATGACAGGAGAGGGTATACCAGGGTAATATAATGACAGGAGAGGGTAGACCAGGGTAATATAATGACAGGAGAGGGTAGACCAGGGTAAATTAATGACAGGAAAGGGTAGACCAGGGTAATATAATGACAGGAGAGTGTAGACCAGGGTAAATTAATGACAGGAAAGGGTAGACCTGGGTAATATAATGACAGGAGAGGGTAGACCAGGGTAAATTAATGACAGGAAATGGTAGACCAGGGTAATATAATGACAGGAGAGGGTAGACCAGGGTAAATTAATGACAGGAAAGGGTAGACCAGGGTAATATAATGACAGGAGCGGGTAGACCTGGGTAATATAATGACAGGAGAGGGTATACCAGGGTAATATAATGACAGGAGAGGGTAGACCAGGGTAATATAATGACAGGAGAGGGTAGACCAGGGTAATATAATGACAGGAGAGGGTAGACCAGGGTAAATTAATGACAGGAAAGGGTAGACCAGGGTAATATAATGACATGAGAGGGTAGACCAGGGTAAATTAATGACAGGAAAGGGTAGACCAGGGTAATATAATGACAGGAGCGGGTAGACCTGGGTAATATAATGACAGGAGAGGGTAGACCAGGGTAAATTAATGACAGGAAAGGGTAGACCAGGGTAATAGAATGGCAGGAGAGGGTGGACCAGGGTAAAAAAATGACAGGAAAGGGTAGACCAGGGTAATATATAACAGAAGAGGGTAGACCAGGGTAATATAATGACAGGAGAGGGTAGACCAAGGTAATATAATGACAGGAGAGGGTAGACCAGGGTAAATTAATGACAGGAAAGGGTAGACCAGGGTAATAGAATGGCAGGAGAGGGTAGACCAGGGTAAAATAATGACAGGAGAGGGTAGCCTGGGGTAATAAAATGACAGGAGAGGGTAGACCAGGGTAATATAATGAAAGGAGAGGGTAGACAAGGGTAATAGAATGTAAGGAGAGGGTATACCAGGGTAATATAATGACAGGAGAGGGTATACCAGGGTAATATAATGACAGGAGAGGGTAGACCAGGGTAATATAATGACAGGAGAGGGTAGACCAGGGTAAATTAATGACAGGAAAGGGTAGACCAGGGTAATATAATGACAGGAGAGGGTAGACCAGGGTAAATTAATGACAGGAAAGGGTAGACCTGGGTAATATAATGACAGGAGAGGGTAGACCAGGGTAAATTAATGACAGGAAAGGGTAGACCAGGGTAATATAATGACAGGAGAGGGTAGACCAGGGTAAATTAATGACAGGAAAGGGTAGACCAGGGTAATATAATGACAGGAGCGGGTAGACCTGGGTAATATAATGACAGGAGAGGGTAGACCAGGGTAATATAATGACAGGAGAGGGTAGACCTGGGTAATATAATGACAGGAGAGGTTCGTCCAGGGTAATATAATGACAGGAGAGGGTAGACCAGGGTAAATTAATGACAGGAAAGGGTAGACCAGGGTAATATAATGACAGGAGCGGGTAGACCTGGGTAATATATAACAGGAGAGGGTAGACCAGGGTAATATAATGACAGGAGAGGGTAGACCAGGGAAATATGATGACAGGAGAGGTTCGTCCAGGGTAATATAATGACAGGAGCGGGTAGACCTGGGTAATAATAAAAGGAGAGGGTAGACCAGGGTAAATTAATGACAGGAAAGGGTAGACCAGGGTAATAGAATGGCAGGAGAGGGTGGACCAGGGTAAAATAATGACAGGAAAGGGTAGACCAGGGTAATATATAACAGAAGAGGGTAGACCAGGGTAATATAATGACATGAGAGGGTAGACCAAGGTAATATAATGACAGGAGAGGGTAGACCAGGGTAAATTAATGACAGGAAAGGGTAGACCAGGGTAATAGAATGGCAGGAGAGGGTAGACCAGGGTAAAATAATGACAGGAGAGGGTAGCCTGGGGTAATACAATGTCAGGAGAGGGTACACCAGGGTAATATAATGACAGGAGAGGGTAGACAAGGGTAATAGAATGTAAGGAGAGGGTATACCAGGGTAATATAATGACAGGAGAGGGTATACCAGGGTAATATAATGACAGGAGAGGGTAGACCAGGGTAATATAATGACAGGAGAGGGTAGACCAGGGTAAATTAATGACAGGAAAGGGTAGACCAGGGTAATATAATGACAGGAGAGGGTAGACCAGGGTAAATTAATGACAGGAAAGGGTAGACCTGGGTAATATAATGACAGGAGAGGGTAGACCAGGGTAAAATAATGACAGGAGAGGGTAGCCTGGGGTAATACAATGAAAGGAGAGGGTAGACCAGGGTAATATAATGAAAGGAGAGGGTAGACAAGGGTAATAGAATGTAAGGAGAGGGTATACCAGGGTAATATAATGACAGGAGAGGGTATACCAGGGTAATATAATGACAGGAGAGGGTAGACCAGGGTAATATAATGACAGGAGAGGGTAGACCAGGGTAAATTAATGACAGGAGAGGGTAGCCTGGGGTAATACAATGTCAGGAGAGGGTACACCAGGGTAATATAATGACAGGAGAGGGTAGACAAGGGTAATAGAATGTAAGGAGAGGGTATACCAGGGTAATATAATGACAGGAGAGGGTATACCAGGGTAATATAATGACAGGAGAGGGTAGACCAGGGTAATATAATGACAGGAGAGGGTAGACCAGGGTAAATTAATGACAGGAAAGGGTAGACCAGGGTAATATAATGACAGTAGAGGGTAGACCAGGGTAAATTAATGACAGGAAAGGTTAGACCTGGGTAATATAATGACAGGAGAGGGTAGACCAGGGTAAAATAATGACAGGAGAGGGTAGCCTGGGGTAATACAATGAAAGGAGAGGGTAGACCAGGGTAATATAATGAAAGGAGAGGGTAGACAAGGGTAATAGAATGTAAGGAGAGGGTATACCAGGGTAATATAATGACAGGAGAGGGTATACCAGGGTAATATAATGACAGGAGAGGGTAGACCAGGGTAATATAATGACAGGAGAGGGTAGACCAGGGTAAATTAATGACAGGAAAGGGTAGACCAGGGTAATATAATGACAGGAGAGTGTAGACCAGGGTAAATTAATGACAGGAAAGGGTAGACCTGGGTAATATAATGACAGGAGAGGGTAGACCAGGGTAAATTAATGACAGGAAAGGGTAGACCAGGGTAATATAATGACAGGAGCGGGTAGAACTGGGTAATATAATGACAGGAGAGGGTATACCAGGGTAATATAATGACAGGAGAGGGTAGACCAGGGTAATATAATGACAGGAGAGGGTAGACCAGGGTAATATAATGACAGGAGAGGGTAGACCAGGGTAAATTAATGACAGGAAAGGGTAGACCAGGGTAATATAATGACATGAGAGGGTAGACCAGGGTAAATTAATGACAGGAAAGGGTAGACCAGGGTAATATAATGACAGGAGCGGGTAGACCTGGGTAATATAATGACAGGAGAGGGTAGACCAGGGTAAATTAATGACAGGAAAGGGTAGACCAGGGTAATAGAATGGCAGGAGAGGGTGGACCAGGGTAAAAAAATGACAGGAAAGGGTAGACCAGGGTAATATATAACAGAAGAGGGTAGACCAGGGTAATATAATGACAGGAGAGGGTAGACCAAGGTAATATAATGACAGGAGAGGGTAGACCAGGGTAAATTAATGACAGGAAAGGGTAGACCAGGGTAATAGAATGGCAGGAGAGGGTAGACCAGGGTAAAATAATGACAGGAGAGGGTAGCCTGGGGTAATAAAATGACAGGAGAGGGTAGACCAGGGTAATATAATGAAAGGAGAGGGTAGACAAGGGTAATAGAATGTAAGGAGAGGGTATACCAGGGTAATATAATGACAGGAGAGGGTATACCAGGGTAATATAATGACAGGAGAGGGTAGACCAGGGTAATATAATGACAGGAGAGGGTAGACCAGGGTAAATTAATGACAGGAAAGGGTAGACCAGGGTAATATAATGACAGGAGAGGGTAGACCAGGGTAAATTAATGACAGGAAAGGGTAGACCTGGGTAATATAATGACAGGAGAGGGTAGACCAGGGTAAATTAATGACAGGAAAGGGTAGACCAGGGTAATATAATGACAGGAGAGGGTAGACCAGGGTAAATTAATGACAGGAAAGGGTAGACCAGGGTAATATAATGACAGGAGCGGGTAGACCTGGGTAATATAATGACAGGAGAGGGTAGACCAGGGTAATATAATGACAGGAGAGGGTAGACCTGGGTAATATAATGACAGGAGAGGTTCGTCCAGGGTAATATAATGACAGGAGAGGGTAGACCAGGGTAAATTAATGACAGGAAAGGGTAGACCAGGGTAATATAATGACAGGAGCGGGTAGACCTGGGTAATATATAACAGGAGAGGGTAGACCAGGGTAATATAATGACAGGAGAGGGTAGACCAGGGAAATATGATGACAGGAGAGGTTCGTCCAGGGTAATATAATGACAGGAGCGGGTAGACCTGGGTAATAATAAAAGGAGAGGGTAGACCAGGGTAAATTAATGACAGGAAAGGGTAGACCAGGGTAATAGAATGGCAGGAGAGGGTGGACCAGGGTAAAATAATGACAGGAAAGGGTAGACCAGGGTAATATATAACAGAAGAGGGTAGACCAGGGTAATATAATGACATGAGAGGGTAGACCAAGGTAATATAATGACAGGAGAGGGTAGACCAGGGTAAATTAATGACAGGAAAGGGTAGACCAGGGTAATAGAATGGCAGGAGAGGGTAGACCAGGGTAAAATAATGACAGGAGAGGGTAGCCTGGGGTAATACAATGTCAGGAGAGGGTACACCAGGGTAATATAATGACAGGAGAGGGTAGACAAGGGTAATAGAATGTAAGGAGAGGGTATACCAGGGTAATATAATGACAGGAGAGGGTATACCAGGGTAATATAATGACAGGAGAGGGTAGACCAGGGTAATATAATGACAGGAGAGGGTAGACCAGGGTAAATTAATGACAGGAAAGGGTAGACCAGGGTAATATAATGACAGGAGAGGGTAGACCAGGGTAAATTAATGACAGGAAAGGGTAGACCTGGGTAATATAATGACAGGAGAGGGTAGACCAGGGTAAAATAATGACAGGAGAGGGTAGCCTGGGGTAATACAATGAAAGGAGAGGGTAGACCAGGGTAATATAATGAAAGGAGAGGGTAGACAAGGGTAATAGAATGTAAGGAGAGGGTATACCAGGGTAATATAATGACAGGAGAGGGTATACCAGGGTAATATAATGACAGGAGAGGGTAGACCAGGGTAATATAATGACAGGAGAGGGTAGACCAGGGTAAATTAATGACAGGAAAGGGTAGACCAGGGTAATATAATGACAGGAGAGTGTAGACCAGGGTAAATTAATGACAGGAAAGGGTAGACCTGGGTAATATAATGACAGGAGAGGGTAGACCAGGGTAAATTAATGACAGGAAAGGGTAGACCAGGGTAATATAATGACAGGAGAGGGTAGACCAGGGTAAATTAATGACAGAAAAGGGTAGACCAGGGTAATATAATGACAGGAGCGGGTAGACCTGGGTAATATAATGACAGGACAGGTTCGTCCAGGGTAATATAATGACAGGAGAGGGTAGACCAGGGTAAATTAATGACAGGAAAGGGTAGACCAGGGTAATATAATGACAGGAGCGGGTAGACCTGGGTAATATATAACAGGAGAGGGTAGACCAGGGTAATATAATGACAGGAGAGGTTCGTCCAGGGTAATATAATGACAGGAGCGGGTAGACCTGGGTAATATAATGACAGGAGAGGGTAGACCAGGGTAAATTAATGACAGGAAAGGGTAGACCAGGGTAATAGAATGGCAGGAGAGGGTGGACCAGGGTAAAATAATGACAGGAGAGGGTAGACCAGGGTAATATATAACAGAAGAGGGTAGACCAGGGTAATATAATGACAGGAGAGGGTAGACCAAGGTAATATAATGACAGGAAAGGGTAGACCAGGGTAAATTAATGACAGGAAAGGGTAGACCAGGGTAATAGAATGGCAGGAGAGGGTAGACCAGGGTAAAATAATGACAGGAGAGGGTAGCCTGGGGTAATACAATGACAGGAGAGGGTAGACCAGGGTAATATAATGAAAGGAGAGGGTAGACAAGGGTAATAGAATGGAAGGAGAGGGTATACCAGGGTAATATAATGACAGGAGAGGGTATACCAGGGTAATATAATGACAGGAGAGGGTAGACCAGGGTAATATAATGACAGGAGAGGGTAGACCAGGGTAAATTAATGACAGGAAAGGGTAGACCAGGGTAATATAATGACAGGAGAGGGTAGACCAGGGTAAATTAATGACAGGAAAGGGTAGACCTGGGTAATATAATGACAGGAGAGGGTAGACCAGGGTAAATTAATGACAGGAAAGGGTAGACCAGGGTAATATAATGACAGGAGAGGGTAGACCAGGGTAAATTAATGACAGGAAAGGGTAGACCAGGGTAATATAATGACAGGAGCGGGTAGACCTGGGTAATATAATGACAGGAGAGGGTAGACCAGGGTAATATAATGACAGGAGAGGGTAGACCTGGGTAATATAATGACAGGAGAGGTTCGTCCAGGGTAATATAATGACAGGAGAGGGTAGACCAGGGTAATATAATGACAGGAGCGGGTAGACCTGGGTAATATAATGACAGGACAGGTTCGTCCAGGGTAATATAATGACAGGAGAGGGTAGACCAGGGTAAATTAATGACAGGAAAGGGTAGACCAGGGTAATATAATGACAGGAGCGGGTAGACCTGGGTAATATATAACAGGAGAGGGTAGACCAGGGTAATATAATGACAGGAGAGGGTATACCAGGGTAATATAATGACAGGAGCGGGTAGACCTGGGTAATATAATGACAGGAGAGGGTAGACCAGGGTAAATTAATGACAGGAAAGGGTAGACCAGGGTAATAGAATGGCAGGAGAGGGTGGACCAGGGTAAAAAAATGACAGGAAAGGGTAGACCAGGGTAATATATAACAGAAGAGGGTAGACCAGGGTAATATAATGACAGGAGAGGGTAGACCAAGGTAATATAATGACAGGAGAGGGTAGACCAGGGTAAATTAATGACAGGAAAGGGTAGACCAGGGTAATAGAATGGCAGGAGAGGGTAGACCAGGGTAAAATAATGACAGGAGAGGGTAGCCTGGGGTAATACAATGACAGGAGAGGGTAGACCAGGGTAATATAATGAAAGGAGAGGGTAGACAAGGGTAATAGAATGTAAGGAGAGGGTATACCAGGGTAATATAATGACAGGAGAGGGTATACCAGGGTAATATAATGACAGGAGAGGGTAGACCAGGGTAATATAATGACAGGAGAGGGTAGACCAGGGTAAATTAATGACAGGAAAGGGTAGACCAGGGTAATATAATGACAGGAGAGGTTAGACCAGGGTAAATTAATGACAGGAAAGGGTAGACCTGGGTAATATAATGACAGGAGAGGGTAGACCAGGGTAAATTAATGACAGGAAAGGGTAGACCAGGGTAATATAATGACAGGAGAGGGTAGACCAGGGTAAATTAATGACAGGAAAGGGTAGACCAGGGTAATATAATGACAGGAGCGGGTAGACCTGGGTAATATAATGACAGGAGAGGGTAGACCAGGGTAATATAATGACAGGAGAGGGTAGACCTGGGTAATATAATGACAGGAGAGGTTCGTCCAGGGTAATATAATGACAGGAGAGGGTAGACCAGGGTAAATTAATGACAGGAAAGGGTAGACCAGGGTAATATAATGACAGGAGCGGGTAGACCTGGGTAATATATAACAGGAGAGGGTAGACCAGGGTAATATAATGACAGGAGAGGGTAGACCAGGGAAATATGATGACAGGAGAGGTTCGTCCAGGGTAATATAATGACAGGAGCGGGTAGACCTGGGTAATATAATGACAGGAGAGGGTAGACCAGGGTAAATTAATGACAGGAAAGGGTAGACCAGGGTAATAGAATGGCAGGAGAGGGTGGACCAGGGTAAAATAATGACAGGAAAGGGTAGACCAGGGTAACATATAACAGAAGAGGGTAGACCAGGGTAATATAATGACAGGAGAGGGTAGACCAAGGTAATATAATGACAGGAAAGGGTAGACCAGGGTAAATTAATGACAGGAAAGGGTAGACCAGGGTAATAGAATGGCAGGAGAGGGTAGACCAGGGTAAAATAATGACAGGAAATGGTAGACTGGGGTAAAACAATGACAGGAGAGGGTAGACCAGAGTAATATAATGACAGGAGAGGGTAGACCAGGGAAATATAATGACAGGAGAGGGTAGACCAGGTTAATATAATGTCAGGAGAGGGTAGACCAGGGTAATACAATGACAGGAGAGGGTAGACCAGGGTAATAGATAACAGTAGAGGGTTGACCAGGGTAATATAATGACAGGAGAGGGTAGACCAGGGTAATATAATGACATGAAAGGGTAGACCAGGGTAATAGAAGGGTATGAGAATGTAAGGAGAGGGTAGACAAGGGTAATAAAATGGCATGAGAGGGTATACCAGGGTAATATATTGACAGGAGAGGGTAGACCAGGGTAAAATAATGACAGGAGAGGGTAGACCAGGGTAATATAATGGCAGGAGACAGTAGAACAGGGTAATATAATGACAGGAGAGGGTAGACCAGGGTAATATATAACAGGAGAGGGTAGACCAGGGTAATATAATGACAGGAGAGGGTAGACCAGGGTAATATAATGTCAGGAGAGGGTAGACCAGGGTAATACAATTACAGGAGAGGGTAGACCAGGGTAATATAATGACAGGAGAGGGTAGACCAGGGTAATATAATGTCAGGAGAGGGTAGACCAGGGTAATATAATGACAGGAGAGGGTTTACCAGGGAAATATAATGGCAGGAGAGGGTAGACCAGGGTAATATATAACAGGAGAGGGTAGACCAGGGCAATATAATGTAAGGAGAGGGTCGACCAGGGTAATATATAACAGAAGAGGGTAGACCAGGGTAATATAATGACAGGAGAGGGTAGACCAGGGTAATATAATGTCAGGAGATGGTAGACCAGGGTAATACAATTACAGGAGAGGGTAGACCAGGGTAATATAATGACAGGAGAGGGTAGACCAGGGTAATATAATGTCAGGAGAGGGTAGACCAGGGTAATATAATGACAGGAGAGGGTTTACCAGGGAAATATAATGGCAGGAGAGGGTAGACCAGGGTAATATATAACAGGAGAGGGTAGACCAGGGCAATATAATGTAAGGAGAGGGTCGACCAGGGTAATATATAACAGAAGAGGGTAGACCAGGGTAATATAATGACAGGAGAGGGTAGACCTAGGCAATATAAAGACAGGAGAGGGTAGACCAGGGTAATATTTTGTAAGGAGAGGGTAGACCAGGGTAATATATTGTAAGGAGAGGGTAGACCAGGGTAAATTATTACAGGAGAGGGTAGACCAGGGTAATATAATGACAGGAGAGGGTAGACCAGGGTGATATAATGACAGGAGAGGGTAGACCAGGGTAATATAATGACAGGAGAGGGTAGATCATAGTAATATAATGACAGGAGAGGGTAGACCAGGGTATATAATGAAAGGAGAGGGTAGACCAGGGTAATATAATGACAGGAAAGGGTAGACCAGGGTAATAGAATTGCAGGAGAGGGTAGACCAGGGTAATATAATGACAGGAGAGGGTAGACCAGGGTAATATATAACAGAAGAGGGTAGAACCAGGGTAATATAATGACAGTAGAGGGTAGACCAAGGCAATATAATGACAGGAGAGGGTACACCAGGGTAATATATTGTAAGGAGAGGGTAGACCAGGGTAATATATTGTAAGGAGAGGGTAGACCAGGGTAAAATATTACAGGAGAGGGTAGACCAGGGTAATATAATGTCAGGAGAGGGTAGTCCAGGGTAATAGAATAATAAGAGAGGGTAGACCAGGGTAACAGAAGGGTATGAGAATGTAAGGAGAGGGTAGACAAGGGTAATAAAATGGCAGGAGAGGGTATACCAGGGTAATATATTGACAGGAGAGGGTAGACCAGGGTAATATATAACAGGAGAGGGTAGACCAGGGTAAAATATTACAGGAGAGGGTAGACCAGGGTAATATAATGACAGGAGAGGGTAGACCAGGGTAATATACTGACAGGAGAGGGTAGACCAGGGTAATATAATGTCAGGAGAGGGTAGACCAGGGTAATACAATTACAGGAGAGGGTAGACCAGGGTAATATAATGACAGGAGAGGGTAGACCAGGGTAATATAATGTCAGGAGAGGGTAGACCAGAGTAATATAATGACAGGAGAGGGTATACCAGGCTAATATAATGTCAGGAGAGGGTAGACCAGGGTAATATATAACAGGAGAGGGTAGACCAGGGCAATATAATGACAGGAAAGGTTAGACAAGGGTAACATAATGACAGGAGAGGGTAGACCAGGGTAATATAATGACAGGAGAGGGTAGACCAGGGTACTATAATGACAGTTGAGGGTAGACCAGGTTAATATAATGTCAGGAGAGGGTAGACCAGGGTAATACATTGACAGGAGAGGGTAGACCAGGGTAATATAATGACAGGAGAGGGTAGACCAGGGTAATATAATGTCAGAAGAGGGTAGACCAGGGTAATATAATGACAGGAGAGGGTAGACCAGGGTAATATAATGAAAGGAGAGGGTAGACCAGGGTAATATAATGACAGGAGAGGGTAGACCAGGGTAATAGAATGTTAGGAAGAGGGTAGACCAGGGTAATACAATTACAGGAGAGGGTAGACCAGGGTAATATAATGACAGGAGAGGGTACAGCAGGGTAATATAATGACAGGAGAGGGTAGACCAGGGTAATATAATGACAGGAGAGGGTAGACCAGGGTAATATAATGTCAGGAGAGGGTAGACCAGGGTAATACAATTACAGGAGAGGGTAGACAAGGGTAATATAATGACAGGAGAGGGGAGACCAGGGTAATATAATGTCAGGAGAGGGTAGACCAGAGTAATATAATGACAGGAGAGGGTATACCAGGCTAATATAATGTCAGGAGAGGGTAGACCAGGGTAATATATAACAGGAGAGGGTAGACCAGGGCAATATAATGACAGGAAAGGGTAGACAAGGGTAATATAATGACAGGAGAGGGTAGACCAGGGTAATATAATGACAGGAGAGGGTAGACCAGGGTACTATAATGACAGTTGAGGGTAGACCAGGTTAATATAATGTCAGGAGAGGGTAGACCAGGGTAATACATTGACAGGAGAGGGTAGACCAGGGTAATATAATGACAGGAGAGGGTAGACCAGGGTAATGTAATGTCAGAAGAGGGTAGACCAGGGTAATATAATGACAGGAGAGGGTAGACCAGGGTAATATAATGAAAGGAGAGGGTAGACCAGGGTAATATAATGACAGGAGAGGGTAGACCAGGGTAATAGAATGTTAGGAGAGGGTAGACCAGGGTAATACAATTACAGGAGAGGGTAGACCAGGGTAATATAATGACAGGAGAGGGTACAGCAGGGTAATATAATGACAGGAGAGGGTAGACCAAGGCAATATAATGACAGGAGAGGGTAGACCAGGGTAATATATTGTAAGGAGACGGTAGACCAGGGTAATATAATGACAGGAGAGGGTAGACCAGGGTAATATAATGACAGGAGAGGGTAGACCAGGGTAATATAATGTCAGGAGAGGGTAGACCAGGGTAATACAATTACAGGAGAGGGTAGACAAGGGTAATATAATGACAGGAGAGGGTAGACCAGGGTAATATAATGTCAGGAGAGGGTAGACCAGAGTAATATAATGACAGGAGAGGGTATACCAGGCTAATATAATGTCAGGAGAGGGTAGACCAGGGTAATATATAACAGGAGAGGGTAGACCAGGGCAATATAATGACAGGAAAGGGTAGACAAGGGTAATATAATGACAGGAGAGGGTAGACCAGGGTAATATAATGACAGGAGAGGGTAGACCAGGGTACTATAATGACAGTTGAGGGTAGACCAGGTTAATATAATGTCAGGAGAGGGTAGACCAGGGTAATACATTGACAGGAGAGGGTAGACCAGGGTAATATAATGACAGGAGAGGGTAGACCAGGGTAATGTAATGTCAGAAGAGGGTAGACCAGGGTAATATAATGACAGGAGAGGGTAGACCAGGGTAATATAATGAAAGGAGAGGGTAGACCAGGGTAATATAATGACAGGAGAGGGTAGACCAGGGTAATAGAATGTTAGGAGAGGGTAGACCAGGGTAATACAATTACAGGAGAGGGTAGACCAGGGTAATATAATGACAGGAGAGGGTACAGCAGGGTAATATAATGACAGGAGAGGGTAGACCAAGGCAATATAATGACAGGAGAGGGTAGACCAGGGTAATATATTGTAAGGAGACGGTAGACCAGGGTAATATAATGTCAGAAGAGGGTAGACCAGGGTAATATAATGACAGGAGAGGGTAGACCAGGGTAATATAATAACAGGAGAGGGTAGACCAGGGTAATATAATGTCAGGAGAGGGTAGACCAGGGTAATACAATGACAGGAGAGGGTAGACCAGGGTAAAATAATGACAGGAGAGGGTAGACCAGGGTAATATAATGTCAGGAGAGGGTAGACCAGGGTAATATATAACAGGAGAGGGTAGACCAGGGCAATATATAACAGGAGAGGGTAGACCAGGGCAATATAATGACAGGAGAGGGTAGACCAGGGTAATATAATAACAGGAGAGGGTAGTCCAGGATAATATAATGACAGGAGAGGGTAGACCAGGGTAATATAATGACAGTGAGGGTAGACCAGGGCAATATAATGACAGGAGAGGGTAGACCAGGGTAATATAATGACAGGAGAGGGTAGACCAGGGTAATGTAATGTCAGAAGTTGGTAGACCAGGGTAATATAATGACATGAGAGGGTAGACCAGGGTAATATAATGTCAGGAGAGGGTAGACCAGGGTAATACAATGACAGGAGAGGGTAGACCAGGGTAAAATAATGACAGGAGAGGGTAGACCAGGGTAATATAATGTCAGGAGAGGGTAGACCAGGGTAATATATAACAGGAGAGGGTAGACCAAGCCAATATATAACAGGAGAGGGTAGACCAGGGCAATATAATGACAGGAGAGGGTAGACAAGGGTAATATAATGACAGGAGAGGGTAGACCAGGGTAATATAATGACAGGAGAGGGTAGACCAGGGTAATATAATGACAGGAGAGGGTAGACCAGGTTAATATAATGTCAGGAGAGGGTAGACCAGGGTAATATAATGACAGGAGAGGGTAGACCAGGGTAATATAATGACAGGAAAGGGTAGACCAGGGTAATAGAATGGCAGGAGAGGGTAGACCAGGGTAATATAATGACAGGAGAGGGTAGACCAGGGTAATATATAACAGAAGAGGGTAGAACCAGGGTAAAATAATGACAGGAGAGGGTAGACCAAGGCAATATAATGACAGGAGAGGGTACACCAGGGTAATATATTGTAAGGAGAGGGTAGACCAGGGTAATATATTGTAAGGAGAGGGTAGACCAGGGTAAAATATTACAGGACAGGGTAGACCAGGGTAATATAATGTCAGGAGAGGGTAGTCCAGGGTAATAGAATAATAAGAGAGGGTAGACCAGGGTAACAGAAGGGTATGAGAATGTAAGGAGAGGGTAGACAAGGGTAATAAAATGGCAGGAGAGGGTATACCAGGGTAATATATTGACAGGAGAGGGTAGACCAGGGTAATATATAACAGGAGAGGGTAGACCAGGGTAAAATATTACAGGAGAGGGTAGACCAGGGTAATATAATGACAGGAGAGGGTAGACCAGGGTAATATAATAACAGGAGAGGGTAGACCAGGGTAATATAATGTCAGGAGAGGGTAGACCAGGGTAATACAATGACAGGAGAGGGTAGACCAGGGTAAAATAATGACAGGAGAGGGTAGACCAGGGTAATATAATGTCAGGAGAGGGTAGACCAGGGTAATATATAACAGGAGAGGGTAGACCAGGGCAATATATAACAGGAGAGGGTAGACCAGGGCAATATAATGACAGGAGAGGGTAGACCAGGGTAATATAATAACAGGAGAGGGTAGTCCAGGATAATATAATGACAGGAGAGGGTAGACCAGGGTAATATAATGACAGTGAGGGTAGACCAGGGCAATATAATGACAGGAGAGGGTAGACCAGGGTAATATAATGACAGGAGAGGGTAGACCAGGGTAATGTAATGTCAGAAGTTGGTAGACCAGGGTAATATAATGACATGAGAGGGTAGACCAGGGTAATATAATGTCAGGAGAGGGTAGACCAGGGTAATACAATGACAGGAGAGTGTAGACCAGGGTAAAATAATGACAGGAGAGGGTAGACCAGGGTAATATAATGTCAGGAGAGGGTAGACCAGGGTAATACAATGACAGGAGAGTGTAGACCAGGGTAAAATAATGACAGGAGAGGGTAGACCAGGGTAATATAATGTCAGGAGAGGGTAGACCAGGGTAATATATAACAGGAGAGGGTAGACCAAGGCAATATATAACAGGAGAGGGTAGACCAGGGCAATATAATGACAGGAGAGGGTAGACCAGGGTAATATAATGACAGGAGAGGGTAGACCAGGGTAATATAATGACAGGAGAGGGTAGACCAGGTTAATATAATGTCAGGAGAGGGTAGACCAGGGTAATATAATGACAGGAGAGGGTAGACCAGGGTAATATAATGACAGGAAAGGGTAGACCAGGGTAATAGAATGGCAGGAGAGGGTAGACCAGGGTAATATAATGACAGGAGAGGGTAGACCAGGGTAATATATAACAGAAGAGGGTAGAACCAGGGTAAAATAATGACAGGAGAGGGTAGACCAAGGCAATATAATGACAGGAGAGGGTACACCAGGGTAATATATTGTAAGGAGAGGGTAGACCAGGGTAATATATTGTAAGGAGAGGGTAGACCAGGGTAAAATATTACAGGACAGGGTAGACCAGGGTAATATAATGTCAGGAGAGGGTAGTCCAGGGTAATAGAATAATAAGAGAGGGTAGACCAGGGTAACAGAAGGGTATGATAATGTAAGGAGAGGGTAGACAAGGGTAATAAAATGGCAGGAGAGGGTATACCAGGGTAATATATTGACAGGAGAGGGTAGACCAGGGTAATATATAACAGGAGAGGGTAGACCAGGGTAAAATATTACAGGAGAGGGTAGACCAGGGTAATATAATGACAGGAGAGGGTAGACCAGGGTAATATAATGACAGGAGAGGGTAGACCAGGGTAATATAATGTCAGGAGAGGGTAGACCAGGGTAATACAATTACAGGAGAGGGTAGACAAGGGTAATATAATGACAGGAGAGGGTAGACCAGGGTAATATAATGTCAGGAGAGGGTAGACCAGAGTAATATAATGACAGGAGAGGGTATACCAGGGTAATATAATGTCAGGAGAGGGTAGACCAGGGTAATATATGACAGGAGAGGGTAGACCAGGGCAATATAATGACAGGAAAGGGTAGACAAGGGTAATATAATGACAGGAGAGGGTAGACCAGGGTAATATAATGACAGGAGAGGGTAGACCAGGGTACTATAATAACAGTTGAGGGTAGACCAGGTTAATATAATGTCAGGAGAGGGTAGACCAGGGTAATACATTGACAGGAGAGGGTAGACCAGGGTAATATAATGACAGGAGAGGGTAGACCAGGGTAATATAATGTCAGAAGAGGGTAGACCAGGGTAATATAATGACAGGAGAGGGTAGACCAGGGTAATATAATGAAAGGAGAGGGTAGACCAGGGTAATATAATGACAGGAGAGGGTAGACCAGGGTAATAGAATGTCAGGAGAGGGTAGACCAGGGTAATACAATTACAGGAGAGGGTAGACCAGGGTAATATAATGACAGGAGAGGGTACAGCAGGGTAATATAATGACAGGAGAGGGTAGACCAAGGCAATATAATGACAGGAGAGGGTAGACCAGGGTAATATAATGTCAGAAGAGGGTAGACCAGGGTAATATAATGACAGGAGAGGGTAGACCAGGGTAATATAATAACAGGAGAGGGTAGACCAGGGTAATATAATGTCAGGAGAGGGTAGACCAGGGTAATACAATGACAGGAGAGGGTAGACCAGGGTAATATAATGACAGGAGAGGGTAGACCAGGGTAATATAATGTCAGGAGAGGGTAGACCAGGGTAATATATAACAGGAGAGGGTAGACCAGGGCAATATATAACAGGAGAGGGTAGACCAGGGCAATATAATGACAGGAGAGGGTAGACCAGGGTAATATAATAACAGGAGAGGGTAGTCCAGGATAATATAATGACAGGAGAGGGTAGACCAGGGTAATATAATGACAGTGAGGGTAGACCAGGGCAATATAATGACAGGAGAGGGTAGACCAGGGTAATATAATGACAGGAGAGGGTAGACCAGGGTAATGTAATGTCAGAAGTTGGTAGACCAGGGTAATATAATGACATGAGAGGGTAGACCAGGGTAATATAATGTCAGGAGAGGGTAGACCAGGGTAATACAATGACAGGAGAGTGTAGACCAGGGTAAAATAATGACAGGAGAGGGTAGACCAGGGTAATATAATGTCAGGAGAGGGTAGACCAGGGTAATATATAACAGGAGAGGGTAGACCAAGGCAATATATAACAGGAGAGGGTAGACCAGGGCAATATAATGACAGGAGAGGGTAGACAAGGGTAATATAATGACAGGAGAGGGTAGACCAGGGTAATATAATGACAGGAGAGGGTAGACCAGGGTAATATAATGACAGGAGAGGGTAGACCAGGTTAATATAATGTCAGGAGAGGGTAGACCAGGGTAATATAATGACAGGAGAGGGTAGACCAGGGTAATATAATGACAGGAAAGGGTAGACCAGGGTAATAGAATGGCAGGAGAGGGTAGACCAGGGTAATATAATGACAGGAGAGGGTAGACCAGGGTAATATATAACAGAAGAGGGTAGAACCAGGGTAAAATAATGACAGGAGAGGGTAGACCAAGGCAATATAATGACAGGAGAGGGTACACCAGGGTAATATATTGTAAGGAGAGGGTAGACCAGGGTAATATATTGTAAGGAGAGGGTAGACCAGGGTAAAATATTACAGGACAGGGTAGACCAGGGTAATATAATGTCAGGAGAGGGTAGTCCAGGGTAATAGAATAATAAGAGAGGGTAGACCAGGGTAACAGAAGGGTATGAGAATGTAAGGAGAGGGTAGACAAGGGTAATAAAATGGCAGGAGAGGGTATACCAGGGTAATATATTGACAGGAGAGGGTAGACCAGGGTAATATATAACAGGAGAGGGTAGACCAGGGTAAAATATTACAGGAGAGGGTAGACCAGGGTAATATAATGACAGGAGAGGGTAGACCAGGGTAATATAATGACAGGAGAGGGTAGACCAGGGTAATATAATGTCAGGAGAGGGTAGACCAGGGTAATACAATTACAGGAGAGGGTAGACAAGGGTAATATAATGACAGGAGAGGGTAGACCAGGGTAATATAATGTCAGGAGAGGGTAGACCAGAGTAATTTAATGACAGGAGAGGGTATACCAGGGTAATATAATGTCAGGAGAGGGTAGACCAGGGTAATATATGACAGGAGAGGGTAGACCAGGGCAATATAATGACAGGAAAGGGTAGACAAGGGTAATATAATGTCAGAAGAGGGTAGACCAGGGTAATATAATGACAGGAGAGGGTAGACCAGGGTAATATAATGAAAGGAGAGGGTAGACCAGGGTAATATAATGACAGGAGAGGGTAGACCAGGGTAATAGAATGTCAGGAGAGGGTAGACCAGGGTAATACAATTACAGGAGAGGGTAGACCAGGGTAATATAATGACAGGAGAGGGTACAGCAGGGTAATATAATGACAGGAGAGGGTAGACCAAGGCAATATAATGACAGGAGAGGGTAGACCAGGGTAATATATTGTAAGGAGACGGTAGACCAGGGTAATATAATGTCAGAAGAGGGTAGACCAGGGTAATACAATGACAGGAGAGGGTAGACCAGGGTAAAATAATGACAGGAGAGGGTAGACCAGGGTAATATAATGTCAGGAGAGGGTAGACCAGGGTAATATATAACAGGAGAGGGTAGACCAGGGTACTATAATAACAGTTGAGGGTAGACCAGGTTAAT
This sequence comes from Salvelinus alpinus, assembly GCF_045679555.1. Classification (NCBI taxonomy): domain Eukaryota; kingdom Metazoa; phylum Chordata; class Actinopteri; order Salmoniformes; family Salmonidae; genus Salvelinus; species Salvelinus alpinus. Next base: position 549,241 of record NC_092092.1, read on the forward strand.
ATAATGTCAGGAGAGGGTAGACCAGGGTAATACATTGACAGGAGAGGGTAGACCAGGGTAATATAATGACAGGAGAGGGTAGACCAGGGTAATGTAATGTCAGAAGAGGGTAGACCAGGGTAATATAATGACAGGAGAGGGTAGACCAGGGTAATATAATGAAAGGAGAGGGTAGACCAGGGTAATATAATGACAGGAGAGGGTAGACCAGGGTAATAGAATGTCAGGAGAGGGTAGACCAGGGTAATACAATTACAGGAGAGGGTAGACCAGGGTAATATAATGACAGGAGAGGGTACAGCAGGGTAATATAATGACAGGAGAGGGTAGACCAAGGCAATATAATGACAGGAGAGGGTAGACCAGGGTAATATATTGTAAGGAGACGGTAGACCAGGGTAATATAATGTCAGAAGAGGGTAGACCAGGGTAATACAATGACAGGAGAGGGTAGACCAGGGTAAAATAATGACAGGAGAGGGTAGACCAGGGTAATATAATGTCAGGAGAGGGTAGACCAGGGTAATATATAACAGGAGAGGGTAGACCAGGGCAATATATAACAGGAGAGGGTAGACCAGGGCAATATAATGACAGGAGAGGGTAGACCAGGGTAATATAATAACAGGAGAGGGTACAGCAGGGTAATATAATGACAGGAGAGGGTAGACCAAGGCAATATAATGACAGGAGAGGGTAGACCAGGGTAATATATTGTAAGGAGACGGTAGACCAGGGTAATATAATGTCAGAAGAGGGTAGACCAGGGTAATACAATGACAGGAGAGGGTAGACCAGGGTAAAATAATGACAGGAGAGGGTAGACCAGGGTAATATAATGTCAGGAGAGGGTAGACCAGGGTAATATATAACAGGAGAGGGTAGACCAGGGTACTATAATAACAGTTGAGGGTAGACCAGGTTAATATAATGTCAGGAGAGGGTAGACCAGGGTAATACATTGACAGGAGAGGGTAGACCAGGGTAATATAATGACAGGAGAGGGTAGACCAGGGTAATGTAATGTCAGAAGAGGGTAGACCAGGGTAATATAATGACAGGAGAGGGTAGACCAGGGTAATATAATGAAAGGAGAGGGTAGACCAGGGTAATATAATGACAGGAGAGGGTAGACCAGGGTATTAGAATGTCAGGAGAGGGTAGACCAGGGTAATACAATTACAGGAGAGGGTAGACCAGGGTAATATAATGACAGGAGAGGGTACAGCAGGGTAATATAATGACAGGAGAGGGTAGACCAAGGCAATATAATGACAGGAGAGGGTAGACCAGGGTAATATATTGTAAGGAGACGGTAGACCAGGGTAATATAATGTCAGAAGAGGGTAGACCAGGGTAATACAATGACAGGAGAGGGTAGACCAGGGTAAAATAATGACAGGAGAGGGTAGACCAGGGTAATATAATGTCAGGAGAGGGTAGACCAGGGTAATATATAACAGGAGAGGGTAGACCAGGGCAATATATAACAGGAGAGGGTAGACCAGGGCAATATAATGACAGGAGAGGGTAGACCAGGGTAATATAATAACAGGAGAGGGTAGTCCAGGATAATATAATGACAGGAGAAGGTAGACCAGGGTAATATAATGACAGTGAGGGTAGACCAGGGTCATATAATGACAGGAGAGGGTAGACCAGGGTAATATAATGACAGGAGAGGGTAGACCAGGGTAATGTAATGTCAGAAGTTGGTAGACCAGGGTAATATAATGACAGGAGAGGGTAGACCAGGGTAATATAATGTCAGGAGAGGGTAGACCAGGGTAATACAATGACAGGAGAGGGTAGACAAGGGTAATATAATGTCAGGAGAGGGTAGACCAGGGTAATATATAACAGGAGAGGGTAGACCAAGGCAATATATAACAGGAGAGGGTAGACCAGGGCAATATAATGACAGGAGAGGGTAGACAAGGGTAATATAATGACAGGAGAGGGTAGACCAGGGTAATATAATGACAGGAGAGGGTAGACCAGGGTAATATAATGACAGGAGAGGGTAGACCAGGTTAATATAATGTCAGGAGAGGGTAGACCAGGGTAATATAATGACAGGAGAGGGTAGACCAGGGTATTATAATGACAGGAAAGGGTAGACCAGGGTAATAGAATGGCAGGAGAGGGTAGACCAGGGTAATATAATGACAGGAGAGGGTAGACCAGGGTAATATATAACAGAAGAGGGTTCAACCAGGGTAATATAATGACAGGAGAGGGTAGACTAAGGCAATATAATGACAGGAGAGGGTACACCAGGGTAATATATTGTAAGGAGAGGGTAGACCAGGGTAATATATTGTAAGGAGAGGGTAGACCAGGGTAAAATATTACAGGAGAGGGTAGACCAGGGTAATATAATGTCAGGAGAGGGTAGTCCAGGGTAATAGAATAATAAGAGAGGGTAGACCAGGGTAACAGAAGGGTATGAGAATGTAAGGAGAGGGTAGACAAGGGTAATAAAATGGCAGGAGAGGGTATACCAGGGTAATATATTGACAGGAGAGGGTAGACCAGGGTAATATATAACAGGAGAGGGTAGACCAGGGTAAAATATTACAGGAGAGGGTAGACCAGGGTAATATAATGACAGGAGAGGGTAGACCAGGGTAATATAATGACAGGAGAGGGTAGATCAGGGTAATATAATGACAGGAGAGGGTAGACCAGGGTAATACAATTACAGGAGAGGGTAGACAAGGGTAATATAATGACAGGAGAGGGTAGACTAGGGTAATATAATGACAGGAAAGGGTAGACAAGGGTAATATAATGACAGGAGAGGGTATACCAGGGTAATATAATGTCAGGAGAGGGTAGACCAGGGTAATATATAACAGGAGAGGGTAGACCAGGGCAATATAATGACAGGAAAGGGTAGACAAGGGTAATATAATGACAGGAGAGGGTAGACCAGGGTAATATAATGACAGGAGAGGGTAGACCAGGGTACTATAATGACAGTTGAGGGTAGACCAGGTTAATATAATGTCAGAAGAGGATAGACCAGGGTAATACATTGACAGGAGAGGGTAGACCAGGGTAATATAATGACAGGAGAGGGTAGACCAGGGTAATGTAATGAAAGGAGAGGGTAGACCAGGGTAATATAATGACAGGAGAGGGTAGACCAGGGTAATATAATGTCAGGAGAGGGTAGACCAGGGTAATACAATTACAGGAGAGGGTAGACCAGGGTATTATAATGACAGGAGAGGGTACAGCAGGGTAATATAATGACAGGAGAGGGTAGACCAAGGCAATATAATGACAGGAGAGGGTAGACCAGGGTAATATATTGTAAGGAGACGGTAGACCAGGGTAATATAATGTCAGAAGAGGGTAGACCAGGGTAATATAATGACAGGAGAGGGTAGACCAGGGTAATATAATGACAGGAGAGGGTAGACCAGGGTAATATAATGTCAGGAGAGGGTAGACCAGGGTAATACAATGACAGGAGAGGGTAGACCAGGGTAAAATAATGACAGGAGAGGGTAGACCAAGGTAATATAATGTCAGGAGAGGGTAGACCAGGGTAATATATAACAGGAGAGGGTAGACCAGGGCAATATATAACAGGAGAGGGTAGACCAGGGCAATATAATGACAGGAGAGGGTAGACCAGGGTAATATAATAACAGGAGAGGGTAGTCCAGGATAATATAATGACAGGAGAGGGTAGACCAGGGTAATATAATGACAGTGAGGGTAGACCAGGGCAATATAATGACAGGAGAGGGTAGACCAGGGTAATATAATGACAGGAGAGGGTAGACCAGGGTAATGTAATGTCAGAAGTTGGTAGACCAGGGTAATATAATGACAGGAGAGGGTAGACCAGGGTAATATAATGTCAGGAGAGGGTAGACCAGGGTAATACAATGACAGGAGAGGGTAGACCAGGGTAAAATAATGACAGGAGAGGGTAGACCAGGGTAATATAATGTCAGGAGAGGGTAGACCAGGGTAATATATAACAGGAGAGGGTAGACCAAGGCAATATATAACAGGAGAGGGTAGACCAGGGCAATATAATGACAGGAGAGGGTAGAGAAGGGTAATATAATGACAGGAGAGGGTAGACCAGGGTAATATAATGACAGGAGAGGGTAGACCAGGGTAATATAATGACAGGAGAGGGTAGACCAGGTTAATATAATGTCAGGAGAGGGTAGACCAGGGTAATATATTGTAAGGAGAGGGTAGACCAGGGTAATATATTGTAGGGAGAGGGTAGACCAGGGTAAAATATTACAGGAGAGGGTAGACCAGGGTAATATAATGACAGGAGAGGGTAGACCAGGGTACTATAATGACAGTTGAGGGTAGACCAGGTTAATATAATGTCAGGAGAGGGTAGACCAGGGTAATACAATGACAGGAGAGGGTAGACCAGGGTAATATAATGACAGGAGAGGGTAGACCAGGGTAATGTAATGGCAGAAGAGGGTAGACCAGGGTAATATAATGACAGGAGAGGGTAGACCAGGGTAATATAATGAAAGGAGAGGGTAGACCAGGGTAATATAATGACAGGAGAGGGTAGACCAGGGTAATAGAATGTCAGGAGAGGGTAGACCAGGGTAATACAATTACAGGAGAGGGTAGACCAGGGTAATATAATGACAGGAGAGGGTACAGCAGGGTAATATAATGACAGGAGAGGGTAGACCAAGGCAATATAATGACAGGAGAGGGTAGACCAGGGTAATATATTGTAAGGAGACGGTAGACCAGGGTAATATAATGTCAGAAGAGGGTAGACCAGGGTAATATAATGACAGGAGAGGGTAGACCAGGGTAATATAATGACAGGAGAGGGTAGACCAGGGTAGTATAATGTCAGGAGAGGGTAGACCAGGGTCATATAATGACAGGAGAGGGTAGACCAGGGTAATATAATGACAGGAGAGGGTAGACCAGGGTAATGTAATGTCAGAAGTTGGTAGACCAGGGTAATATAATGACAGGAGAGGGTAGACCAGGGTAATATAATGTCAGGAGAGGGTAGACCAGGGTAATACAATGACAGGAGAGGGTAGACCAGGGTAATATAATGTCAGGAGAGGGTAGACCAGGGTAATATATAACAGGAGAGGGTAGACCAAGGCAATATATAACAGGAGAGGGTAGACCAGGGCAATATAATGACAGGAGAGGGTAGACAAGGGTAATATAATGACAGGAGAGGGTAGACCAGGGTAATATAATGACAGGAGAGGGTAGAACAGGGTAATATAATGACAGGAGAGGGTAGACCAGGTTAATATAATGTCAGGAGAGGGTAGACCAGGGTAATATAATGACAGGAGAGGGTAGACCAGGGTAATATAATGACAGGAAAGGGTAGACCAGGGTAATAGAATGGCTGGAGAGGGTAGACCAGGGTAATATAATGACAGAAGAGGGTTCAACCAGGGTAATATAATGACAGGAGAGGGTAGACTAAGGCAATATAATGACAGGAGAGGGTACACCAGGGTAATATATTGTAAGGAGAGTGTAGACCAGGGTAATATATTGTAAGGAGAGGGTAGACCAGGGTAATATATTGTAAGGAGAGGGTAGACCAGGGTAAAATATTACAGGAGAGGGTAGACCAGGGTAATATAATGACAGGAAAGGGTAGACAAGGGTAATATAATGACAGGAGAGGGTAGACCAGGGTAATATAATGACAGGAGAGGGTAGACCAGGGTACTATAATGACAGGAGAGGGTAGACCAGGGTAATGTAATGAAAGGAGAGGGTAGACCAGGGTAATATAATGACAGGAGAGGGTAGACCAGGGTAATAGAATGTCAGGAGAGGGTAGACCAGGGTAATACAATGACAGGAGAGGGTACAGCAGGGTAATATAATGACAGGAGAGGGTAGACCAGGGTAATAGAATGGCAGGAGAGGGTAGACCAGGGTAATATATTGTAAGGAGACGGTAGACCAGGGTAATATAATGTCAGAAGAGGGTAGACCAGGGTAATATAATGACAGGAGAGGGTAGACCAGGGTAATATAATGACAGGAGAGGGTAGACCAGGGTAATATAATGTCAGGAGAGGGTAGACCAGGGTAATACAATGACAGGAGAGGGTAGACCAGGGTAAAATAATGACAGGAGAGGGTAGACCAAGGTAATATAATGTCAGGAGAGGGTAGACCAGGGTAATATATAACAGGAGAGGGTAGACCAGGGCAATATATAACAGGAGAGGGTAGACCAGGGCAATATAATGACAGGAGAGGGTAGACCAGGGTAATATAATAACAGGAGAGGGTAGTCCAGGATAATATAATGACAGGAGAGGGTAGACCAGGGTAATATAATGACAGTGAGGGTAGACCAGGGCAATATAATGACAGGAGAGGGTAGACCAGGGTAATATAATGACAGGAGAGGGTAGACCAGGGTAATGTAATGTCAGAAGTTGGTAGACCAGGGTAATATAATGACAGGAGAGGGTAGACCAGGGTAATATAATGTCAGGAGAGGGTAGACCAGGGTAATACAATGACAGGAGATGGTAGACCAGGGTAAAATAATGACAGGAGAGGGTAGACCAGGGTAATATAATGTCAGGAGAGGGTAGACCAGGGTAATATATAACAGGAGAGGGTAGACCAAGGCAATATATAACAGGAGAGGGTAGACCACTGCAATATAATGACAGGAGAGGGTAGAGAAGGGTAATATAATGACAGGAGAGGGTAGACCAGGGTAATATAATGACAGGAGAGGGTAGACCAGGGTAATATAATGACAGGAGAGGGTAGACCAGGTTAATATAATGTCAGGAGAGGGTAGACCAGGGTAAAATAATGACAGGAGAGGGTAGACAAAGGTAATATAATGTCAGGAGAGGGTAGACCAGGGTAATATATAACAGGAGAGGGTAGACCAGGGCAATATATAACAGGAGAGGGTAGACCAGGGCAATATAATGACAGGAGAGGGTAGACCAGGGTAAAATAATGACAGGAGAGGGTAGACCAGGGTAATATTGACAGGAGAGGGTAGACCAGGGTAATATAATGACAGGAGAGGGTAGACCAGGGTAATATAATGACAGGAGAGGGTAGACCAGGGTAATATAATGACAGGAGAGGGTATACCAGGGTAATATAATGACAGGAAAGGGTAGACCAGGTTAATATAATGTCAGGAGAGGGTAGACCAGGGTAATTCAATGACAGGAGAGGGTAAACCAGGGTAATATAATGACAGGAGAGGGTAGACCAGGGTAATATAATGTCAGGAGAGGGTAGACCAGGGTAATATATAACAGGAGAGGGTAGAACAGGGCAATATATAACAGGAGAGGGTAGACCAGGGTTATATAATGACAGGAGAGGGTAGACCAGGGTAATATAATGACAGGAGAGGGTAGTCCAGGATAATATAATGACAGGAGAGGGTAGACCAGGGTAAAATAATGACAGGAGAGGGTAGACCAGGGTAATATAATGACAGGAGAGGGTAGACCAGGGTAATATAATGACAGGAAATGGTAGACCAGGATAATGAATGGCAGGAGAGGGTAGACCAGGGTAATAGAATGGCAGGAGAGGGTAGACCAGGGTAATATATAACAGAAGAGGGTAGACCAGGGTAATATAATGACAGGAGAGGGTAGACCAAGGCAATATAATGACAGGAGAGGGTAGACCAGGGTAATATATTGTAAGGAGAGGGTAGACCAGGGTAATATATTGTAAGGAGAGGGTAGACCAGGGTAAAATATTACAGGAGAGGGTAGACCAGGTTAATATAATGTCAGGAGAGGGTAGACCAGGGTAATATAATGACAGGAGAGGGTAGACCAGGGTAATATAATGACAGGAGAGGGTAGACCAAGGCAATATAATGACAGTTGAGGGTAGACCAGGGTAATATAATGTCAGGAGAGGGTAGACCAGGGTAATACAATGACAGGAGAGGGTAGACCAGGGTAATATAATGACAGGAGAGGGTAGACCAAAGCAATATAATGACAGTTGAGGGTAGACCAGGGTAATATAATGACAGGAGAGGGTAGACCAGGGTAATATAATGACAGGAGAGGGTAGACCAGGGTAATATAATGACAGGAGAGGGTAGACCAGGGTAATACAATGACAGGAGAGGGTAGACCAGGGTAATATAATGACAGGAGAGGGTAGACCAGGGTAATATAATGTCAGGAGAGGGTAGACCAGGGTAATATATAACAGGAGAGGGTAGACCAGGGCAATATATAACAGGAGAGGGTAGACCAGGGAAATATAATGACAGGAGAGGGTAGACAAGGGTAATATAATAACAGGAGAGGGTAGTCCAGGATAATATAATGACAGGAGAGGGTAGACCAGGGTAAAATAATGACAGGAGAGGGTAGACCAGGGTAATATAATGACAGGAAATGGTAGACCAGGATAATGAATGGCAGGAGAGGGTAGACCAGGGTAATAGAATGGCAGGAGAGGGTAGACCAGGGTAATATATAACAGAAGAGGGTAGACCAGGGTAATATAATGACAACAGAGGGTAGACCAAGGCAATATAATGACAGTTGAGGGTAGACCAGGGTAATATAATGTCAGGAGAGGGTATACCAGGGTAATACAATGACAGGAGAGGGTAGACCAGGGTAATATAATGTCAGGAGAGGGTAGACCAGGGTAATATATAACAGGAGAGGGTAGACCAGGGCAATATATAACAGGAGAGGGTAGACCAGGGAAATATAATGACAGGAGAGGGTAGACAAGGGTTATATAATGACAGGAGAGGGTAGACCAGGGTAATATAATAACAGGAGAGGGTAGTCCAGGATAATATAATGACAGGAGAGGGTAGACCAGGGTAAAATAATGACAGGAGAGGGTAGACCAGGGTAATATAATGACAGGAGAGGGTAGACCAGGGTAATATAATGACAGGAAATGGTAGACCAGGATAATGAATGGCAGGAGAGGGTAGACCAGGGTAATAGAATGGCAGGAGAGGGTAGACCAGGGTAATATATAACAGAAGAGGGTAGACCAGGGTAATATAATGACAGGAGAGGGTAGACCAAGGCAATATAATGACAGGAGAGGGTAGACCAGGGTAATATATTGTAAGGAGAGGGTAGACCAGGGTAATATATTGTAAGGAGAGGGTAGACCAGGGTAAAATATTACAGGAGAGGGTAGACCAGGGTAATATATTGTAAGGAGAGGGTAGACCAGGGTAATATAATGTCAGGAGAGGGTAGACCAGGGTAATACAATGACAGGAGAGGGTAGACCAGGGTAATATAATGACAGGAGAGGGTAGACCAGGGTAATATAATGACAGGAGAGGGTAGACCAGGGTAATACAATGACAGGAGAGGGTAGACCAGGGTAATATAATGACAGGAGAGGGTAGACCAGGGTAATACAATGACAGGAGAGGGTAGACCCGGGTAATATAATGACAGGAGAGGGTAGACCAGGGTAATATAATGTCAGAAGAGGGTAGACCAGGGTAATATAATGTCAGGAGGGGGTAGACCAGGGTAATACAATGACAGGAGAGGGTAGACCCGGGTAATATAATGACAGAAGAGGGTAGACAAAGGCAATATAATGACAGTTGAGGGTAGACCAGGGTAATATAATGTCAGGAGAGGGTAGACCAGGGTAATACAATGACAGGAGAGGGTAGACCCGGGTAATATAATGACAGGAGAGGGTAGACCAGGGTAATATAATGTCAGAAGAGGGTAGACCAGGGTAATATAATGTCAGGAGGGGGTAGACCAGGGTACTATAATGACAGTTGAGGGTAGACCAGGTTAATATAATGTCAGGAGAGGGTAGACCAGGGTAATACAATTACAGGAGAGGGTAGACCAGGGTAATACAATTACAGGAGAGGGTAGACCAGGGTAATATAATGACAGGAGAGGGTAGACCAAGGCAATATAATGACAGTTGAGGGTAGACCAGGGTAATATAATGTCAGGAGAGGGTAGACCAGGGTAATACAATGACAGGAGAGGGTAGACCCGGGTAATATAATGACAGGAGAGGGTAGACCAGGGTAATATATAGTAAGGAGAGGGTAGACCAGGGTAATATATTGTAAGGAGAGGGTAGACCAGGGTAAAATATTACAGGAGAGGGTAGACCAGGGTAATATATTGTAAGGAGAGGGTAGACCAGGGTAATATAATGTCAGGAGAGGGTAGACCAGGGTAATACAATGACAGGAGAGGGTAGACCAGGGTAATATAATGACAGGAGAGGGTAGACCAGGGTAATATAATGTCAGGAGAGGGTAGACCAGGGTAATACAATGACAGGAGAGGGTAGACCAGGGTAATATAATGACAGGAGAGGGTAGACCAGGGTAATATAATGACAGGAGAGGGTAGACCAGGGTAATACAATGACAGGAGAGGGTAGACCCGGGTAATATAATGACAGAATAGGGTAGACCAAGGCAATATAATGACAGTTGAGGGTAGACCAGGGTAATATAATGTCAGGAGAGGGTAGACCAGGGTAATACAATGACAGGAGAGGGTAGAAACGGGTAATATAATGACAGGAGAGGGTAGACCAGGGTAATATAATGTCAGAAGAGGGTAGACCAGGGTAATATAATGTCAGGAGGGGGTAGACCAGGGTACTATAATGACAGTTGAGGGTAGACCAGGTTAATATAATGTCAGGAGAGGGTAGACCAGGGTAATACAATTACAGGAGAGGGTAGACCAGGGTAATACAATTACAGGAGAGGGTAGACCAGGGTAATATAATGACAGGAGAGGGTAGACCAAGGCAATATTACCCTGGTCTACCCTCTCCTGCCATTCTATTACCCTGGTCTACCCTCTCCTGCCATTCATTATCCTGGTCTACCATTTCCTGTCATCATATTACCCTGGTCTACCCTCTCCTGTCATTATATTACCCTGGTCTACCCTCTCCTGTCATTATTTTACCCTGGTCTACCCTCTCCTGTCATTATATTACCCTGGTCTACCCTCTCCTGTCATTATATTATCCTGGACTACCCTCTCCTGTCATTATATTACCCTGGTCTACCCTCTCCTGTCATTATATTTCCCTGGTCTACCCTCTCCTGTTATATATTGCCCTGGTCTACCCTCTCCTGTTATATATTACCCTGGTCTACCCTCTCCTGACATTATATTACCCTGGTCTACCCTCTCCTGTCAATATATTACCCTGGTCTACCCTCTCCTGTCATTGTTTTACCCTGGTCTACCCTCTCCTGACATTATATTAACCTGGTCTACCCTTTCCTGTCATTATATTACCCTGGTATACCCTCTCCTGTCATTATATTACCCTGGTCTACCCTCTCCTGTCATTATATTACCCTGGTCTACCCTCTCCTGTCATTGTATTACCCTGGTCTACCCTCTCCTGTCATTATATTACCCTGGTCTACCCTCTCCTGTCATTGTATTACCCTGGTCTACCCTCTCCTGTTATATATTACCCTGGTCTACCCTCTCCTGACATTATATTAACCTGGTCTACCCTCAACTGTCATTATATTACCCTGGTCTACCCTCTCCTGTCATTATATTATCCTGGACTACCCTCTCCTGTTATTATATTACCCTGGTCTACCCTCTCCTGTCATTATATTGCCCTGGTCTACCCTCTCCTGTTATATATTGCCCTGGTCTACCCTCTCCTGTTATATATTACCCTGGTCTACCCTCTCCTGACATTATATTACCCTGGTCTACCCTCTCCTGTCATTATTTTACCCTGGTCTACCCTCTCCTGTCATTGTATTACCCTGGTCTACCCTCTCCTGACATTATATTACCCTGGTCTACCCTCTCCTGTCATTATATTACCCTGGTCTACCCTCTCCTGTCATTATATTACCCTGGTCTACCCTCTTCTGACATTATATTACCCTGGTCTACCCTCTCCTGTCATTATATTACCCTGGTCTACCCTCTGCTGTCATTGTATTACCCTGGTCTACCCTCTCCTGACATTATATTACCCTGGTCTACCCTCAACTGTCATTATATTGCCTTGGTCTACCCTCTCCTGTCATTATATTACCCTGGTCTACCCTCTCCTGTCATTGTATTACCCTGGTCTACCCTCTCCTGTCATTATATTGCCCTGGTCTACCCTATCCTGTCATTATATTACCCTGGTCTACCCTCTCCTGTCATTATATTACCCTGGTCTACCCTCTCCTGAAATTATATTACCCTGGTCTACCCTCTCCTGTAGTATTTTACCCTGGTCTACCCTCTCCTTACAATATATTACCCTGGTCTACCTTCTCCTTACAATATATTACCCTGGTCTACCCTCTCCTGTCATTATATTGCCTTGGCCTACCCTCTCCTGTCATTATATTACCCTGGTCTACCCTCTTCTGTTATATCTTACCCTGGTCTACCCCCTCCTGCCATGCTATTACCCTGGTCTACCCTCTCCTGCCATTCATTATCCTGGTCTACCATTTCCTGTCATTATATTACCCTGGTCTACCCTCTCCTGTCATTATATTACCCTGGTCTACCCTCTCCTGTCATTATTTTACCCTGGGGTACCCTCTCCTGTCATTATATTATCCTGGACTACCCTCTCCTGTTATTATATTACCCCTGTCTACCCTCTCCTGTCATTATATTTCCCTGGTCTACCCTCTCCTGTTATATATTGCCCTGGTCTACCCTCTCCTGTTATATATTACCCTGGTCTACCCTCTCCTGACATTATATTACCCTGGTCTACCCTCTCCTGTCAATATATTACCCTGGTCTACCCTCTCCTGTCATTGAATTACCCTGGTCTACCCTCTCCTGACATTATATTAACCTGGTCTACCCTTTCCTGTCATTATATTACCCTGGTATACCCTCTCCTGTCATTATATTACCCTGGTCTACCCTCTCCTGTCACAGTATTACCCTGGTCTACCCTCTCCTGACATTATATTAACCTGGTCTACCCTCAACTGTCATTATATTACCCTGGTCTACCCTCTCCTGTCATTATATTACCCTGGACTACCCTCTCCTGTCATTATATTATCCTGGACTACCCTCTCCTGTTATTATATTACACTGGTCTACCCTCTCCTGTCATTATATTGCCCTGGTCTACCCTCTCCTGTTATATATTGCCCTGGTCTACCCTCTCCTGTTATATATTACCCTGGTCTACCCTCTCCTGACATTATATTACCCTGGTCTACCCTCTCCTGTCATTGTAAGGAGAGGGTAGACCAGGGTAAAATATTACAGGAGAGGGTAGACCAGGTTAATATAATTTCAGGAGAGGGTAGACCAGGCAATATAATGACAGTTGAGGGTAGACCAGGGCAATATAATGTCAGGAGAGGGTAGACCAGGGTAATACAATGACAGGAGAGGGTAGACCAGGATAATATAATGACAGGAGAGGGTAGACCAGGGTAATATAATGTCAGAAGAGGGTAGACCAGGGTAATATAATGACAGGAGAGGGTAGACCAGGGTAATATAATGACAGGAGAGGGTAGACCAGGGTAATATAATGTCAGGAGACGGTAGACCAGGGTAATACAATTACAGGAGAGGGTAGACCAGGGTAATACATTGTAAGGAGAGGGTAGACCAGGGAAATATATTGTAAGGAGAGGGTAGCCCAGGGTAAAATATTACAGGAGAGGGTAGACCAGGTTAATATAATGTCAGGAGAGGGTAGCCCAGGGTAATACAATGACAAGATAGGGTAGACCAGGGTAATATAATGACAGGAGAGGGTAGACCAGGGTAATATAATTTCAGGAGAGGGTAGACCAGGGTAAAACAATTACAGGAGAGGTTAGACCAGGGTAATATAATGACAGGAGAGGGTAGACCAGGGTAATATAATGACAGGAGAGTGTAGACAAGGGTATTATAATGACAGTAGAGGGTAGTCCAGGGTAATAGAATAATAAGAGAGGGTAGACCAGGGTATATAATGACATTTGACGGTAGACCAGGGCAATATAATGACAGGAGAGGGTAGACCAGGGTAATATAATGTCAGGAGAGGGTAGACCAGGGTAATATAATGACAGGAGAGGGTAGACCAGGGTAATATATTGTAAGGAGAGGGTAGAACAGGGTAATATATTGTAAGGAAAGGGTAGACCAGGGTAAAATATTACAGGAGAGGGTAGACCAGGGTAATATAATGACAGGAGAGGGTAGACCAGGGTACTATAATGACAGTTGAGGGAAGACCAGGTTAATATAATGTCAGGAGAGGGTAGACCAGGGTAATACAATGACAGGAGAGGGTAGACCAGGGTAATATAATGACAGGAGAGGGTAGACCAGGGTAATATAATGACAGGAGAGGGTAGACCAGGGTAATATAATGTCAGGAGAGGGTAGACCAGGGTAATATAATGTCAGAAGAGGGTAGACCAGGGTAATATAATGACAGGAGAGGGTAGACCAGGGTAATATAATGACAGGAGAGGGTAGACCAGGGTAATATAATGTCAGGAGAAGGTAGACCAGGGTAATATAATGACAGGAGAGGGTAGACCAGGGTAATATAATGTCAGAAGAGGGTAGACCAGGGTAATACAATGACAGGAGAGGGTAGACCAGGATAATATAATGACAGGAGAGGGTAGACCAGGGTAATATAATGTCAGAAGAGGGTAGACCAGGGTAATATAATGACAGGAGAGGGTAGACCAGGGTAATATAATGACAGGAGAGGGTAGACCAGGGTAATATAATGTCAGGAGACGGTAGACCAGGGTAATACAATTACAGGAGAGGGTAGACCAGGGTAATACATTGTAAGGAGAGGGTAGACCAGGGAAATATATTGTAAGGAGAGGGTAGCCCAGGGTAAAATATTACAGGAGAGGGTAGACCAGGTTAATATAATGTCAGGAGAGGGTAGCCCAGGGTAATACAATGACAAGATAGGGTAGACCAGGGTAATATAATGACAGGAGAGGGTAGACCAGGGTAATATAATTTCAGGAGAGGGTAGACCAGGGTAAAACAATTACAGGAGAGGTTAGACCAGGGTAATATAATGACAGGAGAGGGTAGACCAGGGTAATATAATGACAGGAGAGTGTAGACAAGGGTATTATAATGACAGTAGAGGGTAGTCCAGGGTAATAGAATAATAAGAGAGGGTAGACCAGGGTATATAATGACATTTGACGGTAGACCAGGGCAATATAATGACAGGAGAGGGTAGACCAGGGTAATATAATGTCAGGAGAGGGTAGACCAGGGTAATATAATGACAGGAGAGGGTAGACCAGGGTAATATATTGTAAGGAGAGGGTAGACCAGGGTAATATATTGTAAGGAGAGGGTAGACCAGGGTAAAATATTACAGGAGAGGGTAGACCAGGGTAATATAATGACAGGAGAGGGTAGACCAGGGTACTATAATGACAGTTGAGGGTAGACCAGGTTAATATAATGTCAGGAGAGGGTAGACCAGGGTAATACAATGACAGGAGAGGGTAGACCAGGGTAATATAATGACAGGAGAGGGTAGACCAGGGTAATATAATGTCAGGAGAGGGTAGACCAGGGTAATATAATGTCAGGAGAGGGTAGACCAGGGTAATATAATGTCAGGAGAGGGTAGACCAGGGTAATATAATGACAGGAGAGGGTAGACCAGGGTAATATAATGACAGGAGAGGGTAGACCAGGGTAATATAATGTCAGGAGAAGGTAGACCAGGGTAATATAATGACAGGAGAGGGTAGACCAGGGTAATATAATGTCAGAAGAGGGTAGACCAGGGTAATATAATGACAGGAGAGGGTAGACCAGGGTAATATAATGACAGGAGAGTGTAGACCAGGGTATTATAATGACAGTAGAGGGTAGTCCAGGGTAATAGAATAATAAGAGAGGGTAGACCAGGGTAATATAATGACATTTGAGGGTAGACCAGGGCAATATAATGACAGGAGAGGGTAGACCAGGGTAATATAATGTCAGGAGAGGGTAGACCAGGGTAATATAATGACAGGAGAGGGTAGACCAGGGTAATATATTGTAAGGAGAGGGTAGACCAGGGTAATATATTGTAAGGAGAGGGTAGACCAGGGTAAAATATTACAGGAGAGGGTAGACCAGGGTAATATAATGACAGGAGAGGGTAGACCAGGGTACTATAATGACAGTTGAGGGTAGACCAGGTTAATATAATGTCAGGAGAGGGTAGACCAGGGTAATACAAGGACAGGAGAGGGTAGACCAGGGTAATATAATGACAGGAGAGGGTAGACCAGGGTAATGTAATGTCAGAAGAGGGTAGCTTAGGGTAATATAATGACAGGAGAGGGTAGACCAGGGTAATATAATGAAAGGAGAGGGTAGACCAGGGTAATATAATGACAGGAGAGGGTAGACAAGGGTAATATAATGTCAGGAGAGGGTAGACCAGGGTAATACAATTACAGGAGAGGGTAGACCAGGGTAATATAATGACAGGAGAGGGTACAGCAGGGTAATATAATGACAGGAGAGGGTAGACCAAGGCAATATAATGACAGGAGAGGGTAGACCAGGGTAATATATTGTAAGGAGACGGTAGACCAGGGTAATATAATGTCAGAAGAGGGTAGACCAGGGTAATATAATGACAGGAGAGGGTAGACCAGGGTAATATAATGACAGGAGAGGGTAGACCAGGGTAATATAATGTCAGGAGAGGGTAGACCAGGGTAATACAATGACAGGAGAGGGTAGACCAGGGTAAAATAATGACAGGAGAGGGTAGACCAGGTTAATATAATGTCAGGAGAGGGTAGACCAGGGTAATACAATGACAGGAGAGGGTAGACCATGGTAATATAATGACAGGAGAGGGTAGACCAGGGTAATATAATGACAGGAGAGGGTAGACCAGGGTAATATAATGTCAGGAGAGGGTAGACCAGGGTAATATAATGACAGGAGAGGGTAGACCAGGGTAATATAATGTCAGAAGAGGGTAGACCAGGGTAATATAATGACAGGAGAGGGTAGACCAGGGTAATATAATGACAGGAGAGGGTAGACCAGGGTAATATAATGTCAGGAGAAGGTAGACCAGGGTAATATAATGACAGGAGAGGGTAGACCAGGGTAATATAATGTCAGAAGAGGGTAGACCAGGGTAATATAATGACAGGAGAGGGTAGACCAGGGTAATATAATGACAGGAGAGTGTAGACCAGGGTATTATAATGACAGTAGAGGGTAGTCCAGGGTAATAGAATAATAAGAGAGGGTAGACCAGGGTATATAATGGCATTTGAGGGTAGACCAGGGCAATATAATGACAGGAGAGGGTAGACCAGGGTAATATAATGTCAGGAGAGGGTAGACCAGGGTAATATAATGACAGGAGAGGGTAGACCAGGGTAATATATTGTAAGGAGAGGGTAGACCAGGGTAATATATTGTAAGGAGAGGGTAGACCAGGGTAAAATATTACAGGAGAGGGTAGACCAGGGTAATATAATGACAGGAGAGGGTAGACCAGGGTACTATAATGACAGTTGAGGGTAGACCAGGTTAATATAATGTCAGGAGAGGGTAGACCAGGGTAATACAATGACAGGAGAGGGTAGACCAGGGTAATATAATGACAGGAGAGGGTAGACCAGGGTAATGTAATATCAGAAGAGGGTAGCTTAGGGTAATATAATGACAGGAGAGGGTAGACCAGGGTAATATAATGAAAGGAGAGGGTAGACCAGGGTAATATAATGTCAGGAGAGGGTAGACCAGGGTAATACAATGACAGGAGAGGGTAGACCAGGGTAATATAATGACAGGAGAGGGTAGACCAGGGTAATATAATGTCAGGAGAGGGTAGACCAGGGTAAAACAATTACAGGAGAGGGTAGACCAGGGTAATATAATGACAGGAGAGGGTAGACCAGGGTAATATAATGACAGGAGAGGGTAGACCAGGGTAATATATTGTAAGGAGAGGGTAGACCAGGGTAAAATATTACAGGAGAGGGTAGACCAGGGTAATATAATGACAGGAGAGGGTAGACCAGGGTACTATAATGACAGTTGAGGGTAGACCAGGTTAATATAATGTCAGGAGAGGGTAGACCAGGGTAATACAATGACAGGAGAGGGTAGACCAGGGTAATATAATGACAGGAGAGGGTAGACCAGGGTAATGTAATGTCAGAAGAGGGTAGACCAGGGTAATATAATGACAGGAGAGGGTAGACCAGGGTAATATAATGAAAGGAGAGGGTAGACCAGGGTAATATACTGTAAGGAGACAGTAGACCAGGGTAATATAATGTCAGAAGAGGGTAGACCAGGGTAATATAATGACAGGAGAGGGTAGACCAGGGTAATATAATGACAGGAGAGGGTAGACCAGGGTAATATAATGTCAGGAGAGGGTAGACCAGGGTAATACAATGACAGGAGAGGGTAGACCAGGGTAAAATAATGACAGGAGAGGGTAGACCAGGGTAATATAATGTCAGGAGAGGGTAGACCAGGGTAATATATAACAGGAGAGGGTAGACCAGGGCAATATATAACAGGAGAGGGTAGACCAGGGCAATATAATGACAGGAGAGGGTAGACAAGGGTAATATAATGACAGGAGAGGGTAGTACAGGGTAATAAAATAACAGGAGAGGGTAGTCCAGGATAATATAATGACAGGAGAGGGTAGACCAGGGTAATATAATGACAGGAGAGGGTAGACCAGGGTAATATAATGACAGGAGAGGGTAGACCAGGGTAATATAATGTCAGAAGAGGGTAGACCAGGGTAATATAATGTCAGAAGAGGGTAGACCAGGGTAATATAATGTCAGAAGAGGGTAAACCAGGGTAATATAATGACAGGAGAGGGTAGTCCAGGATAATATAATGACAGGAGAGGGTAGACCAGGATATAATACAGTAGGGTAGACCAGGTAATATAATGTCAGGAGAGGGTAGACCAGGGTAATATAATAACAGGAGAGGGTAGTCCAGGATAATATAATGACAGGAGAGGGTAGACCAGGGTAATATAATGACAGTTGAGGGTAGACCAGGTTAATATAATGTCAGGAGAGGGTAGACCAGGGTAATATATAACAGGAGAGGGTAGACCAGGGTAATACAATGACAGGAGAGGGTAGACCAGGGTAATATAATGACAGGAGAGGGTAGACCAGGGTAATGTAATGTCAGAAGAGGGTAGACCAGGGTAATATAATGACAGGAGAGGGTAGACCAGGTTAATATAATGACAGGAGAGGGTAGACCAGGGTAATATATTGACAGGAGAGGGTAGACCAGGGTAATATAATGTCAGGAGAGGGTAGACCAGGGTAATATATAACAGGAGAGGGTAGACCAGGGCAATAGAATAATAAGAGAGGGTAGACCAGGGTATATAATGACATTTGAGGGTAGACCAGAGTAATATAATGACAGGAGAGGGTAGACCAGGGTAATATAATGTCAGGAGAGGGTAGACCAGGGTAATATAATGACAGGAGAGGGTAGACCAAGGCAATATATAACAGGAGAGGGTAGACCAGGGCAATATAATGACAGGAGAGGGTAGACAAGGGTAATATAATGACAGGAGAGGGTAGACCAGGGTAATATAATGACAGGAGAGGGTAGACCAGGGTAATATAATGACAGGAGAGGGTAGACCAGGTTAATATAATGTCAGGAGAGGGTAGACCAGGGTAATATAATAACAGGAGAGGGTAGACCAGGGTAATATAATGACAGGAGAGGGTAGACCAGGGTAATATATTGTAAGGAGAGGGTAGACCAGGGTAATATATTGTAGGGAGAGGGTAGACCAGGGTAAATAATTACAGGAGAGGGTAGACCAGGGTAATAGAATGTCAGGAGAGGGTAGACCAGGGTAATACAATGACAGGAGAGGGTAGACCAGGGTAATATAATGTCAGAAGAGGGTAGACCAGGGTAATGTAATGTCAGAAGAGGGTAGACCAGGGTAATATAATGACAGGAGAGGGTAGACCAGGTAATATAATGAAAGTAGAGGGTAGACCAGGGTAATATAATGACAGGAGAGGGTAGACCAGGGTAATAGAATGTCAGGAGAGGGTAGACCAGGGTAATACAATTACAGGAGAGGGTAGACCAGGGTAATATAATGACAGTAGAGGGTACAGCAGGGTAATATATAACAGGAGAGGGTAGACCAGGGCAATATAATGTCAGGAGAGGGTAGACCAGGGTAATACAATGACAGGAGAGGGTAGACCAGGGTAAAATAATGACAGGAGAGGGTAGACCAGGGTAATATAATGTCAGGAGAGGGTAGACCAGGGTAATATATAACAGGAGAGGGTAGACCAGGGCAATATATAACAGGAGAGGGTAGACCAGGGCAATATAATGACAGGAGAGGGTAGACCAGGATAATATAATGACAGGAGAGGGTAGACCAGGGTAATATAATGACAGGAGAGGGTATACCAGGGTAATATAATGACAAGAGAGGGTAGACCAGGGTAATATAATGACAGGAGAGGGTATACCAGGGTAATATAATGACAGGAAAGGGTAGACCAGGTTAATATAATGTCAGGAGAGGGTAGACCAGGAAAATACAATGACAGGAGAGGGTAGACCAGGGTAATATATTGACAGGAGAGGGTAGACCAGGGTAATATAATGTCAGGAGAGGGTAGACCAGGGTAATATATAACAGGAGAGGGTAGACCAGGGCAATATATAACAGGAGAGGGTAGACAAGGGTTATATAATGACAGGAGAGGGTAGACCAGGGTAATATAATGACAGGAGAGGGTAGTCCAGGATAATATAATGACAGGAGAGGGTAGACCAGGGTAAAATGATGACAGGAGAGGGTAGACCAGGGTAATATAATGACAGGAGAGGGTAGACCAGGGTAATATAATGACAGGAAATGGTAGACCAGGATAATGAATGGCAGGAGAGGGTAGACCAGGGTAATAGAATGGCAGGAGAGGGTAGACCAGGGTAATATATAACAGAAGAGGGTAGACCAGGGTAATATAATGACAGGAGAGGGTAGACCAAGGCAATATAATGACAGGAGAGGGTAGACCAGGGTAATATAATGACAGGAGAGGGTAGACCAGGGTAATATAATGACAGGAAATGGTACACCAGGATAATGAATGGCAGGAGAGGGTAGACCAGGGTAATAGAATGGCAGGAGAGGGTAGACCAGGGTAATATATAACAGAAGAGGGTAGACCAGGGTAATATAATGACAGGAGAGGGTAGACCAAGGCAATATAATGACAGGAGAGGGTAGACGAGGTAATATAATGACAGGAGAGGGTAGACCAGGGTAATATAATGACAGGAAATGGTACACCAGGATAATGAATGGCAGGAGAGGGTAGACCAGGGTAATAGAATGGCAGGAGAGGGTAGACCAGGGTAATATATAACAGAAGAGGGTAGACCAGGGTAATATAATGACAGGAGAGGGTAGACCAAGGCAATATAATGACAGGAGAGGGTAGACCAGGGTAATACAATGACAGGAGAGGGTAGACCAGGGTAAAATAATGACAGGAGAGGGTAGACCAGGGTAATATAATGTCAGGAGAGGGTAGACCAGGGTAATATATAACAGGAGAGGGTAGACCCGGGCAATATATAACAGGAGAGGGTAGACCAGGGCAATATAATGACAGGAGAGGGTAGACCAGGATAATATAATGACAGGAGAGGGTAGACCAGGGTAATATAATGACAGTTGAGGGTAGACCAGGTTAATATAATGTCAGGAGAGGGTAGACCAGGGTAATACAATGACAGGAGAGGGTAGACCAGGGTAATATAATGACAGGAGAGGGTAGACCAGGGTAATATAATGACAGGAGAGGGTATACCAGGGTAATATAATGACAGGAAAGGGTAGACCAGGTTAATATAATGTCAGGAGAGGGTAGACCAGGAAAATACAATGACAGGAGAGGGTAGACCAGGGTAATATATTGACAGGAGAGGGTAGACCAGGGTAATATAATGTCAGGAGAGGGTAGACCAGGGTAATATATAACAGGAGAGGGTAGACCAGGGCAATATATAACAGGAGAGGGTAGACAAGGGTGATATAATGACAGGAGAGGGTAGACCAGGGTAATATAATGACAGGAGAGGGTAGTCCAGGATAATATAATGACAGGAGAGGGTAGACCAGGGTAAAATAATGACAGGAGAGGGTAGACCAGGGTAATATAATGACAGGAGAGGGTAGACCAGGGTAATATAATGACAGGAAATGGTAGACCAGGATAATGAATGGCAGGAGAGGGTAGACCAGGGTAATAGAATGGCAGGAGAGGGTAGACCAGGGTAATATATAACAGAAGAGGGTAGACCAGGGTAATATAATGACAGGAGAGGGTAGACCAAGGCAATATAATGACAGGAGAGGGTAGACCAGGGTAATATATTGTAAGGAGAGGGTAGACCAGGGTAATATATTGTAAGAAGAGGGTAGACCAGGGTAAAATATTACAGGAGAGGGTAGACCAGGGTAATATAATGACAGGAGAGGGTAGACCAAGGCAATATAATGACCGTTGAGGGTAGACCAGGGTAAAACAATTACAGGAGAGGTTAGACCAGGGTAATATAATGTCAGGAGATGGTAGACCAGGGTAATACAATTACAGGAGAGGGTAGACCAGGGTAATATATTGTAAGGAGAGGGTAGACCAGGGAAATATATTGTAAGGAGAGGGTAGCCCAGGGTAAAATATTACAGGAGAGGGTAGACCAGGTTAATATAATGTCAGGAGAGGGTAGCCCAGGGTAATACAATGACAAGATAGGGTAGACCAGGGTAATATAAAGACAGGAGAGGGTAGACCAGGGTAATATAATTTCAGGAGAGGGTAGACCAGGGTAAAACAATTACAGGAGAGGTTAGACCAGGGTAATATAATGACAGGAGAGGGTAGACCAGGGTAATAAAATGACAGGAGAGTGTAGACCAGGGTATTATAATGACAGTAGAGGGTAGTCCAGGGTAATAGAATAATAAGAGAGGGTAGACCAGGGTATATAATGACATTTGAGGGTAGACCAGGGCAATATAATGACAGGAGAGGGTAGACCAGGGTAATATAATGTCAGGAGAGGGTAGACCAGGGTAATATATAACAGGAGAGGGTAGACCAGGGCAATATATAACAGGAGAGGGTAGACAAGGGTTATATAATGACAGGAGAGGGTAGACCAGGGTAATATAATGACAGGAGAGGGTAGTCCAGGATAATATAATGACAGGAGAGGGTAGACCAGGGTAAAATAATGACAGGAGAGGGTAGACCAGGGTAATATAATGACAGGAGAGGGTAGACCAGGGTAATATAATGACAGGAAATGGTAGACCAGGATAATGAATGGCAGGAGAGGGTAGACCAGGGTAATAGAATGGCAGGAGAGGGTAGACCAGGGTAATATATAACAGAAGAGGGTAGACCAGGGTAATATAATGACAGGAGAGGGTAGACCAAGGCAATATAATGACAGGAGAGGGTAGACCAGGGTAATATATTGTAAGGAGAGGGTAGACCAGGGTAATATATTGTAAGGAGAGGGTAGACCAGGGTAAAATATTACAGGAGAGGGTAGACCAGGGTAATATAATGACAGGAGAGGGTAGACCAAGGCAATATAATGACAGTTGAGGGTAGACCAGGGTAAAACAATTACAGGAGAGGTTTGACCAGGGTAATATAATGTCAGGAGAGGGTAGACCAGGGTAATACAATTACAGGAGAGGGTAGACCAGGGTAATATATTGTAAGGAGAGGGTAGACCAGGGAAATATATTGTAAGGAGAGGGTAGCCCAGGGTAAAATATTACAGGAGAGGGTAGACCAGGTTAATATAATGTCAGGAGAGGGTAGCCCAGGGTAATACAATGACAAGATAGGGTAGAACAGGGTAATATAAAGACAGGAGAGGGTAGACCAGGGTAATATAATTTCAGGAGAGGGTAGACCAGGGTAAAACAATTACAGGAGAGGTTAGACCAGGGTAATATAATGACAGGAGAGGGTAGACCAGGGTAATATAATGACAGGAGAGTGTAGACCAGGGTATTATAATGACAGTAGAGGGTAGTCCAGGGTAATAGAATAATAAGAGAGGGTAGACCAGGGTATATAATGACATTTGAGGGTAGACCAGGGCAATATAATGACAGGAGAGGGTAGACCAGGGTAATATAATGTCAGGAGAGGGTAGACCAGGGTAATATAATGACAGGAGAGGGTAGACCAGGGTAATATATTGTAAGGAGAGGGTAGACCAGGGTAATATATTGTAAGGAGAGGGTAGACCAGGGTAAAATATTACAGGAGAGGGTAGACCAGGGTAATATAATGACGGGAGAGGGTAGACCAGGGTACTATAATGACAGTTGAGGGTAGACCAGGTTAATATAATGTCAGGAGAGGGTAGACCAGGGTAATACAATGACAGGAGAGGGTAGACCAGGGTAATATAATGACAGGAGAGGGTAGACCAGGGTAATGTAATGTCAGAAGAGGGTAGCTTAGGGTAATATAATGACAGGAGAGGGTAGACCAGGGTAATATAATGAAAGGAGAGGGTAGACCAGGGTAATATAATGACAGGAGAGGGTAGACAAAGGCAATACAATGACAGTTGAGGGTAGACCAGGGTAAAACAATTACAGGAGAGGTTAGACCAGGGTAATATAATGTCAGGAGAGGGTAGACCAGGGTAATACAATTACAGGAGAGGGTAGACCAGGGTAATATATTGTAAGGAGAGGGTAGACGAGGGAAATATATTGTAAGGAGAGGGTAGCCCAGGGTAAAATATTACAGGAGAGGGTAGACCAGGTTAATATAATGTCAGGAGAGGGTAGACCAGGGTAATACAATGACAAGATAGGGTAGACCAGGGTAATATAAAGACAGGAGAGGGTAGACCAGGGTAATATAATTTCAGGAGAGGGTAGACCAGGGTAAAACAATTACAGGAGAGGTTAGACCAGGGTAATATAATGACAGGAGAGGGTAGACCAGGGTAATATAATGACAGGAGAGTGTAGACCAGGGTATTATAATGACAGTAGAGGGTAGTCCAGGGTAATAGAATAATAAGAGAGGGTAGACCAGGGTATATAATGACATTTGAGGGTAGACCAGGGCAATATAATGACAGGAGAGGGTAGACCAGGGTAATATAATGTCAGGATAGGGTAGACCAGGGTAATATAATGACAGGAGAGGGTAGACCAGGGTAATATATTGTAAGGAGAGGGTAGACCAGGGTAATATATTGTAAGGAGAGGGTAGACCAGGGTAAAATATTACAGGAGAGGGTAGACCAGGGTAATATAATGACGGGAGAGGGTAGACCAGGGTACTATAATGACAGTTGAGGGTAGACCAGGTTAATATAATGTCAGGAGAGGGTAGACCAGGGTAATACAATGACAGGAGAGGGTAGACCAGGGTAATATAATGACAGGAGAGGGTAGACCAGGGTAATGTAATGTCAGAAGAGGGTAGCTTAGGGTAATATAATGACAGGAGAGGGTAGACCAGGGTAATATAATGAAAGGAGAGGGTAGACCAGGGTAATATAATGACAGGAGAGGGTAGACCAGGGTAATATAATGTCAGGAGAGGGTAGACCAGGGTAATACAATTACAGGAGAGGGTACAGCAGGGTAATATAATGACAGGAGAGGGTAGACCAAGGCAATATAATGACAGGAGAGGGTAGACCAGGGTAATATATTGTAAGGAGACGGTAGACCAGGGTAATATAATGTCAGAAGAGGGTAGACCAGGGTAATATAATGACAGGAGAGGGTAGAACAGGGTAATATAATGACAGGAGAGGGTAGACCAGGGTAATACAATGACAGGAGAGGGTAGACCAGGGTAAAATAATGACAGGAGAGGGTAGACCAGGGTAATATAATGTCAGGAGAGGGTAGACCAGGGAAATATATAACAGGAGAGGGTAGACAAGGGCAATATAATGACAGGAGAGGGTAGACCAGGGTAATATAATGTCAGGAGAGGGTAGACCAGGGTAAAACAATTACAGGAGAGGGTAGACCAGGGTAATATAATGACAGGAGAGTGTAGACCAGGGTATTATAATGACAGTAGAGGGTAGTCCAGGGTAATAGAATAATAAGAGAGGGTAGACCAGGGTATATAATGACATTTGAGGGTAGACCAGGGCAATATAATGACAGGAGAGGGTAGACCAGGGTAATATAAAGTCAGGAGAGGGTAGACCAGGGTAATATAATGACAGGAGAGGGTAGACCAGGGTAATATATTGTAAGGAGAGGGTAGACCAGGGTAATATACTGTAAGGAGAGGGTAGACCAGGGTAAAATATTACAGGAGAGGGTAGACCAGGGTAATATAATGACAGGAGAGGGTAGACCAGGGTACTATAATGACAGTTGAGGGTAGACCAGGTTAAGATATTGTCAGGAAAGGGTAGACCAGGGTAATATAATGACAGGAGAGGGTAGACCAGGGTAATATAATGACAGGAGAGGGTAGACCAGGGTAATGTAATGTCAGAAGAGGGTAGACCAGGGTAATATAATGACAGGAGAGGGTAGACCAGGGTAATATAATGAAAGGAGAGGGTAGACCAGGGTAATATAATGACAGGAGAGGGTAGACCAGGGTAATATAATGTCAGGAGAGGGTAGACCAGGGTAATACAATTACAGGAGAGGGTAGACCAGGGTAATATAATGACAGGAGTGGGTACAGCAGGGTAATATAATGACAGGAGAGGGTAGACCAAGGCAATATAATGACAGGAGAGGGTAGACCAGGGTAATATACTGTAAGGAGATGGTAGACCAGGGTAATATAATGTCAGAAGAGGGTAGACCAGGGTAATATAATGACAGGAGAGGGTAGACCAGGGTAATATAATGACAGGAGAGGGTAGACCAGGGTAATATAATGCCAGGAGAGGGTAGACCAGGGTAATACAATTACAGGAGAGGGTAGACCAGGGTAATACAATGACAGGAGAGGGTAGACCAGGGTAAAATAATGTCAGGAGAGGGTAGACCAGGGTAATACAATGACAGGAGAGGGTAGACCAGGGTAATATAATGACAGGAGAGTGTAGACCAGGGTAATATAATGTCAGAAGAGGGTAGACCAGGGTAATATAATGACAGGATAGGGTAGACCAGGGCAATATATAACAGGAGAGGGTAGACCAGGGCAATATAATGACAGGAGAGGGTAGACAAGGGTAATATAATGACAGGAGAGGGTAGTACAGGGTAATATAATAACAGGAGAGGGTAGTCCAGGATAATATAATGACAGGAGAGGGTAGACCAGGGTAATATAATGACAGGAGAGGGTAGACCAGGGTAATATAATGTCAGGAGAGGGTAGACCAGGGTAATATAATGGCAGGAGAGGGTAGACCAGGGTAATATAATGACAGGAGAGGGTAGACCAGGGTAATATAATGACAGGAGAGGGTAGACCAGGGTAATATAATGTCAGGAGAGGGTAGACCAGGGTAATATAATGACAGGAGAGGGTAGACCAGGGTAATATAATGTCAGAAGAGGGTAGACCAGGGTAATATAATGACAGGAGAGGGTAGACCAGGGTAATATAATGACAGGAGAGGGTAGACCAGGGTAATATAATGTCAGGAGAAGGTAGACCAGGGTAATATATTGTAAGGAGAGGGTAGACCAGGGTAATATATTGTAAGGAGAGGGTAGACCAGGGTAAAATATTACAGGAGAGGGTAGACCAGGTTAATATAATGTCAGGAGAGGGTAGACCAGGGTAATACAATGACAAGATAGGGTAGACCAGGGTAATATAATGACAGGAGAGGGTAGACCAGGGTAATATAATTTCAGGAGAGGGTAGACCAGGGTAAAACAATTACAGGAGAGGGTAGACCAGGGTAATATAATGACAGGAGAGGGTAGACCAGGGTAATACAATGACAGGAGAGTGTAGACCAGGGTATTATAATGACAGTAGAGGGTAGTCCAGGGTAATAGAATAATAAGAGAGGGTAGACCAGGGTATATAATGACATTTGAGGGTAGACCAGGGCAATATAATGACAGGAGAGGTTAGATCAGGGCAATATATTGACAGGAGAGGGTAGATCAGGGTAATATATTGTAAGGAGAGGGTAGACCAGGGTAATATATTGTAAGGAGAGGGTAGACCAGGGTAATATATTGTAAGGAGAGGGTAGAACAGGGTAAAATATTACAGGAGAAGGTAGACCAGGGTAATATAATGACAGGAGAGGGTAGACCAGGTTAATATAATGTCAGGAGAGGGTAGACCAGGGTAATACAATGACAGGAGAGGGTAGACCAGGGTAATATAATGACAGGAGAGGGTAGACCAGGGTAATATAATGACAGGAGAGGGTAGACCAGGGTAATATAATGACAGGAGAGGGTAGACCAGGGTAATTTATAACAGAAGAGGGTAGACCAGGGTAATATAATGACAGGAGAGGGTAGACCAAGGCAATATAATGACAGGAGAGGGTAGACCAGGGTAATATAATGACAGGAGAGGGTAGACCAGGGTAATTTATAACAGAAGAGGGTAGACCAGGGTAATATAATGACAGGAGAGGGTAGACCAAGGTAATAAAATGACAGGAGAGGGTAGACCAGGGCAATATAATGACAGGAGAGGGTAGACCAAGGCAATATAATGACAGGAGAGGGTAGACCAAGGCAATATAATGACAGGAGAGGGTAGACCAGGGTAATATAATGACAGGAGAGGGTAGACCAGGGTAATATAATGACAGGAGAGGGTAGACCAGGGTAATTTATAACAGAAGAGGGTAGACCAGGGTAATATAATGACAGGAGAGGGTAGACCAAGGCAATATAATGACAGGAGAGGGTAGACCAGGGCAATATAATGACAGGAGAGGGTAGACCAGGGCAATATAATGACAGGAGAGGGTAGACCAGGGTAATATAATGACAGGAGAGGGTAGACCAGGTTAATATAATGTCAGGAGAGGGTAGACCAGGGTAATATAATGACAGGAGAGGGTAGACCAGGGTAATATATTGTAAGGAGAGGGTAGACCAGGTTAATATAATGTCAGGAGAGGGTAGACCAGGGTAATATAATGACAGGAGATGGTAGACCAGGGTAATATAATGACAGGAGAGGGTAGACCAGGGTAATATAATGACAGGAGAGGGTAGACCAGGGTAATATAATGACAGGAAAGGGTAGACCAGGGTAATAGAATGGCAGGAGAGGGTAGACCAGGGTAATATAATGACAGGAGAGGGTAGACCAGGGTAATATAATGACAGGAGAGGGTAGACCAGGGTAATATAATGACAGGAGAGGGTAGACCAAGGCAATATAATGACAGGAGATTGTAGACCAGGGTAATATATTGTAAGGAGAGGGTAGACCAGGTTAATATAATGTCAGGAGAGGGTAGACCAGGGTAATACAATGACAGGAGAGGGTAGACCAGGGTAATATAATGTCAGGAGAGGGTAGACCAGGGTAATACAATGACAGGAGAGGGTAGACCAGGGTAATATAATGACAGGAGAGTGTAGACCAGGGTAATATATAACAGAAGAGGGTAGACCAGGGTAATAGAATGACAGGAGAGGGTAGACCAAGGCAATATAATGACAGGAGAGGGTAGACCAGGGTAATATAATGACGGGAGAGGGTAGTCAAGGGTAATATAATGACAGGAGAGGGTAGACCAGGGTAATATAATGACAGGAGAGGGTAGACCACGGCAATATAATGACAGGAGAGGGTAGACCAGGGTAATATATTGTAAGGAGAGGGTAGACCAGTGTAATATATTGTAAGAAGAGGGTTGACCAGGGTAATATAATGACAGAAGAGGGTAGACAAGGGTAATATAATGACAGGAGAGGGTAGACAAGGGTAATATAATGACAGGAGAGGGTAGACCAGGTTAATATAATGTCAGGAGAGGGTAGACCAGGGTAATACAATGACAGGAGAGGGTAGACCAGGGAAATATAATGACAGGAGAGGGTAGACCAGGGTAATATAATGACAGGAGAGGGTAGACCAGGGTAATATAATCACAGGAGAGGGTAGACCAGGGTAATAGATAACAGTGGAGGGTAGACCAGGGCTGACATAATGACAGGAGAGGGTAGACCAGGGTAATTTAATGACAGGAAAGGGTAGACCAGGGTAATATATAACAGAAGAGGGTAGACCAGGGTAATATAATGACAGGAGAGGGTAGACCAAGGCAATATAATGAGAGGAGAGGGTAGACCAGGGTAATATAATGACAGGAGAGGGTAGACCAGGGTAATATAATGACAGGAGAGGGTAGACCAGGTTAATATAATGTCAGGAGAGGGTAGACCAGGGTAATACAATGACAGGAGAGGGTAGACCAGGGTAATATAATGACAGGAGAGGGTAGACCAGGGTAATATAATGACAGGAGAGGGTAGACCAGGGTAAAATAATGACAGGAGAGGGTAGACCAGGGTAATATAATGTCAGGAGAGGGTAGACCAGGGTAATACAATGACAGGAGAGGGTAGACCAGGGTAAAATAATGACAGGAGAGGGTATACCAGAGTAATATAATGTCAGGAGAGGGTAGACCAGGGTAATATATAACAGGAGAGGGTAGACCAGGGCAATATATAACAGGAGAGGGTAAACCAGGGTAATATAATGACAGGAGAGGGTAGACCAGGGTAATGTAATGTCAGAAGAGGGTAGACCAGGGTAATATAATGACAGGAGAGGGTAGACCAGGGTAATATAATGAAAGGAGAGGGTAGACCAGGGTAATATAATGACAGGAGAGGGTAGACCAGGGCTAACATAATGACAGGAGAGGGTAGACCAGGGTAATATAATGACAGGAGAGGGTAGACCAGGGTAATATAATGACAGGAGAGGGTAGACCAGGGTAATATATCACAGGAGAGGTTAGACCAGGGTAATACAATGACAGGAGAGGGTAGACCAGGGTAAAATAATGTCAGGAGAGGGTAGACCAGGGTAATACAATGACAGGAGAGGGTAGACCAGGGTAATATAATGACAGGAGAGTGTAGACCAGGGTAATATAATGTCAGAAGAGGGTAGACCAGGGTAATATAATGACAGGATAGGGTAGACCAGTGTAATATAATGACGGGAGAGGGTAGTCCAGGGTAATATAATGACAGGAGTGTGTAGACCAGGGTAATACAATGACAGGAGAGGGTAGACCAGGGTAAAATAATGACAGGAGAGGGTATACCAGAGTAATATAATGTCAGGAGAGGGTAGACCAGGGTAATATATAACAGGAGAGGGTAGACCAGGGCAATATATAACAGGAGAGGGTAAACCAGGGTAATATAATGACAGGAGAGGGTAGACCAGGGTAATGTAATGTCAGAAGAGGGTAGACCAGGGTAATATAATGACAGGAGAGGGTAGACCAGGGTAATATAATGAAAGGAGAGGGTAGACCAGGGTAATATAATGACAGGAGAGGGTAGACCAGGGCTAACATAATGACAGGAGAGGGTAGACCAGGGTAATATAATGACAGGAGAGGGTAGACCAGGGTAATATAATGACAGGAGAGGGTAGACCAGGGTAATATATAACAGGAGAGGTTAGACCAGGGTAATACAATGACAGGAGAGGGTAGACCAGGGTAAAATAATGTCAGGAGAGGGTAGACCAGGGTAATACAATGACAGGAGAGGGTAGACCAGGGTAATATAATGACAGGAGAGTGTAGACCAGGGTAATATAATGTCAGAAGAGGGTAGACCAGGGTAATATAATGACAGGATAGGGTAGACCAGTGTAATATAATGACGGGAGAGGGTAGTCCAGTGTAATATAATGACAGGAGAGGGTAGACCAGGGTAATAGAATGACAGGAGAGGGTAGACCAAGGCAATATAATGACAGGAGAGGGTAGACCAGGGTAATATAATGACGGGAGAGGGTAGTCAAGGGTAATATAATGACAGGAGAGGGTAGACCAGGGTAATATAATGACAGGAGAGGGTAGACCAAGGCAATATAATGACAGGAGAGGGTAGACCAGGGTAATATATTGTAAGGAGAGGGTAGACCAGTGTAATATATTGTAAGAAGAGGGTTGACCGGGGTAATATAATGACAGAAGAGGGTAGACAAGGGTAATATAATGACAGGAGAGGGTAGACAAGGGTAATATAATGACAGGAGAGGGTAGACCAGGGTAATATAATGACAGGAGAGGGTAGACCAGGGTAATATAATGACAGGAAAGGGTAGACCAGGGTAATAGAATGGCAGGAGAGGGTAGACCAGGGTAATATAATGACAGGAGAGGGTAGACCAGGGTAATATAATGACAGGAGAGGGTAGACCAGGGTAATATAATGACAGGAGAGGGTAGACCAAGGCAATATAATGACAGGAGATTGTAGACCAGGGTAATATATTGTAAGGAGAGGGTAGACCAGGTTAATATAATGTCAGGAGAGGGTAGACCAGGGTAATACAATGACAGGAGAGGGTAGACCAGGGTAATATAATGTCAGGAGAGGGTAGACCAGGGTAATACAATGACAGGAGAGGGTAGACCAGGGTAATATAATGACAGGAGAGTGTAGACCAGGGTAATATATAACAGAAGAGGGTAGACCAGGGTAATAGAATGACAGGAGAGGGTAGACCAAGGCAATATAATGACAGGAGAGGGTAGACCAGGGTAATATAATGACGGGAGAGGGTAGTCAAGGGTAATATAATGACAGGAGAGGGTAGACCAGGGTAATATAATGACAGGAGAGGGTAGACCACGGCAATATAATGACAGGAGAGGGTAGACCAGGGTAATATATTGTAAGGAGAGGGTAGACCAGTGTAATATATTGTAAGAAGAGGGTTGACCAGGGTAATATAATGACAGAAGAGGGTAGACAAGGGTAATATAATGACAGGAGAGGGTAGACAAGGGTAATATAATGACAGGAGAGGGTAGACCAGGGTAATATAATGACAGGAGAGGGTAGACCAGGGTAATATAATGACAGGAAAGGGTAGACCAGGGTAATAGAATGGCAGGAGAGGGTAGACCAGGGTAATATAATGACAGGAGAGGGTAGACCAGGGTAATATAATGACAGGAGAGGGTAGACCAGGGTAATATAATGACAGGAGAGGGTAGACCAAGGCAATATAATGACAGGAGATTGTAGACCAGGGTAATATATTGTAAGGAGAGGGTAGACCAGGTTAATATAATGTCAGGAGAGGGTAGACCAGGGTAATACAATGACAGGAGAGGGTAGACCAGGGTAATATAATGTCAGGAGAGGGTAGACCAGGGTAATACAATGACAGGAGAGGGTAGACCAGGGTAATATAATGACAGGAGAGTGTAGACCAGGGTAATATATAACAGAAGAGGGTAGACCAGGGTAATAGAATGACAGGAGAGGGTAGACCAAGGCAATATAATGACAGGAGAGGGTAGACCAGGGTAATATAATGACGGGAGAGGGTAGTCAAGGGTAATATAATGACAGGAGAGGGTAGACCAGGGTAATATAATGACAGGAGAGGGTAGACCACGGCAATATAATGACAGGAGAGGGTAGACCAGGGTAATATATTGTAAGGAGAGGGTAGACCAGTGTAATATATTGTAAGAAGAGGGTTGACCAGGGTAATATAATGACAGAAGAGGGTAGACAAGGGTAATATAATGACAGGAGAGGGTAGACAAGGGTAATATAATGACAGGAGAGGGTAGACCAGGTTAATATAATGTCAGGAGAGGGTAGACCAGGGTAATACAATGACAGGAGAGGGTAGACCAGGGAAATATAATGACAGGAGAGGGTAGACCAGGGTAATATAATGACAGGAAAGGGTAGACCAGGGTAATAGAATGGCAGGAGAGGGTAGACCAGGGTAATATAATGACAGGAGAGGGTAGACCAGGGTAATATAATGACAGGAGAGGGTAGACCAGGGTAATATAATGACAGGAGAGGGTAGACCAAGGCAATATAATGACAGGAGATTGTAGACCAGGGTAATATATTGTAAGGAGAGGGTAGACCAGGTTAATATAATGTCAGGAGAGGGTAGACCAGGGTAATACAATGACAGGAGAGGGTAGACCAGGGTAATATAATGTCAGGAGAGGGTAGACCAGGGTAATACAATGACAGGAGAGGGTAGACCAGGGTAATATAATGACAGGAGAGTGTAGACCAGGGTAATATATAACAGAAGAGGGTAGACCAGGGTAATAGAATGACAGGAGAGGGTAGACCAGGGCAATATAATGACAGGAGAGGGTAGACCAGGGTAATATAATGACGGGAGAGGGTAGTCAAGGGTAATATAATGACAGGAGAGGGTAGACCAGGGTAATATAATGACAGGAGAGGGTAGACCACGGCAATATAATGACAGGAGAGGGTAGACCAGGGTAATATATTGTAAGGAGAGGGTAGACCAGTGTAATATATTGTAAGAAGAGGGTTGACCAGGGTAATATAATGACAGAAGAGGGTAGACAAGGGTAATATAATGACAGGAGAGGGTAGACAAGGGTAATATATTGTAAGGAGAGGGTAGACCAGTGTAATATATTGTAAGAAGAGGGTTGACCGGGGTAATATAATGACAGAATAGGGTAGACAAGGGTAATATAATGACAGGAGAGGGTAGACAAGGGTAATATAATGACAGGAGAGGGTAGACCAGGGTAATATAATGACAGGAGAGGGTAGACCAGGGTAATATAATGACAGGAAAGGGTAGACCAGGGTAATAGAATGGCAGGAGAGGGTAGACCAGGGTAATATAATGACAGGAGAGGGTAGACCAGGGTAATATAATGACTGGAGAGGGTAGACCAGGGTAATATAATGACAGGAGAGGGTAGACCAAGGCAATATAATGACAGGAGATTGTAGACCAGGGAAATATATTGTAAGGAGAGGGTAGACCAGGTTAATATAATGTCAGGAGAGGGTAGACCAGGGTAATACAATGACAGGAGAGGGTAGACCAGGGTAATATAATGTCAGGAGAGGGTAGACCAGGGTAATACAATGACAGGAGAGGGTAGACCAGGGTAATATAATGACAGGAGAGTGTAGACCAGGGTAATATATAACAGAAGAGGGTAGACCAGGGTAATAGAATGACAGGAGAGGGTAGACCAAGGCAATATAATGACAGGAGAGGGTAGACCAGGGTAATATAATGACGGGAGAGGGTAGTCAAGGGTAATATAATGACAGGAGAGGGTAGACCAGGGTAATATAATGACAGGAGAGGGTAGACCACGGCAATATAATGACAGGAGAGGGTAGACCAGGGTAATATATTGTAAGGAGAGGGTAGACCAGTGTAATATATTGTAAGAAGAGGGTTGACCAGGGTAATATAATGACAGAAGAGGGTAGACAAGGGTAATATAATGACAGGAGAGGGTAGACAAGGGTAATATAATGACAGGAGAGGGTAGACCAGGTTAATATAATGTCAGGAGAGGGTAGACCAGGGTAATACAATGACAGGAGAGGGTAGACCAGGGAAATATAATGACAGGAGAGGGTAGACCAGGGTAATATAATGACAGGAGAGGTTAGACCAGGGTAATATAATCACAGGAGAGGGTAGACCAGGGTAATAGATAACAGTGGAGGGTAGACCAGGGCTGACATAATGACAGGAGAGGGTAGGCCAGGGTAATTTAATGACAGGAAAGGGTAGACCAGGGTAATATATAACAGAAGAGGGTAGACCAGGGTAATATAATGACAGGAGAGGGTAGACCAAGGCAATATAATGAGAGGAGAGGGTAGACCAGGGTAATATAATGACAGGAGAGGGTAGACCAGGGTAATATAATGACAGGAGAGGGTAGACCAGGTTAATATAATGTCAGAAGAGGGTAGACCAGGGTAATACAATGACAGGAGAGGGTAGACCAGGGTAATATAATGACAGGAGAGGGTAGACCAGGGTAATATAATGACAGGAGAGGGTAGACCAGGGTAAAATAATGACAGGAGAGGGTAGACCAGGGTAATATAATGACAGGAGAGGGTAGACCAGGGTAATACAATGACAGGAGAGGGTAGACCAGGGTAAAATAATGACAGGAGAGGGTATACCAGAGTAATATAATGTCAGGAGAGGGTAGACCAGGGTAATATATAACAGGAGAGGGTAGACCAGGGCAATATATAACAGGAGAGGGTAAACCAGGGTAATATAATGACAGGAGAGGGTAGACCAGGGTAATGTAATGTCAGAAGAGGGTAGACCAGGGTAATATAATGACAGGAGAGGGTAGACCAGGGTAATATAATGAAAGGAGAGGGTAGACCAGGGTAATATAATGACAGGAGAGGGTAGACCAGGGCTAACATAATGACAGGAGAGGGTAGACCAGGGTAATATAATGACAGGAGAGGGTAGACCAGGGTAATATAATGACAGGAGAGGGTAGACCAGGGTAATATATAACAGGAGAGGTTAGACCAGGGTAATACAATGACAGGAGAGGGTAGACCAGGGTAAAATAATGTCAGGAGAGGGTAGACCAGGGTAATACAATGACAGGAGAGGGTAGACCAGGGTAATATAATGACAGGAGAGTGTAGACCAGGGTAATATAATGTCAGAAGAGGGTAGACCAGGGTAATATAATGACAGGATAGGGTAGACCAGTGTAATATAATGACGGGAGAGGGTAGTCCAGGGTAATATAATGACAGGAGAGGGTAGACCAGGGTAATAGAATGACAGGAGAGGGTAGACCAAGGCAATATAATGACAGGAGAGGGTAGACCAGGGTAATATAATGACGGGAGAGGGTAGTCAAGGGTAATATAATGACAGGAGAGGGTAGACCAGGGTAATATAATGACAGGAGAGGGTAGACCAAGGCAATATAATGACAGGAGAGGGTAGACCAGGGTAATATATTGTAAGGAGAGGGTAGACCAGTGTAATATATTGTAAGAAGAGGGTTGACCGGGGTAATATAATGACAGAAGAGGGTAGACAAGGGTAATATAATGACAGGAGAGGGTAGACAAGGGTAATATAATGACAGGAGAGGGTAGACCAGGTTAATATAATGTCAGGAGAGGGTAGACCAGGGTAATACAATGACAGGAGAGGGTAGACCAGGGTAATATAATGACAGGAGAGGGTAAACCAGGGTAATATAATGTCAGAAGAGGGTAGACCAGGGTAATATAATGACAGGATAGGGTAGACCAGGGTAATATAATGACAGGAGAGGGTAGACCAGGGTAATATAATGACAGGAGAGGGTAGACCAGGGTAATATAATGACAGGAGAGGGTAGACCAGGGTAATATAATGACAGGAGAGGGTAGACCAAGGCAATATAATGACAGGAGAGGCTAGACCAGGGTAATATATTGTAAGGAGAGGGTAGACCAGGGTAATATATTGTAAGGATAGGGTAGAACAGGGTAAAATATTACAGGAGAGGGTAGACCAGGGTAATATAATGACAGGAGAGGGTAGACCAGGTTAATATAATGTCAGGAGAGGGTAGACCAGGGTAATACAATGACAGGAGAGGGTAGACCAGGGTAATATAATGACAGGAGAGGGTAGACCAGGGTAATATAATGACAGGAGAGGGTAGACCAGGGTAATATAATGACAGGAGAGGGTAGACCAGGGTAATTTATAACAGAAGAGGGTAGACCAGGGTAATATAATGACAGGAGAGGGTAGACCAAGGCAATATAATGACAGGAGAGGGTAGACCAGGGTAATATAATGACAGGAGAGGGTAGACCAGGGTAATATAATGACAGGAGAGGGTAGACCAGGGTAATATAATGACAGGAGAGGGTAGACCAAGGCAATATATTGTAAGGAGAGGGTAGACCAGGGTAATATATTGTAAGGAGAGGGTAGACCAGGGTAATATATTGTAAGGAGAGGGTAGACCAGGGTAATATAATGACAGGAGAGGGTAGACCAAGGCAATATATTGTAAGGAGAGGGTAGACCAGGGTAATATATTGTAAGGAGAGGGTAGACCAGGGTAATATATTGTAAGGAGAGGGTAGAACAGGGTAAAATATTACAGGAGAGGGTAGACCAGGGTCATATAATGACAGGAGAGGGTAGACCAGGTTAATATAATGTCAGGAGAGGGTAGACCAGGGTAATACAATGACAGGAGAGGGTAGACCAGGGTAATATAATGACAGGAGAGGGTAGACCAGGGTAATATAATGACAGGAGAGGGTAGACCAGGTTAATATAATGTCAGGAGAGGGTAGACCAGGGTAATACAATGACAGGAGAGGGTAGACCAGGGTAATATAATGACAGGAGAGGGTAGACCAGGGTAATACAATGACAGGAGAGGGTAGACCAGGGTAATATAATGACAGGAGAGGGTAGACCAGGGTAATATAATGACAGGATAGGGTAGACCAGTGTAATATAATGACGGGAGAGGGTAGTCCAGGGTAATATAATGACAGGAGAGGGTAGACCAGGGTAATAGAATGACAGGAGAGGGTAGACCAAGGCAATATAATGACAGGAGAGGGTAGACCAGGGTAATATAATGACGGGAGAGGGTAGTCAAGGGTAATATAATGACAGGAGAGGGTAGACCAGGGTAGTATAATGACAGGAGAGGGTAGACCAAGGCAATATAATGACAGGAGAGGGTAGACCAGGGTAATATATTGTAAGGAGAGGGTAGACCAGTGTAATATATTGTAAGAAGAGGGTTGACCGGGGTAATATAATGACAGAAGAGGGTAGACAAGGGTAATATAATGACAGGAGAGGGTAGACAAGGGTAATATAATGACAGGAGAGGGTAGACCAGGTTAATATAATGTCAGGAGAGGGTAGACCAGGGTAATACAATGACAGGAGAGGGTAGACCAGGGTAATATAATGACAGGAGAGGGTAAACCAGGGTAATATAATGTCAGAAGAGGGTAGACCAGGGTAATATAATGACAGGATAGGGTAGACCAGGGTAATATAATGACAGGAGAGGGTAGACCAGGGTAATATAATGACAGGAGAGGGTAGACCAGGGTAATATAATGACAGGAGAGGGTAGACCAGGGTAATATAATGACAGGAGAGGGTAGACCAAGGCAATATAATGACAGGAGAGGCTAGACCAGGGTAATATATTGTAAGGAGAGGGTAGACCAGGGTAATATATTGTAAGGATAGGGTAGAACAGGGTAAAATATTACAGGAGAGGGTAGACCAGGGTAATATAATGACAGGAGAGGGTAGACCAGGTTAATATAATGTCAGGAGAGGGTAGACCAGGGTAATACAATGACAGGAGAGGGTAGACCAGGGTAATATAATGACAGGAGAGGGTAGACCAGGGTAATATAATGACAGGAGAGGGTAGACCAGGGTAATATAATGACAGGAGAGGGTAGACCAGGGTAATTTATAACAGAAGAGGGTAGACCAGGGTAATATAATGACAGGAGAGGGTAGACCAAGGCAATATAATGACAGGAGAGGGTAGACCAGGGTAATATAATGACAGGAGAGGGTAGACCAGGGTAATATAATGACAGGAGAGGGTAGACCAGGGTAATATAATGACAGGAGAGGGTAGACCAAGGCAATATATTGTAAGGAGAGGGTAGACCAGGGTAATATATTGTAAGGAGAGGGTAGACCAGGGTAATATATTGTAAGGAGAGGGTAGACCAGGGTAATATAATGACAGGAGAGGGTAGACCAAGGCAATATATTGTAAGGAGAGGGTAGACCAGGGTAATATATTGTAAGGAGAGGGTAGACCAGGGTAATATATTGTAAGGAGAGGGTAGAACAGGGTAAAATATTACAGGAGAGGGTAGACCAGGGTCATATAATGACAGGAGAGGGTAGACCAGGTTAATATAATGTCAGGAGAGGGTAGACCAGGGTAATACAATGACAGGAGAGGGTAGACCAGGGTAATATAATGACAGGAGAGGGTAGACCAGGGTAATATATTGTAAGGATAGGGTAGAACAGGGTAAAATATTACAGGAGAGGGTAGACCAGGGTAATATAATGACAGGAGAGGGTAGACCAGGTTAATATAATGTCAGGAGAGGGTAGACCAGGGTAATACAATGACAGGAGAGGGTAGACCAGGGTAATATAATGACAGGAGAGGGTAGACCAGGGTAATATAATGACAGGATAGGGTAGACCAGTGTAATATAATGACGGGAGAGGGTAGTCCAGGGTAATATAATGACAGGAGAGGGTAGACCAGGGTAATAGAATGACAGGAGAGGGTAGACCAAGGCAATATAATGACAGGAGAGGGTAGACCAGGGTAATATAATGACGGGAGAGGGTAGTCAAGGGTAATATAATGACAGGAGAGGGTAGACCAGGGTAATATAATGACAGGAGAGGGTAGACCAAGGCAATATAATGACAGGAGAGGGTAGACCAGGGTAATATATTGTAAGGAGAGGGTAGACCAGTGTAATATATTGTAAGAAGAGGGTTGACCGGGGTAATATAATGACAGAAGAGGGTAGACAAGGGTAATATAATGACAGGAGAGGGTAGACAAGGGTAATATAATGACAGGAGAGGGTAGACCAGGTTAATATAATGTCAGGAGAGGGTAGACCAGGGTAATACAATGACAGGAGAGGGTAGACCAGGGTAATATAATGACAGGAGAGGGTAAACCAGGGTAATATAATGTCAGAAGAGGGTAGACCAGGGTAATATAATGACAGGATAGGGTAGACCAGGGTAATATAATGACAGGAGAGGGTAGACCAGGGTAATATAATGACAGGAGAGGGTAGACCAGGGTAATATAATGACAGGAGAGGGTAGACCAGGGTAAATTAATGACAGGAGAGGGTAGACCAAGGCAATATAATGACAGGAGAGGCTAGACCAGGGTAATATATTGTAAGGAGAGGGTAGACCAGGGTAAAATATTACAGGAGAGGGTAGACCAGGGTAATATAATGACAGGAGAGGGTAGACCAGGGTAATATAATGACAGGAGAGGGTAGACCAGGGTAATTTATAACAGAAGAGGGTAGACCAGGGTAATATAATGACAGGAGAGGGTAGACCAAGGCAATATAATGACAGGAGAGGGTAGACCAGGGTAATATAATGACAGGAGAGGGTAGACCAGGGTAATATAATGACAGGAGAGGGTAGACCAGGGTAATATAATGACAGGAGAGGGTAGACCAAGGCAATATATTGTAAGGAGAGGGTAGACCAGGGTAATATATTGTAAGGAGAGGGTAGACCAGGGTAATATATTGTAAGGAGAGGGTAGACCAGGGTAATATAATGACAGGAGAGGGTAGACCAAGGCAATATATTGTAAGGAGAGGGTAGACCAGGGTAATATATTGTAAGGAGAGGGTAGACCAGGGTAATATATTGTAAGGAGAGGGTAGAACAGGGTAAAATATTACAGGAGAGGGTAGACCAGGGTCATATAATGACAGGAGAGGGTAGACCAGGTTAATATAATGTCAGGAGAGGGTAGACCAGGGTAATACAATGACAGGAGAGGGTAGACCAGGGTAATATAATGACGGGAGAGGGTAGACCAGGGTAATATATTGTAAGGATAGGGTAGAACAGGGTAAAATATTACAGGAGAGGGTAGACCAGGGTAATATAATGACAGGAGAGGGTAGACCAGGGTAATATATTGTAAGGATAGGGTAGAACAGGGTAAAATATTACAGGAGAGGGTAGACCAGGGTAATATAATGACAGGAGAGGGTAAACCAGGGTAATATAATGTCAGAAGAGGGTAGACCAGGGTAATATAATGACAGGATAGGGTAGACCAGGGTAATATAATGACAGGAGAGGGTAGACCAGGGTAATATAATGACAGGAGAGGGTAGACCAGGGTAATATAATGACAGGAGAGGGTAGACCAGGGTAATATAATGACAGGAGAGGGTAGACCAAGGCAATATAATGACAGGAGAGGCTAGACCAGGGTAATATATTGTAAGGAGAGGGTAGACCAGGGTAATATATTGTAAGGATAGGGTAGAACAGGGTAAAATATTACAGGAGAGGGTAGACCAGGGTAAGATAATGACAGGAGAGGGTAGACCAGGGTAATATAATGACAGGAGAGGGTAGACCAGGGTAATTTATAACAGAAGAGGGTAGACCAGGGTAATATAATGACAGGAGAGGGTAGACCAAGGCAATATAATGACAGGAGAGGGTAGACCAGGGTAATATAATGACAGGAGAGGGTAGACCAGGGTAATATAATGACAGGAGAGGGTAGACCAGGGTAATATAATGACAGGAGAGGGTAGACCAAGGCAATATATTGTAAGGAGAGGGTAGACCAGGGTAATATATTGTAAGGAGAGGGTAGACCAGGGTAATATATTGTAAGGAGAGGGTAGACCAGGGTAATATAATGACAGGAGAGGGTAGACCAAGGCAATATATTGTAAGGAGAGGGTAGACCAGGGTAATATATTGTAAGGAGAGGGTAGACCAGGGTAATATATTGTAAGGAGAGGGTAGAACAGGGTAAAATATTACAGGAGAGGGTAGACCAGGGTCATATAATGACAGGAGAGGGTAGACCAGGTTAATATAATGTCAGGAGAGGGTAGACCAGGGTAATACAATGACAGGAGAGGGTAGACCAGGGTAATATAATGACGGGAGAGGGTAGACCAGGGTAATATATTGTAAGGATAGGGTAGAACAGGGTAAAATATTACAGGAGAGGGTAGACCAGGGTAATATAATGACAGGAGAAGGTAGACCAGGGTAATATATTGTAAGGATAGGGTAGAACAGGGTAAAATATTACAGGAGAGGGTAGACCAGGGTAATATAATGACAGGAGAGGGTAAACCAGGGTAATATAATGTCAGAAGAGGGTAGACCAGGGTAATATAATGACAGGATAGGGTAGACCAGGGTAATATAATGACAGGAGAGGGTAGACCAGGGTAATATAATGACAGGAGAGGGTAGACCAGGGTAATATAATGACAGGAGAGGGTAGACCAGGGTAATATAATGACAGGAGAGGGTAGACCAAGGCAATATAATGACAGGAGAGGCTAGACCAGGGTAATATATTGTAAGGAGAGGGTAGACCAGGGTAATATATTGTAAGGATAGGGTAGAACAGGGTAAAATATTACAGGAGAGGGTAGACCAGGGTAATATAATGACAGGAGAGGGTAGACCAAGGTAATATAATGACAGGAGAGGGTAGACCAGGGTAATTTATAACAGAAGAGGGTAGACCAGGGTAATATAATGACAGGAGAGGGTAGACCAAGGCAATATAATGACAGGAGAGGGTAGACCAGGGTAATATAATGACAGGAGAGGGTAGACCAGGGTAATATAATGACAGGAGAGGGTAGACCAGGGTAATATAATGACAGGAGAGGGTAGACCAAGGCAATATATTGTAAGGAGAGGGTAGACCAGGGTAATATATTGTAAGGAGAGGGTAGACCAGGGTAATATATTGTAAGGAGAGGGTAGACCAGGGTAATATAATGACAGGAGAGGGTAGACCAAGGCAATATATTGTAAGGAGAGGGTAGACCAGGGTAATATACAGTGATCCCTCGCCACTTCGCGGTTCACTTATCGCGGATTCGCTATTTCGCGGATTTTCATAATGCATTTTTTATTTTTTTTTGGTGCATTGTGCTCTGCATTCTGATTCGCTAAAAACTCACTCCCGCTTCTTGTATCAAAACATGCTACGAATTGTGCTATCATTTTGTCGTCTCGTGCAGTTATGTGTACGTACATAAAACAGCTTGGCAAATTTACATTAAGTTGGCCAGGAAGGAAGGAAGGACTAACGCTTGGTCGCTTAGCAACCATGGTGCGAATGGCCACTGAACTTAAGCGAGTAGCTGAGGAATGGGACCCTTTGATGAGCCGTTCATTACAGTTCTCCAACGTAATCGATGGTGGCATGTCGGTGTACAAGGATCTTTTTGCAAAGAAGAAAAAAGAGCGACAACAGCTGCCTATCACTATGCTCTTCTCCCGAACAAACACACCTGCACCGCGGGCTTCAGAAGAAGAGAACACTGCAGAGCGCAGTCAGGATGCAGCGGCCCAGTCTGAAGAGCAGTGAAACGGCCTACACGTGAGTCACTGTATTTGTATACATGTAATAGTTGCTAATTGTAAAAAAAAAAGAAGTTTTCTATTTCGCGGATTTCACTTATCGCGGGTCATTTTCGGAACGTAACCCCCGCGATAAACGAGGGATTACTGTATTGTAAGGAGAGGGTAGACCAGGGTAATATATTGTAAGGAGAGGGTAGAACAGGGTAAAATATTACAGGAGAGGGTAGACCAGGGTCATATAATGACAGGAGAGGGTAGACCAGGTTAATATAATGTCAGGAGAGGGTAGACCAGGGTAATACAATGACAGGAGAGGGTAGACCAGGGTAATATAATGACAGGAGAGGGTAGACCAGGGTAATATATTGTAAGGATAGGGTAGAACAGGGTAAAATATTACAGGAGAGGGTAGACCAGGGTAATATAATGACAGGAGAGT
This sequence comes from Salvelinus alpinus, assembly GCF_045679555.1. Taxonomy (NCBI): domain Eukaryota; kingdom Metazoa; phylum Chordata; class Actinopteri; order Salmoniformes; family Salmonidae; genus Salvelinus; species Salvelinus alpinus. Next base: position 593,955 of record NC_092092.1, read on the forward strand.
GTAGACCAGGTTAATATAATGTCAGGAGAGGGTAGACCAGGGTAATACAATGACAGGAGAGGGTAGACCAGGGTAATATAATGACAGGAGAGGGTAGACCAGGGTAATATAATGACAGGATAGGGTAGACCAGTGTAATATAATGACGGGAGAGGGTAGTCCAGGGTAATATAATGACAGGAGAGGGTAGACCAGGGTAATAGAATGACAGGAGAGGGTAGACCAAGGCAATATAATGACAGGAGAGGGTAGACCAGGGTAATATAATGACGGGAGAGGGTAGTCAAGGGTAATATAATGACAGGAGAGGGTAGACCAGGGTAATATAATGACAGGAGAGGGTAGACCAAGGCAATATAATGACAGGAGAGGGTAGACCAGGGTAATATATTGTAAGGAGAGGGTAGACCAGTGTAATATATTGTAAGAAGAGGGTTGACCGGGGTAATATAATGACAGAAGAGGGTAGACAAGGGTAATATAATGACAGGAGAGGGTAGACAAGGGTAATATAATGACAGGAGAGGGTAGACCAGGTTAATATAATGTCAGGAGAGGGTAGACCAGGGTAATACAATGACAGGAGAGGGTAGACCAGGGTAATATAATGACAGGAGAGGGTAAACCAGGGTAATATAATGTCAGAAGAGGGTAGACCAGGGTAATATAATGACAGGATAGGGTAGACCAGGGTAATATAATGACAGGAGAGGGTAGACCAGGGTAATATAATGACAGGAGAGGGTAGACCAGGGTAATATAATGACAGGAGAGGGTAGACCAGGGTAATATAATGACAGGAGAGGGTAGACCAAGGCAATATAATGACAGGAGAGGCTAGACCAGGGTAATATATTGTAAGGAGAGGGTAGACCAGGGTAATATATTGTAAGGATAGGGTAGAACAGGGTAAAATATTACAGGAGAGGGTAGACCAGGGTAATATAATGACAGGAGAGGGTAGACCAGGTTAATATAATGTCAGGAGAGGGTAGACCAGGGTAATACAATGACAGGAGAGGGTAGACCAGGGTAATATAATGACAGGAGAGGGTAGACCAGGGTAATATAATGACAGGAGAGGGTAGACCAGGGTAATATAATGACAGGAGAGGGTAGACCAGGGTAATTTATAACAGAAGAGGGTAGACCAGGGTAATATAATGACAGGAGAGGGTAGACCAAGGCAATATAATGACAGGAGAGGGTAGACCAGGGTAATATAATGACAGGAGAGGGTAGACCAGGGTAATATAATGACAGGAGAGGGTAGACCAGGGTAATATAATGACAGGAGAGGGTAGACCAAGGCAATATATTGTAAGGAGAGGGTAGACCAGGGTAATATATTGTAAGGAGAGGGTAGACCAGGGTAATATATTGTAAGGAGAGGGTAGAACAGGGTAAAATATTACAGGAGAGGGTAGACCAGGGTCATATAATGACAGGAGAGGGTAGACCAGGTTAATATAATGTCAGGAGAGGGTAGACCAGGGTAATACAATGACAGGAGAGGGTAGACCAGGGTAATATAATGACAGGAGAGGGTAGACCAGGGTAATATAATGACAGGAGAGGGTAGACCAGGGTAATATAATGACAGGAGAGGGTAGACCAGGGTAATTTATAACAGAAGAGGGTAGACCAGGGTAATATAATGACAGGAGAGGGTAGACCAGGGTAATATAATGACAGGAGAGGGTAGACCAAGGTAATAAAATGACAGGAGAGGGTAGACCAGGGCAATATAATGACAGGAGAGGGTAGACCAAGGCAATATAATGACAGGAGAGGGTAGGCCAAGGCAATATAATGACAGGAGAGGGTAGACCAGGGTAATATAATGACAGGAGAGGGTAGACCAGGGTAATATAATGACAGGAGAGGGTAGACCAGGGTAATTTATAACAGAAGAGGGTAGACCAGGGTAATATAATGACAGGAGAGGGTAGACCAAGGCAATATAATGACAGGAGAGGGTAGACCAGGGCAATATACTGACAGGAGAGGGTAGACCAGGGCAATATAATGACAGGAGAGGGTAGACCAGGGTAATATATTGTAAGGAGAGGGTAGACCAGGTTAATATAATGTCAGGAGAGGGTAGACCAGGGTAATATAATGACAGGAGATGGTAGACCAGGGTAATATAATGACAGGAGAGGGTAGACCAGGGTAATATAATGACAGGAGAGGGTAGACCAGGGTAATATAATGACAGGAAAGGGTAGACCAGGGTAATAGAATGGCAGGAGAGGGTAGACCAGGGTAATATAATGACAGGAGAGGGTAGACCAGGGTAATATAATGACAGGAGAGGGTAGACCAGGGTAATATAATGACAGGAGAGGGTAGACCAAGGCAATATAATGACAGGAGAGGGTAGACCAGGGTAATATATTGTAAGGAGAGGGTATACCAGGGTAATATAATGACAGGAGAGTGTAGACCAGGGTAATATATAACAGAAGAGGGTAGACCAGGGTAATATAATGAAAGGAGAGGGTAGACCAAGGCAATATAATGACAGGAGATTGTAGACCAGGGTAATATATTGTAAGGAGAGGGTAGACCAGGTTAATATAATGTCAGGAGAGGGTAGACCAGGGTAATACAATGACAGGAGAGGGTAGACCAGGGTAATATAATGTCAGGAGAGGGTAGACAAGGGTAATACAATGACAGGAGAGGGTAGACCAGGGTAATATAATGACAGGAAAGGGTAGACCAGGGTAATATAATGGCAGGAGAGGGTAGACCATGGTAATAGAATGACAGGAGAGGGTAGACCAAGGCAATATAATGACAGGAGAGGGTAGACCAGGGTAATATAATGACGGGAGAGGGTAGTCAAGGGTAATATAATGACAGGAGAGGGTAGACCAGGGTAATATAATGACAGGAGAGGGTAGACCAAGGCAATATAATGACAGGAGAGGGTAGACCAGGGTAATATATTGTAAGGAGAGGGTAGACCAGTGTAATATATTGTAAGAAGAGGGTTGACCAGGGTAATATAATGACAGAAGAGGGTAGACAAGGGTAATATAATGACAGGAGAGGGTAGACAAGGGTAATATAATGACAGGAGAGGGTAGACCAGGTTAATATAATGTCAGGAGAGGGTAGACCAGGGTAATACAATGACAGGAGAGGGTAGACCAGGGTAATATAATGACAGGAGAGGGTAGACCAGGGTAATATAATGACAGGAGAGGGTAGACCAGGGTAATATAATGACAGGAGAGGGTAGACCAGGGTAATATAATGACAGGAGAGGGTAGACCAGGGTAATATAATGACAGGAGAGGGTACACCAAGGCAATATAATGACAGGAGAGGGTAGACCAGGGTAATATATTGTAAGGAGAGGGTAGACCAGGGTAATATATTGTAAGGAGAGGGTAGAACAGGGTAATATAATGGCAGGAGAGGGTAAACCAGGGTAATATAATGTCAGAAGAGGGTAGACCAGGGTAATATAATGACAGGAGAGGGTAGACCAGGGTAATATAATGACAGGAGAGGGTAGACCAGGGTAATATAATGACAGGAGAGGGTACACCAAGGCAATATAATGACAGGAGAGGGTAGACCAGGGTAATATATTGTAAGGAGAGGGTAGACCAGGGTAATATATTGTAAGGAGAGGGTAGAACAGGGTAAAATATTACAGGAGAGGGTAGACCAGGGTAATATAATGACAGGAGAGGGTAGACCAGGTTAATATAATGTCAGGAGAGGGTAGACCAGGGTAATACAATGACAGGAGAGGGTAGACCAGGGTAATATAATGACAGGAGAGGGTAGACCAGGGTAATATAATGACAGGAGAGGGTAGACCAGGGTAATATAATGACAGGAGAGGGTAGACCAGGGTAATATAATGACAGGAGAGGGTAGACCAGGGTAATATAATGACAGGAGAGGGTAGACCAGGGTAATATAATGACAGGAGAGGGTAGACCAGGGTAATATAATGACAGGAGAGGGTAGACCAGGGTAATATAATGACAGGAGAGGGTAGACCAGGGTAATATAATGGCAGGAGAGGGTAAACCAGGGTAATATAATGTCAGAAGAGGGTAGACCAGGGTAATATAATGACAGGATAGGGTAGACCAGGGTAATATAATGACAGGAGAGGGTAGACCAGGGTAATATAATGACAGGAGAGGGTACACCAAGGCAATATAATGACAGGAGAGGGTAGACCAGGGTAATATATTGTAAGGAGAGGGTAGACCAGGGTAATATATTGTAAGGAGAGGGTAGAACAGGGTAATATAATGGCAGGAGAGGGTAAACCAGGGTAATATAATGTCAGAAGAGGGTAGACCAGGGTAATATAATGACAGGAGAGGGTAGACCAGGGTAATATAATGACAGGAGAGGGTAGACCAGGGTAATATAATGACAGGAGAGGGTACACCAAGGCAATATAATGACAGGAGAGGGTAGACCAGGGTAATATATTGTAAGGAGAGGGTAGACCAGGGTAATATATTGTAAGGAGAGGGTAGAACAGGGTAAAATATTACAGGAGAGGGTAGACCAGGGTAATATAATGACAGGAGAGGGTAGACCAGGTTAATATAATGTCAGGAGAGGGTAGACCAGGGTAATACAATGACAGGAGAGGGTAGACCAGGGTAATATAATGACAGGAGAGGGTAGACCAGGGTAATATAATGACAGGAGAGGGTAGACCAGGGTAATATAATGACAGGAGAGGGTAGACCAGGGTAATTTATAACAGAAGAGGGTAGACCAGGGTAATATAATGACAGGAGAGGGTAGACCAAGGCAATATAATGACAGGAGAGGGTAGACCAGGGTAATATAATGACAGGAGAGGGTAGACCAGGGTAATATAATGACAGGAGAGGGTAGACCAGGGTAATATAATGACAGGAGAGGGTAGACCAGGGTAATATAATGACAGGAGAGGGTAGACCAGGGTAATATAATGACAGGAGAGGGTAGACCAAGGCAATATAATGACAGGAGAGGGTAGACCAGGGTAATATATTGTAAGGAGAGGGTAGACCAGGGTAATATATTGTAAGGAGAGGGTAGAACAGGGTAAAATATTACAGGAGAGGGTAGACCAGGGTAATATAATGACAGGAGAGGGTAGACCAGGTTAATATAATGACAGGAGAGGGTAGACCAGGGTAATATAATGACAGGAGAGGGTAGACCAGGGTAATATAATGACAGGAGAGGGTAGACCAGGGTAATATAATGACAGGAGAGGGTAGACCAGGGTAATTTATAACAGAAGAGGGTAGACCAGGGTAATAAAATGACAGGAGAGGGTAGACCAGGGTAATATAATGACAGGAGAGGGTAGACCAGGGTAATATAATGACAGGAGAGGGTAGACCAGGGTAATATAATGACAGGAGAGGGTAGACCAGGGTAATATAATGACAGGAAAGGGTAGACCAGGGTAATAGAATGGCAGGAGAGGGTAGACCAGGGTAATATAATGACAGGAGAGGGTAGACCAGGGTAATATATAACAGAAGAGGGTAGACCAGGGTAATATAATGACAGGAGAGGGTAGACCAAGGCAATATAATGACAGGAGATTGTAGACCAGGGTAATATATTGTAAGGAGAGGGTAGACCAGGTTAATATAATGTCAGGAGAGGGTAGACCAGGGTAATACAATGACAGGAGAGGGTAGACCAGGGTAATATAATGTCAGGAGAGGGTAGACCAGGGTAATACAATGACAGGAGAGGGTAGACCAGGGTAATATAATGACAGGAGAGTGTAGACCAGGGTAATATATAACAGAAGAGGGTAGACCAGGGTAATATAATGAAAGGAGAGGGTAGACCAAGGCAATATAATGACAGGAGATTGTAGACCAGGGTAATATATTGTAAGGAGAGGGTAGACCAGGTTAATATAATGTCAGGAGAGGGTAGACCAGGGTAATACAATGACAGGAGAGGGTAGACCAGGGTAATATAATGTCAGGAGAGGGTAGACCAGGGTAATACAATGACAGGAGAGGGAAGACCAGGGTAATATAATGACAGGAAAGGGTAGACCAGGGTAATATAATGTCAGGAGAGGGTAGACCAGGGTAATAGAATGACAGGAGAGGGTAGACCAAGGCAATATAATGACAGGAGAGGGTAGACCAGGGTAATATAATGACGGGAGAGGGTAGTCAAGGGTAATATAATGACAGGAGAGGGTAGACCAGGGTAATATAATGACAGGAGAGGGTAGACCAAGGCAATATAATGACAGGAGAGGGTAGACCAGGGTAATATATTGTAAGGAGAGGGTAGACCAGTGTAATATATTGTAAGAAGAGGGTTGACCAGGGTAATATAATGACAGAAGAGGGTAGACAAGGGTAATATAATGACAGGAGAGGGTAGACACGGGTAATATAATGACAGGAGAGGGTAGACCAGGTTAATATAATGTCAGGAGAGGGTAGACCAGGGTAATACAATGACAGGAGAGGGTAGACCAGGGTAATATAATGACAGGAGAGGGTAAACCAGGGTAATATAATGTCAGAAGAGGGTAGACCAGGGTAATATAATGACAGGTTAGGGTAGACCAGGGTAATATAATGACAGTTGAGGGTAGACCAGGGTAATATATTGTAAGGAGAGGGTAGACCAGGTTAATATAATGTCAGGAGAGGGTAGACCAGGGTAATACAATGACAGGAGAGGGTAGACCAGGGTCATATAATGTCAGGAGAGGGTAGACCAGGGTAATACAATGACAGGAGAGGGTAGACCAGGGTAATATAATGACAGGAGAGTGTAGACCAGGGTAATATATAACAGAAGAGGGTAGACCAGGGTAATATAATGAAAGGAGAGGGTAGACCAAGGCAATATAATGACAGGAGATTGTAGACCAGGGTAATATATTGTAAGGAGAGGGTAGACCAGGTTAATATAATGTCAGGAGAGGGTAGACCAGGGTAATACAATGACAGGAGAGGGTAGACCAGGGTAATATAATGTCAGGAGAGGGTAGACCAGGGTAATACAATGACAGGAGAGGGAAGACCAGGGTAATATAATGACAGGAAAGGGTAGACCAGGGTAATATAATGGCAGGAGAGGGTAGACCAGGGTAATAGAATGACAGGAGAGGGTAGACCAAGGCAATATAATGACAGGAGAGGGTAGACCAGGGTAATATAATGACGGGAGAGGGTAGTCAAGGGTAATATAATGACAGGAGAGGGTAGACCAGGGTAATATAATGACAGGAGAGGGTAGACCAAGGCAATATAATGACAGGAGAGGGTAGACCAGGGTAATATATTGTAAGGAGAGGGTAGACCAGTGTAATATATTGTAAGAAGAGGGTTGACCAGGGTAATATAATGACAGAAGAGGGTAGACAAGGGTAATATAATGACAGGAGAGGGTAGACACGGGTAATATAATGACAGGAGAGGGTAGACCAGGTTAATATAATGTCAGGAGAGGGTAGACCAGGGTAATACAATGACAGGAGAGGGTAGACCAGGGTAATATAATGACAGGAGAGGGTAAACCAGGGTAATATAATGTCAGAAGAGGGTAGACCAGGGTAATATAATGACAGGTTAGGGTAGACCAGGGTAATATAATGACAGGAGAGGGTAGACCAGGGTAATATAATGACAGGAGAGGGTAGACCAGGGTAATATAATGACAGGAGAGGGTAGACCAAGGCAATATAATGACAGGAGAGGGTAGACCAGGGTAATATATTGTAAGGAGAGGGTAGACCAGGGTAATATATTGTAAGGAGAGGGTAGAACAGGGTAAAATATTACAGGAGAGGGTAGACCAGGGTAATATAATGACAGGAGAGGGTAGACCAGGTTAATATAATGTCAGGAGAGGGTAGACCAGGGTAATACAATGACAGGAGAGGGTAGACCAGGGTAATATAATGACAGGAGAGGGTAGACCAGGGTAATTTATAACAGAAGAGGGTAGACCAGGGTAATATAATGACAGGACAGGGTAGACCAAGGCAATATAATGACAGGAGAGGGTAGACCAGGGTAATATAATGACAGGAGAGGGTAGACCAGGGTAATATAATGACAGGAGAGGGTAGACCAGGGTAATATAATGACAGGAGAGGGTAGACCAGGGTAATACAATGACAGGAGAGGGTAGACCAGGGTAATATAATGACAGGAGAGGGTAAACCAGGGTAATATAATGTCAGAAGAGGGTAGACCAGGGTAATATAATGACAGGATAGGGTAGACCAGGGTAATACAATGACAGGAGAGGGTAGACCAGGGTAATATAATGACAGGAGAGTGTAGACCAGGGTAATATATAACAGAAGAGGGTAGACCAGGGTAATATAATGAAAGGAGAGGGTAGACCAAGGCAATATAATGACAGGAGATTGTAGACCAGGGTAATATATTGTAAGGAGAGGGTAGACCAGGTTAATATAATGTCAGGAGAGGGTAGACCAGGGTAATACAATGACAGGAGAGGGTAGACCAGGGTAATATAATGTCAGGAGAGGGTAGACCAGGGTAATACAATGACAGGAGAGGGAAGACCAGGGTAATATAATGACAGGAAAGGGTAGACCAGGGTAATATAATGGCAGGAGAGGGTAGACCAGGGTAATAGAATGACAGGAGAGGGTAGACCAAGGCAATATAATGACAGGAGAGGGTAGACCAGGGTAATATAATGACGGGAGAGGGTAGTCAAGGGTAATATAATGACAGGAGAGGGTAGACCAGGGTAATATAATGACAGGAGAGGGTAGACCAAGGCAATATAATGACAGGAGAGGGTAGACCAGGGTAATATATTGTAAGGAGAGGGTAGACCAGTGTAATATATTGTAAGAAGAGGGTTGACCAGGGTAATATAATGACAGAAGAGGGTAGACAAGGGTAATATAATGACAGGAGAGGGTAGACACGGGTAATATAATGACAGGAGAGGGTAGACCAGGTTAATATAATGTCAGGAGAGGGTAGACCAGGGTAATACAATGACAGGAGAGGGTAGACCAGGGTAATATAATGACAGGAGAGGGTAAACCAGGGTAATATAATGTCAGAAGAGGGTAGACCAGGGTAATATAATGACAGGTTAGGGTAGACCAGGGTAATATAATGACAGTTGAGGGTAGACCAGGGTAATATATTGTAAGGAGAGGGTAGACCAGGTTAATATAATGTCAGGAGAGGGTAGACCAGGGTAATACAATGACAGGAGAGGGTAGACCAGGGTCATATAATGTCAGGAGAGGGTAGACCAGGGTAATACAATGACAGGAGAGGGTAGACCAGGGTAATATAATGACAGGAGAGTGTAGACCAGGGTAATATATAACAGAAGAGGGTAGACCAGGGTAATATAATGAAAGGAGAGGGTAGACCAAGGCAATATAATGACAGGAGATTGTAGACCAGGGTAATATATTGTAAGGAGAGGGTAGACCAGGTTAATATAATGTCAGGAGAGGGTAGACCAGGGTAATACAATGACAGGAGAGGGTAGACCAGGGTAATATAATGTCAGGAGAGGGTAGACCAGGGTAATACAATGACAGGAGAGGGAAGACCAGGGTAATATAATGACAGGAAAGGGTAGACCAGGGTAATATAATGGCAGGAGAGGGTAGACCAGGGTAATAGAATGACAGGAGAGGGTAGACCAAGGCAATATAATGACAGGAGAGGGTAGACCAGGGTAATATAATGACGGGAGAGGGTAGTCAAGGGTAATATAATGATAGGAGAGGGTAGACCAGGGTAATATAATGACAGGAGAGGGTAGACCAAGGCAATATAATGACAGGAGAGGGTAGACCAGGGTAATATATTGTAAGGAGAGGGTAGACCAGTGTAATATATTGTAAGAAGAGGGTTGACCAGGGTAATATAATGACAGAAGAGGGTAGACAAGGGTAATATAATGACAGGAGAGGGTAGACACGGGTAATATAATGACAGGAGAGGGTAGACCAGGTTAATATAATGTCAGGAGAGGGTAGACCAGGGTAATACAATGACAGGAGAGGGTAGACCAGGGTAATATAATGACAGGAGAGGGTAAACCAGGGTAATATAATGTCAGAAGAGGGTAGACCAGGGTAATATAATGACAGGTTAGGGTAGACCAGGGTAATATAATGACAGGAGAGGGTAGACCAGGGTAATATAATGACAGGAGAGGGTAGACCAGGGTAATATAATGACAGGAGAGGGTAGACCAAGGCAATATAATGACAGGAGAGGGTAGACCAGGGTAATATATTGTAAGGAGAGGGTAGACCAGGGTAATATATTGTAAGGAGAGGGTAGAACAGGGTAAAATATTACAGGAGAGGGTAGACCAGGGTAATATAATGACAGGAGAGGGTAGACCAGGTTAATATAATGTCAGGAGAGGGTAGACCAGGGTAATACAATGACAGGAGAGGGTAGACCAGGGTAATATAATGACAGGAGAGGGTAGACCAGGGTAATTTATAACAGAAGAGGGTAGACCAGGGTAATATAATGACAGGACAGGGTAGACCAAGGCAATATAATGACAGGAGAGGGTAGACCAGGGTAATATAATGACAGGAGAGGGTAGACCAGGGTAATATAATGACAGGAGAGTGTAGACCAGGTTAATATAATGTCAGGAGAGGGTAGACCAGGGTAATACAATGACAGGAGAGGGTAGACCAGGGTAATATAATGACAGGAGAGGGTAGACCAGGGTAATTTATAACAGAAGAGGGTAGACCAGGGTAATATAATGACAGGACAGGGTAGACCAAGGCAATATAATGACAGGAGAGGGTAGACCAGGGTAATATAATGACAGGAGAGGGTAGACCAGGGTAATATAATGACAGGAGAGTGTAGACCAGGTTAATATAATGACAGGAGAGGGTAGACCAGGGTAATACAATGACAGGAGAGGGTAGACCAGGGTAATATAATGACAGGAGAGGGTAAACCAGGGTAATATAATGTCAGAAGAGGGTAGACCAGGGTAATATAATGACAGGATAGGGTAGACCAGGGTAATATAATGACAGGAGAGGGTAGACCAAGGCAATATAATGACAGGAGAGGGTAGACCAGGGTAATATATTGTAAGGAGAGGGTAGACCAGGGTAATATATTGTAAGGAGAGGGTAGAACAGGGTAAAATATTACAGGAGAGGGTAGACCAGGGTAATATAATGTCAGGAGAGGGTAGACCAGGGTAATACAATGACAGGAGAGGGTAGACCGGGGTAATATAATGTCAGGAGAGGGTAGACCAGGGTAATACAATGACAGGAGAGGGTAGACCAGGGTAATATAATGACAAGAGAGGGTAGACCAGGGTAATAGATAACAGTGGAGGGTAGACCAGGGCTAACATAATGACAGGAGAGGGTAGACCAGGGTAATATATAACAGTAGAGGGTAGACCAGGGTAATATAATGACAGGAAAGGGTAGACCAGGGTAATATATAACAGGAGAGGGTAGACCAGGGTAATATAATGACAGGAGAGGGTAGACCAAGGCAATATAATGAGAGGAGAGGGTAGACCAGGGTAATATAATGACAGGAGAGGGTAGACCAGGGTAATATAATGACAGGAGAGTGTAGACCAGGTTAATATAATGTCAGGAGAGGGTAGACCAGGGTAATACAATGACAGGAGAGGGTAGACCAGGGTAATATAATGACAGGAGAGGGTAGACCAGGGTAATATAATGACAGGAGAGGGTAGACCAGGGTAAAATAATGACAGGAGAGGGTAGACCAGGGTAATATAATGTCAGGAGAGGGTAGACCAGGGTAATACAATGACAGGAGAGGGTAGACCAGGGTAAAATAATGACAGGAGAGGGTAGACCAGAGTAATATAATGTCAGGAGAGGGTAGACCAGGGTAATATATAACGGGAGAGGGTAGACCAGGGCAATATATAACAGGAGAGGGTAAACCAGGGTAATATAATGACAGGAGAGGGTAGACCAGGGTAATGTAATGTCAGAAGAGGGTAGACCAGGGTAATATAATGACAGGAGAGGGTAGACCAGGGTAATATAATGACAGGAGAGGGTAGACCAGGGTAATATAATGACAGGAGAGGGTAGACCAGGGCTAACATAATGACAGGAGAGGGTAGACCAGGGTAATATAATGACAGGAGAGGGTAGACCAGGGTAATATAATGACAGGAGAGGGTAGACCAGGGTAATATATAACAGGAGAGGGTAGACCAGGGTAATACAATGACAGGAGAGGGTAGACCAGGGTAAAATAATGTCAGGAGAGGGTAGACCAGGGTAATACAATGACAGGAGAGGGTAGACCAGGGTAATATAATGTCAGAAGAGGGTAGACCAGGGTAATGTAATGACAGGATAGGGTAGACCAGTGTAATATAATGACGGGAGAGGGTAGTCCAGGGTAATATAATGACAGGAGAGGGTAGACCAGGTTAATATAATGTCAGGAGAGGGTAGACCAGGGTAATACAATGACAGGAGAGGGTAGACCAGGGTAATATAATGACAGGAGAGGGTAAACCAGGGTAATATAATGTGAGAAGAGGGTAGACCAGGGTAATATAATGACAGGATAGGGTAGACCAGGGTAATATAATGACAGGAGAGGGTAGACCAGGGTAATATAATGACAGGAGAGGGTAGACCAGGGTAATATAATGACAGGAGAGGGTAGACCAAGGCAATATAATGACAGGAGAGGCTAGACCAGGGTAATATATTGTAAGGAGAGGGTAGACCAGGGTAATATATTGTAAGGAGAGGGTAGAACAGGGTAAAATATCACAGGAGAGGGTAGACCAGGGTAATATAATGACAGGAGAGGGTAGACCAGGGTAATATAATGACAGGAGAGGGTAGACCAGGGTAATATAATGACAGGAAAGGGTAGACCAGGGTAATATAATGACAGGAGAGGGTAGACCAGGGTAATTTATAACAGAAGAGGGTAGACCAGGGTAATATAATGACAGGAGAGGGTTGACCAAGGCAATATAATGACAGGAGAGGGTAGACCAGGGTAATATAATGACAGGAGAGGGTAGACCAGGGTAATATAATGACAGGAGAGGGTAGACCAGGGTAATATAATGACAGGAGAGGGTAGACCAGGGTAATATAATGACAGGAGAGGGTAGACCAGGGTAATATAATGACAGGAGAGGGTAGACCAGGGTAATATAATGACAGGAGAGGGTAGACCAAGGCAATATATTGACAGGAGAGGGTAGACCAGGGTAATATATTGTAAGGAGAGGGTAGACCAGGGTTATATATTGTAAGGGGAGGGTAGAACAGGGTAAAATATTACAGGAGAGGGTAGACCAGGGTAATATAATGACAGGAGAGGGTAGACCAGGTTAATATAATGAGAGGAGAGGGTAGACCAGGGTAATATAATGTCAGGAGAGGGTAGACCAGGGTAATACAATGACAGGAGAGGGTAGACCAGGGTAATATAATGACAGGAAAGGGTAGACCAGGGTAATATAATGACAGGAGAGGGTAGACCAGGGTAATATAATGACAGGAGAGGGTAGACCAGGGTAATTTATAACAGAAGAGGGTAGACCAGGGTAATATAATGACATGAGAGGGTAGACCAGGGTAATAAAATGACAGGAGAGGGTAGACCAGGGTAATATAATGACAGGAAAGGGTAGACCAGGGTAATATAATGACAGGAGAGGGTAGACCAGGGTAATATAATGACAGGAGAGGGTAGACCAGGGTAATATAATGACAGGAAAGGGTAGACCAGGGTAATAGAATGGCAGGAGAGGGTAGACCAGGGTAATATAATGACAGGAGAGGGTAGACCAGGGTAATATAATGACAGGAGAGGGTAGACCAGGGTAATATAATGACAGGAGAGGGTAGACCAAGGCAATATAATGACAGGAGATTGTAGACCAGGGTAATATATTGTAAGGAGAGGGTAGACCAGGTTAATATAATGTCAGGAGAGGGTAGACCAGGGTAATACAATGACAGGAGAGGGTAGACCAGGGTAATATAATGTCAGGAGAGGGTAGACCAGGGTAATACAATGACAGGAGAGGGTAGACCAGGGTAATATAATGACAGGAGAGTGTAGACCAGGGTAATATATAACAGAAGAGGGTAGACCAGGTTAATATAATGAAAGGAGAGGGTAGACCAAGGCAATATAATGACAGGAGATTGTAGACCAGGGTAATATATTGTAAGGAGAGGGTAGACCAGGTTAATATAATGTCAGGAGAGGGTAGACCAGGGTAATACAATGACAGGAGAGGGTAGACCAGGGTAATATAATGTCAGGAGAGGGTAGACCAGGGTAATACAATGACAGGAGAGGGTAGACCAGGGTAATATAATGACAGGAAAGGGTAGACCAGGGTAATATAATGGCAGGAGAGGGTAGACCATGGTAATAGAATGACAGGAGAGGGTAGACCAAGGCAATATAATGACAGGAGATTGTAGACCAGGGTAATATATTGTAAGGAGAGGGTAGACCAGGTTAATATAATGTCAGGAGAGGGTAGACCAGGGTAATACAATGACAGGAGAGGGTAGACCAGGGTAATATAATGTCAGGAGAGGGTAGACCAGGGTAATACAATGACAGGAGAGGGTAGACCAGGGTAATATAATGACAGGAAAGGGTAGACCAGGGTAATATAATGGCAGGAGAGGGTAGACCAGGGTAATAGAATGACAGGAGAGGGTAGACCAGGGTAATATAATGACAGGAGAGGGTAGACCAGGGTAATATAATGACGGGAGAGGGTAGTCAAGGGTAATATAATGACAGGAGAGGGTAGACCAGGGTAATATAATGACAGGAGAGGGTAGACCAAGGCAATATAATGACAGGAGAGGGTAGACCAGGGTAATATATTGTAAGGAGAGGGTAGACCAGTGTAATATATTGTAAGAAGAGGGTTGACCAGGGTAATATAATGACAGAAGAGGGTAGACAAGGGTAATATAATGACAGGAGAGGGTAGACAAGGGTAATATAATGACAGGAGAGGGTAGACCAGGGTAATATAATGACAGGAGAGGGTAGACCAGGGTAATATAATGACAGGAGAGGGTAGACCAGGGTAATATAATGACAGGAGAGGGTAGACCAGGGTAATATAATGACAGGAGAGGGTAGACCAGGGTAATATAATGACAGGAGAGTGTAGACCAGGGTAATATAATGACAGGAAAGGGTAGACCAGGGTAATAGAATGGCAGGAGAGGGTAAACCAGGGTAATATAATGACAGGAGAGGGTAGACCAGGGTAATATATAACAGAAGAGGGTAGACCAGGGTAATATAATGACAGGAGAGGGTAGACCAAGGCAATATAATGACAGGAGATTGTAGACCAGGGTAATATAATTGTAAGGAGAGGGTAGACCAGGTTAATATAATGTCAGGAGAGGGTAGACCAGGGTAATACAATGACAGGAGAGGGTAGACCAGGGTAATATAATGTCAGGAGAGGGTAGACCAGGGTAATATAATGACAGGAGAGTGTAGACCAGGGTAATATAATGTCAGAAGAGGGTAAACCAGGGTAATATAATGACAGGATAGGGTAGACCAGGGTAATATAATGACGGGAGAGGGTAGACCAGGGTAATATAATGACAGGAGAGGGTAGACCAAGGCAATATAATGACAGGAGAGGGTAGACCAGGGTAATATAATGACGGGAGAGGGTAGTCAAGGGTAATATAATGACAGGAGAGGGTAGACCAGGGTAATATAATGACAGGAGAGGGTAGGCCAAGGCAAGATAATGACAGGAGAGGGTAGACCAGGGTAATATATTGTAAGGAGAGGGTAGACCAGTGTAATATATTGTAAGAAGAGGGTTGACCAGGGTAATATAATGACAGAAGAGGGTAGACAAGGGTAATATAATGACAGGAGAGGGTAGACAAAGGCAATATAATGACAGGAGATTGTAGACCAGGGTAATATAATTGTAAGGAGAGGGTAGACCAGGTTAATATAATGTCAGGAGAGGGTAGACCAGGGTAATACAATGACAGGAGAGGGTAGACCAGTGTAATATAATGACGGGAGAGGGTAGTCCAGGGTAATATAATGACAGGAGAGGGTAGACCAGGTTAATATAATGTCAGGAGAGGGTAGACCAGGGTAATACAATGACAGGAGAGGGTAGACCAGGGTAATATAATGACAGGAGAGGGTAAACCAGGGTAATATAATGTGAGAAGAGGGTAGACCAGGGTAATATAATGACAGGATAGGGTAGACCAGGGTAATATAATGACAGGAGAGGGTAGACCAGGGTAATATAATGACAGGAGAGGGTAGACCAGGGTAATATAATGACAGGAGAGGGTAGACCAAGGCAATATAATGACAGGAGAGGCTAGACCAGGGTAATATATTGTAAGGAGAGGGTAGACCAGGGTAATATATTGTAAGGAGAGGGTAGAACAGGGTAAAATATCACAGGAGAGGGTAGACCAGGGTAATATAATGACAGGAGAGGGTAGACCAGGTTAATATAATGTCAGGAGAGGGTAGACCAGGGTAATACAATGACAGGAGAGGGTAGACCAGGGTAATATAATGACAGGAGAGGGTAGACCAGGGTAATATAATGACAGGAAAGGGTAGACCAGGGTAATATAATGACAGGAGAGGGTAGACCAGGGTAATTTATAACAGAAGAGGGTAGACCAGGGTAATATAATGACAGGAGAGGGTAGACCAAGGCAATATAATGACAGGAGAGGGTAGACCAGGGTAATATAATGACAGGAGAGGGTAGACCAGGGTAATATAATGACAGGAGAGGGTAGACCAGGGTAATATAATGACAGGAGAGGGTAGACCAGGGTAATATAATGACAGGAGAGGGTAGACCAGGGTAATATAATGACAGGAGAGGGTAGACCAGGGTAATATAATGACAGGAGAGGGTAGACCAAGGCAATATATTGACAGGAGAGGGTAGACCAGGGTAATATATTGTAAGGAGAGGGTAGACCAGGGTAATATATTGTAAGGAGAGGGTAGAACAGGGTAAAATATTACAGGAGAGGGTAGACCAGGGTAATATAATGACAGGAGAGGGTAGACCAGGTTAATATAATGACAGGAGAGGGTAGACCAGGGTAATATAATGTCAGGAGAGGGTAGACCCGGGTAATACAATGACAGGAGAGGGTAGACCAGGGTAATATAATGACAGGAAAGGGTAGACCAGGGTAATATAATGACAGGAGAGGGTAGACCAGGGTAATATAATGACAGGAGAGGGTAGACCAGGGTAATTTATAACAGAAGAGGGTAGACCAGGGTAATATAATGACAGGAGAGGGTAGACCAGGGTAATAAAATGACAGGAGAGGGTAGACCAGGGTAATATAATGACAGGAGAGGGTAGACCAGGGTAATATAATGACAGGAGAGGGTAGACCAGGGTAATATAATGACAGGAGAGGGTAGACCAGGGTAATATAATGACAGGAAAGGGTAGACCAGGGTAATAGAATGGCAGGAGAGGGTAGACCAGGGTAATATAATGACAGGAGAGGGTAGACCAGGGTAATATAATGACAGGAGAGGGTAGACCAGGGTAATACAATGACAGGAGAGGGTAGACCAAGGCAATATAATGACAGGAGATTGTAGACCAGGGTAATATATTGTAAGGAGAGGGTAGACCAGGTTAATATAATGTCAGGAGAGGGTAGACCAGGGTAATACAATGACAGGAGAGGGTAGACCAGGGTAATATAATGTCAGGAGAGGGTAGACCAGGGTAATACAATGACAGGAGAGGGTAGACCAGGGTAATATAATGACAGGAGAGTGTAGACCAGGGTAATATATAACAGAAGAGGGTAGACCAGGTTAATATAATGAAAGGAGAGGGTAGACCAAGGCAATATAATGACAGGAGATGGTAGACCAGGGTAATATATTGTAAGGAGAGGGTAGACCAGGTCAATATAATGTCAGGAGAGGGTAGACCAGGGTAATACAATGACAGGAGAGGGTAGACCAGGGTAATATAATGACAGGAAAGGGTAGACCAGGGTAATATAATGTCAGGAGAGGGTAGACCATGGTAATAGAATGACAGGAGAGGGTAGACCAAGACAATATAATGACAGGAGATTGTAGACCAGGGTAATATATTGTAAGGAGAGGGTAGACCAGGTTAATATAATGTCAGGAGAGGGTAGACCAGGGTAATACAATGACAGGAGAGGGTAGACCAGGGTAATATAATGTCAGGAGAGGGTAGACCAGGGTAATACAATGACAGGAGAGGGTAGACCAGGGTAATATAATGACAGGAAAGGGTAGACCAGGGTAATATAATGGCAGGAGAGGGTAGACCATGGTAATAGAATGACAGGAGAGGGTAGACCAGGGTCATATAATGACAGGAGAGGGTAGACCAGGGTAATATAATGACGGGAGAGGGTAGTCAAGGGTAATATAATGACAGGAGAGGGTAGACCAGGGTAATATAATGACAGGAGAGGGTAGACCAAGGCAATATAATGACAGGAGAGGGTAGACCAGGGTAATATATTGTAAGGAGAGGGTAGACCAGTGTAATATATTGTAAGAAGAGGGTTGACCAGGGTAATATAATGACAGAAGAGGGTAGACAAGGGTAATATAATGACAGGAGAGGGTAGACAAGGGTAATATAATGACAGGAGAGGGTAGACCAGGGTAATATAATGACAGGAGAGGGTAGACCAGGGTAATATAATGACAGGAGAGGGTAGACCAGGGTAATATAATGACAGGAGAGGGTAGACCAGGGTAATATAATGACAGGAGAGGGTAGACCAGGGTAATATAATGACAGGAGAGGGTAGACCAGGGTAATATAATGACAGGAAAGGGTAGACCAGGGTAATAGAATGGCAGGAGAGGGTAAACCAGGGTAATATAATGACAGGAGAGGGTAGACCAGGGTAATATATAACAGAAGAGGGTAGACCAGGGTAATATAATGACAGGAGAGGGTAGACCAAGGCAATATAATGACAGGAGATTGTAGACCAGGGTAATATAATTGTAAGGAGAGGGTAGACCAGGTTAATATAATGTCAGGAGAGGGTAGACCAGGGTAATACAATGACAGGAGAGGGTAGACCAGGGTAATATAATGTCAGGAGAGGGTAGACCAGGGTAATATAATGACAGGAGAGTGTAGACCAGGGTAATATAATGTCAGAAGAGGGTAAACCAGGGTAATATAATGACAGGATAGGGTAGACCAGGGTAATATAATGACGGGAGAGGGTAGACCAGGGTAATATAATGACAGGAGAGGGTAGACCAAGGCAATATAATGACAGGAGAGGGTAGGCCAAGGCAAGATAATGACAGGAGAGGGTAGACCAGGGTAATATATTGTAAGGAGA
The DNA here is from genome assembly GCF_045679555.1 of Salvelinus alpinus. NCBI lineage: Eukaryota > Metazoa > Chordata > Actinopteri > Salmoniformes > Salmonidae > Salvelinus > Salvelinus alpinus. Next base: position 613,417 of record NC_092092.1, read on the forward strand.
GGGTAGACCAGTGTAATATATTGTAAGAAGAGGGTTGACCAGGGTAATATAATGACAGAAGAGGGTAGACAAGGGTAATATAATGACAGGAGAGGGTAGACAAAGGCAATATAATGACAGGAGATTGTAGACCAGGGTAATATAATTGTAAGGAGAGGGTAGACCAGGTTAATATAATGTCAGGAGAGGGTAGACCAGGGTAATACAATGACAGGAGAGGGTAGACCAGGGTAATATAATGTCAGGAGAGGGTAGACCACGGTAATATAATGACAGGAGAGTGTAGACCAGGGTAATATAATGTCAGAAGAGGGTAAACCAGGGTAATATAATGACAGGATAGGGTAGACCAGGGTAATATATTGTAAGGAGAGGGTAGACCAGTGTAATATATTGTAAGAAGAGGGTTGACCAGGGTAATATAATGACAGGAGAGGGTAGACCAAGGCAATATAATGACAGGAGAGGGTAGACCAGGGTAATATAATGACGGGAGAGGGTAGTCAAGAGTAATATAATGACAGGAGAGGGTAGACCAGGGTAATATAATGAAGGAGAGGGTAGACCAAGGCAATATAATGACAGGAGAGGGTAGACCAGGGTAATATATTGTAAGGAGAGGGTAGACCAGTGTAATATATTGTAAGAAGAGGGTTGAACAGGGTAATATAATGACAGAAGAGGGTAGACAAGGGTAATATAATGACAGGAGAGGGTAGACAAGGGTAATATAATGACAGGAGAGGGTAGACCAGGTTAATATAATGTCAGGAGAGGGTAGACCAGGGTAATACAATGACAGGAGAGGGTAGACCAGGGTAATATAATGACAGGAGAGGGTAAACCAGGGTAATATAATGTCAGAAGAGGGTAGACCAGGGTAATATAATGACAGGATAGGGTAGACCAGGGTAATATAATGACAGGAGAGGGTAGACCAGGGTAATATAATGACAGGAGAGGGTAGACCAGGGTAATATAATGACAGGAGAGGGTAGACCAGGGTAATATATTGTAAGGAGAGGGTAGACCAGGGTAATATATTGTAAGGAGAGGGTAGAACAGGGTAAAATATTACAGGAGAGGGTAGACCAGGGTAATATAATGACAGGAGAGGGTAGACCAGGTTAATATAATGTCAGGAGAGGGTAGACCAGGGTAATACAATGACAGGAGAGGGTAGACCAGGGTAATATAATGTCAGAAGAGGGTAGACCAGGGTAATTTATAACAGAAGAGGGTAGACCAGGGTAATATAATGACAGGAGAGGGTAGACCAAGGCAATATAATGACAGGAGAGGGTAGACCAGGGTAATATAATGACAGGAGAGGGTAGACCAGGGTAATATAATGACAGGAGAGGGTAGACCAGGGTAATATAATGACAGGAGAGGGTAGACCAGGGTAATATAATGACAGGAGAGGGTAGACCAGGGTAATATATAACAGAAGAGGGTAGACCAGGTTAATATAATGAAAGGAGAGGGTAGACCAAGGCAATATAATGACAGGAGATTGTAGACCAGGGTAATATATTGTAAGGAGAGGGTAGACCAGGTCAATATAATGTCAGGAGAGGGTAGACCAGGGTAATACAATGACAGGAGAGGGTAGACCAGGGTAATATAATGTCAGGAGAGGGTAGACCAGGGTAATACAATGACAGGAGAGGGTAGACCAGGGTAATATAATGACAGGAAAGGGTAGACCAGGGTAATATAATGTCAGGAGAGGGTAGACCATGGTAATAGAATGACAGGAGAGGGTAGACCAAGACAATATAATGACAGGAGAGGGTAGACCAGGGTAATATATTGTAAGGAGAGGGTAGACCAGGTTAATATAATGTCAGGAGAGGGTAGACCAGGGTAATACAATGACAGGAGAGGGTAGACCAGGGTAATATAATGTCAGGAGAGGGTAGACCAGGGTAATACAATGACAGGAGAGGGTAGACCAGGGTAATATAATGACAGGAAAGGGTAGACCAGGGTAATATAATGGCAGGAGAGGGTAGACCATGGTAATAGAATGACAGGAGAGGGTAGACCAGGGTAATATAATGACAGGAGAGGGTAGACCAGGGTAATATAATGACGGGAGAGGGTAGTCAAGGGTAATATAATGACAGGAGAGGGTAGACCAGGGTAATATAATGACAGGAGAGGGTAGACCAAGGCAATATAATGACAGGAGAGGGTAGACCAGGGTAATATATTGTAAGGAGAGGGTAGACCAGTGTAATATATTGTAAGAAGAGGGTTGACCAGGGTAATATAATGACAGAAGAGGGTAGACAAGGGTAATATAATGACAGGAGAGGGTAGACAAGGGTAATATAATGACAGGAGAGGGTAGACCAGGGTAATATAATGACAGGAGAGGGTAGACCAGGGTAATATAATGACAGGAGAGGGTAGACCAGGGTAATATAATGACAGGAGAGGGTAGACCAGGGTAATATAATGACAGGAGAGGGTAGACCAGGGTAATATAATGACAGGAGAGGGTAGACCAGGGTAATATAATGACAGGAAAGGGTAGACCAGGGTAATAGAATGGCAGGAGAGGGTAAACCAGGGTAATATAATGACAGGAGAGGGTAGACCAGGGTAATATATAACAGAAGAGGGTAGACCAGGGTAATATAATGACAGGAGAGGGTAGACCAAGGCAATATAATGACAGGAGATTGTAGACCAGGGTAATATAATTGTAAGGAGAGGGTAGACCAGGTTAATATAATGTCAGGAGAGGGTAGACCAGGGTAATACAATGACAGGAGAGGGTAGACCAGGGTAATATAATGTCAGGAGAGGGTAGACCAGGGTAATATAATGACAGGAGAGTGTAGACCAGGGTAATATAATGTCAGAAGAGGGTAAACCAGGGTAATATAATGACAGGATAGGGTAGACCAGGGTAATATAATGACGGGAGAGGGTAGACCAGGGTAATATAATGACAGGAGAGGGTAGACCAAGGCAATATAATGACAGGAGAGGGTAGGCCAAGGCAAGATAATGACAGGAGAGGGTAGACCAGGGTAATATATTGTAAGGAGAGGGTAGACCAGTGTAATATATTGTAAGAAGAGGGTTGACCAGGGTAATATAATGACAGAAGAGGGTAGACAAGGGTAATATAATGACAGGAGAGGGTAGACAAAGGCAATATAATGACAGGAGATTGTAGACCAGGGTAATATAATTGTAAGGAGAGGGTAGACCAGGTTAATATAATGTCAGGAGAGGGTAGACCAGGGTAATACAATGACAGGAGAGGGTAGACCAGGGTAATATAATGTCAGGAGAGGGTAGACCACGGTAATATAATGACAGGAGAGTGTAGACCAGGGTAATATAATGTCAGAAGAGGGTAAACCAGGGTAATATAATGACAGGATAGGGTAGACCAGGGTAATATATTGTAAGGAGAGGGTAGACCAGTGTAATATATTGTAAGAAGAGGGTTGACCAGGGTAATATAATGACAGGAGAGGGTAGACCAAGGCAATATAATGACAGGAGAGGGTAGACCAGGGTAATATAATGACGGGAGAGGGTAGTCAAGAGTAATATAATGACAGGAGAGGGTAGACCAGGGTAATATAATGAAGGAGAGGGTAGACCAAGGCAATATAATGACAGGAGAGGGTAGACCAGGGTAATATATTGTAAGGAGAGGGTAGACCAGTGTAATATATTGTAAGAAGAGGGTTGACCAGGGTAATATAATGACAGAAGAGGGTAGACAAGGGTAATATAATGACAGGAGAGGGTAGACAAGGGTAATATAATGACAGGAGAGGGTAGACCAGGTTAATATAATGTCAGGAGAGGGTAGACCAGGGTAATACAATGACAGGAGAGGGTAGACCAGGGTAATATAATGACAGGAGAGGGTAAACCAGGGTAATATAATGTCAGAAGAGGGTAGACCAGGGTAATATAATGACAGGATAGGGTAGACCAGGGTAATATAATGACAGGAGAGGGTAGACCAGGGTAATATAATGACAGGAGAGGGTAGACCAGGGTAATATAAAACAGGAGAGGGTACACCAAGGCAATATAATGACAGGAGAGGGTAGACCAGGGTAATATATTGTAAGGAGAGGGTAGACCAGGGTAATATATTGTAAGGAGAGGGTAGAACAGGGTAAAATATTACAGGAGAGGGTAGACCAGGGTAATATAATGACAGGAGAGGGTAGACCAGGTTAATATAATGTCAGGAGAGGGTAGACCAGGGTAATACAATGACAGGAGAGGGTAGACCAGGGTAATATAATGACAGGAGAGGGTAGACCAGGGTAATTTATAACAGAAGAGGGTAGACCAGGGTAATATAATGACAGGAGAGGGTAGACCAAGGCAATATAATGACAGGAGAGGGTAGACCAGGGTAATATAATGACAGGAGAGGGTAGACCAGGGTAATATAATGACAGGAGAGGGTAGACCAGGGTAATATAATGACAGGAGAGGGTAGACCAGGGTAATATAATGACAGGAGAGGGTAGACCAGGGTAATATATTGTAAGGAGAGGGTAGACCAGGGTAATATATTGTAAGGAGAGGGTAGATCAGGGTAAAATATTACAGGAGCGGGTAGACCAGGGTAATATAATGACAGGAGAGGGTAGACCAGGTTAATATAATGACAGGAGAGGGTAGACCAGGGTAATATAATGACAGGAGAGGGTAGACCAGGGTAATATATATTGACAGGAGAGGGTAGACCAGGGTAATATAATGACAGGAGAGGGTAGACCAGGGTAATTTACAACAGAAGAGGGTAGACCAGGGTAATATAATGACAGGAGAGGGTAGACCAGGGTAATATAATGACAGGAGAGGGTAGACCAGGGTAATTTATAACAGAAGAGGGTAGACCAAGGCAATATAATGACAGGAGAGGGTAGACCAGGGTAATAAAATGACAGGAGAGGGTAGACCAGGGTAATATAATGACAGGAGAGGGTAGACCAGGGTAATATAATGACAGGAAAGGGTAGACCAGGGTAATAGAATGGCAGGAGAGGGTAGACCAGGGTAATATAATGACAGGAGAGGGTAGACCAGGGTAATATAATGACAGGAAAGGGTAGACCAGGGTAATAGAATGGCAGGAGAGGGTAAACCAGGGTAATATAATGACAGGAGAGGGTAGACCAGGGTAATATATAACAGAAGAGGGTAGACCAGGGTAATATAATGACAGGAGAGGGTAGACCAAGGCAATATAATGACAGGAGATTGTAGACCAGGGTAATATAATTGTAAGGAGAGGGTAGACCAGGTTAATATAATGTCAGGAGAGGGTAGACCAGGGTAATACAATGACAGGAGAGGGTAGACCAGGGTAATATAATGTCAGGAGAGGGTAGACCAGGGTAATATAATGACAGGAGAGTGTAGACCAGGGTAATATAATGTCAGAAGAGGGTAAACCAGGGTAATATAATGACAGGATAGGGTAGATCAGGGTAATATAATGACGGGAGAGGGTAGACCAGGGTAATATAATGACAGGAGAGGGTAGACCAAGGCAATATAATGACAGGAGAGGGTAGACCAGGGTAATATAATGACAGGAGAGGGTAGACCAGGGTAATATAATGACAGGAGAGGGTAGACCAGGGTAATATAATGACAGGAGAGGGTAGACCAGGGTAATATATTGTAAGGAGAGGGTAGACCAGGGTAATATATTGTAAGGAGAGGGTAGATCAGGGTAAAATATTACAGGAGCGGGTAGACCAGGGTAATATAATGACAGGAGAGGGTAGACCAGGTTAATATAATGACAGGAGAGGGTAGACCAGGGTAATATAATGACAGGAGAGGGTAGACCAGGGTAATATATATTGACAGGAGAGGGTAGACCAGGGTAATATAATGACAGGAGAGGGTAGACCAGGGTAATTTACAACAGAAGAGGGTAGACCAGGGTAATATAATGACAGGAGAGGGTAGACCAGGGTAATATAATGACAGGAGAGGGTAGACCAGGGTAATTTATAACAGAAGAGGGTAGACCAAGGCAATATAATGACAGGAGAGGGTAGACCAGGGTAATAAAATGACAGGAGAGGGTAGACCAGGGTAATATAATGACAGGAGAGGGTAGACCAGGGTAATATAATGACAGGAAAGGGTAGACCAGGGTAATAGAATGGCAGGAGAGGGTAGACCAGGGTAATATAATGACAGGAGAGGGTAGACCAGGGTAATATAATGACAGGAAAGGGTAGACCAGGGTAATAGAATGGCAGGAGAGGGTAAACCAGGGTAATATAATGACAGGAGAGGGTAGACCAGGGTAATATATAACAGAAGAGGGTAGACCAGGGTAATATAATGACAGGAGAGGGTAGACCAAGGCAATATAATGACAGGAGATTGTAGACCAGGGTAATATAATTGTAAGGAGAGGGTAGACCAGGTTAATATAATGTCAGGAGAGGGTAGACCAGGGTAATACAATGACAGGAGAGGGTAGACCAGGGTAATATAATGTCAGGAGAGGGTAGACCAGGGTAATATAATGACAGGAGAGTGTAGACCAGGGTAATATAATGTCAGAAGAGGGTAAACCAGGGTAATATAATGACAGGATAGGGTAGACCAGGGTAATATAATGACGGGAGAGGGTAGACCAGGGTAATATAATGACAGGAGAGGGTAGACCAAGGCAATATAATGACAGGAGAGGGTAGACCAGGGTAATATAATGACGGGAGAGGGTAGTCAAGGGTAATATAATGACAGGAGAGGGTAGACCAGGGTAATATAATGACAGGAGAGGGTAGACCAAGGCAATATAATGACAGGAGAGGGTAGACCAGGGTAATATATTGTAAGGAGAGGGTAGACCAGTGTAATATATTGTAAGAAGAGGGTTGACCAGGGTAATATAATGACAGAAGAGGGTAGACAAGGGTAATATAATGACAGGAGAGGGTAGACAAAGGCAATATAATGACAGGAGAGGGTAGACCAGGGTAATATATTGTAAGGAGAGGGTAGACCAGTGTAATATATTGTAAGAAGAGGGTTGACCAGGGTAATATAATGACAGGAGAGGGTAGACAAGGGTAATATAATGACAGGAGAGGGTAGACCAGGGTAATATAATGACAGGAGAGGGTAGACCAGGGTAATATAATGACAGGAGAGGGTAGACCAGGGTAATATAATGACAGGAGAGGGTAGACCAGGGTAATATAATGACAGGAGAGGGTAGACCAGGGTAATATAATGACAGGAGAGGGTAGACCAGGGTAATATAATGACAGGAGAGGGTAGACCAGGGTAATATAATGACAGGAGAGGGTAGACCAGGGTAATATAATGACAGGAAAGGGTAGACCAGGGTAATAGAATGGCAGGAGAGGGTAAACCAGGGTAATATAATGACAGGAGAGGGTAGACCAGGGTAATATATAACAGAAGAGGGTAGACCAGGGTAATATAATGACAGGAGAGGGTAGACCAAGGCAATATAATGACAGGAGATTGTAGACCAGGGTAATATAATTGTAAGGAGAGGGTAGACCAGGTTAATATAATGTCAGGAGAGGGTAGACCAGGGTAATATAATGTCAGGAGAGGGTAGACCAGGGTAATATAATGACAGGAGAGTGTAGACCAGGGTAATATAATGTCAGAAGAGGGTAAACCAGGGTAATATAATGACAGGATAGGGTAGACCAGGGTAATATAATGACGGGAGAGGGTAGACCAGGGTAATATAATGACAGGAGAGGGTAGACCAAGGCAATATAATGACAGGAGAGGGTAGACCAGGGTAATATAATGACGGGAGAGGGTAGTCAAGGGTAATATAATGACAGGAGAGGGTAGACCAGGGTAATATAATGACAGGAGAGGGTAGGCCAAGGCAAGATAATGACAGGAGAGGGTAGACCAGGGTAATATATTGTAAGGAGAGGGTAGACCAGTGTAATATATTGTAAGAAGAGGGTTGACCAGGGTAATATAATGACAGAAGAGGGTAGACAAGGGTAATATAATGACAGGAGAGGGTAGACAAAGGCAATATAATGACAGGAGATTGTAGACCAGGGTAATATAATTGTAAGGAGAGGGTAGACCAGGTTAATATAATGTCAGGAGAGGGTAGACCAGGGTAATACAATGACAGGAGAGGGTAGACCAGGGTAATATAATGTCAGGAGAGGGTAGACCACGGTAATATAATGACAGGAGAGTGTAGACCAGGGTAATATAATGTCAGAAGAGGGTAAACCAGGGTAATATAATGACAGGATAGGGTAGACCAGGGTAATATATTGTAAGGAGAGGGTAGACCAGTGTAATATATTGTAAGAAGAGGGTTGACCAGGGTAATATAATGACAGGAGAGGGTAGACCAAGGCAATATAATGACAGGAGAGGGTAGACCAGGGTAATATAATGACGGGAGAGGGTAGTCAAGAGTAATATAATGACAGGAGAGGGTAGACCAGGGTAATATAATGAAGGAGAGGGTAGACCAAGGCAATATAATGACAGGAGAGGGTAGACCAGGGTAATATATTGTAAGGAGAGGGTAGACCAGTGTAATATATTGTAAGAAGAGGGTTGACCAGGGTAATATAATGACAGAAGAGGGTAGACAAGGGTAATATAATGACAGGAGAGGGTAGACAAGGGTAATATAATGACAGGAGAGGGTAGACCAGGTTAATATAATGTCAGGAGAGGGTAGACCAGGGTAATACAATGACAGGAGAGGGTAGACCAGGGTAATATAATGACAGGAGAGGGTAAACCAGGGTAATATAATGTCAGAAGAGGGTAAACCAGGGTAATATAATGACAGGATAGGGTAGACCAGGGTAATATAATGACAGGAGAGGGTAGACCAGGGTAATATAATGACAGGAGAGGGTAGACCAGGGTAATATAAAACAGGAGAGGGTACACCAAGGCAATATAATGACAGTAGAGGGTAGACCAGGGTAATATATTGTAAGGAGAGGGTAGACCAGGGTAATATATTGTAAGGAGAGGGTAGAACAGGGTAAAATATTACAGGAGAGGGTAGACCAGGGTAATATAATGACAGGAGAGGGTAGACCAGGTTAATATAATGTCAGGAGAGGGTAGACCAGGGTAATACAATGACAGGAGAGGGTAGACCAGGGTAATATAATGACAGGAGAGGGTAGACCAGGGTAATTTATAACAGAAGAGGGTAGACCAGGGTAATATAATGACAGGAGAGGGTAGACCAAGGCAATATAATGACAGGAGAGGGTAGACCAGGGTAATATAATGACAGGAGAGGGTAGACCAGGGTAATATAATGACAGGAGAGGGTAGACCAGGGTAATATAATGACAGGAGAGGGTAGACCAGGGTAATATAATGACAGGAGAGGGTAGACCAGGGTAATATAATGACAGGAGAGGGTAGACCAGGGTAATATAATGACAGGAGAGGGTAGACCAAGGCAATATAATGACAGGAGAGGGTAGACCAGGGCAATATAATGACGGGAGAGGGTAGTCAAGGGTAATATAATGACAGGAGAGGGTAGACCAGGGTAATATAATGACAGGAGAGGGTAGGCCAAGGCAAGATAATGACAGGAGAGGGTAGACCAGGGTAATATAATGACAGGAGAGGGTAGACCAGTGTAATATATTGTAAGAAGAGGGTTGACCAGGGTAATATAATGACAGAAGAGGGTAGACAAGGGTAATATAATGACAGGAGAGGGTAGACAAAGGCAATATAATGACAGGAGATTGTAGACCAGGGTAATATAATTGTAAGGAGAGGGTAGACCAGGTTAATATAATGTCAGGAGAGGGTAGACCAGGGTAATACAATGACAGGAGAGGGTAGACCAGGGTAATATAATGTCAGGAGAGGGTAGACCACGGTAATATAATGACAGGAGAGTGTAGACCAGGGTAATATAATGTCAGAAGAGGGTAAACCAGGGTAATATAATGACAGGATAGGGTAGACCAGGGTAATATATTGTAAGGAGAGGGTAGACCAGTGTAATATATTGTAAGAAGAGGGTTGACCAGTGTAATATAATGACAGGAGAAGGTAGACCAAGGCAATATAATGACAGGAGAGGGTAGACCAGGGTAATATAATGACGGGAGAGGGTAGTCAAGAGTAATATAATGACAGGAGAGGGTAGACCAGGGTAATATAATGAAGGAGAGGGTAAACCAAGGCAATATAATGACAGGAGAGGGTAGACCAGGGTAATATATTGTAAGGAGAGGGTAGACCAGTGTAATATATTGTAAGAAGAGGGTTGACCAGGGTAATATAATGACAGAAGAGGGTAGACAAGGGTAATATAATGACAGGAGAGGGTAGACAAGGGTAATATAATGACAGGAGAGGGTAGTCCAGGTTAATATAATGTCAGGAGAGGGTAGACCAGGGTAATACAATGACAGGAGAGGGTAGACCAGGGTAATATAATGACAGGAGAGGGTAAACCAGGGTAATATAATGTCAGAAGAGGGTAGACCAGGGTAATATAATGACAGGATAGGGTAGACCAGGGTAATATAATGACAGGAGAGGGTAGACCAGGGTAATATAATGACAGGAGAGGGTAGACCAGGGTAATATAAAACAGGAGAGGGTACACCAAGGCAATATAATGACAGGAGAGGGTAGACCAGGGTAATATATTGTAAGGAGAGGGTAGACCAGGGTAATATATTGTAAGGAGAGGGTAGAACAGGGTAAAATATTACAGGAGAGGGTAGACCAGGGTAATATAATGACAGGAGAGGGTAGACCAGGTTAATATAATGTCAGGAGAGGGTAGACCAGGGTAATACAATGACAGGAGAGGGTAGACCAGGGTAATATAATGACAGGAGAGGGTAGACCAGGGTAATTTATAACAGAAGAGGGTAGACCAGGGTAATATAATGACAGGAGAGGGTAGACCAAGGCAATATAATGACAGGAGAGGGTAGACCAGGGTAATATAATGACAGGAGAGGGTAGACCAGGGTAATATAATGACAGGAGAGGGTAGACCAGGGTAATATAATGACAGGAGAGGGTAGACCAGGGTAATATAATGACAGGAGAGGGTAGACCAGGGTAATATAATGACAGGAGAGGGTAGACCAGGGTAATATATTGTAAGGAGAGGGTAGACCAGGGTAATATATTGTAAGGAGAGGGTAGAACAGGGTAAAATATTACAGGAGCGGGTAGACCAGGGTAATATAATGACAGGAGAGGGTAGACCAGGTTAATATAATGACAGGAGAGGGTAGACCAGGGTAATATAATGACAGGAGAGGGTAGACCAGGGTAATATATATTGACAGGAGAGGGTAGACCAGGGTAATATAATGACAGGAGAGGGTAGACCAGGGTAATTTACAACAGAAGAGGGTAGACCAGGGTAATATAATGACAGGAGAGGGTAGACCAGGGTAATATAATGACAGGAGAGGGTAGACCAGGGTAATTTATAACAGAAGAGGGTAGACCAAGGCAATATAATGACAGGAGAGGGTAGACCAGGGTAATAAAATGACAGGAGAGGGTAGACCAGGGTAATATAATGACAGGAGAGGGTAGACCAGGGTAATATAATGACAGGAAAGGGTAGACCAGGGTAATAGAATGGCAGGAGAGGGTAGACCAGGGTAATATAATGACAGGAGAGGGTAGACCAGGGTAATATAATGACAGGAAAGGGTAGACCAGGGTAATAGAATGGCAGGAGAGGGTAAACCAGGGTAATATAATGACAGGAGAGGGTAGACCAGGGTAATATATAACAGAAGAGGGTAGACCAGGGTAATATAATGACAGGAGAGGGTAGACCAAGGCAATATAATGACAGGAGATTGTAGACCAGGGTAATATAATTGTAAGGAGAGGGTAGACCAGGTTAATATAATGTCAGGAGAGGGTAGACCAGGGTAATACAATGACAGGAGAGGGTAGACCAGGGTAATATAATGTCAGGAGAGGGTAGACCAGGGTAATATAATGACAGGAGAGTGTAGACCAGGGTAATATAATGTCAGAAGAGGGTAAACCAGGGTAATATAATGACAGGATAGGGTAGACCAGGGTAATATAATGACGGGAGAGGGTAGACCAGGGTAATATAATGACAGGAGAGGGTAGACCAAGGCAATATAATGACAGGAGAGGGTAGACCAGGGTAATATAATGACGGGAGAGGGTAGTCAAGGGTAATATAATGACAGGAGAGGGTAGACCAGGGTAATATAATGACAGGAGAGGGTAGACCAAGGCAAGATAATGACAGGAGAGGGTAGACCAGGGTAATATATTGTAAGGAGAGGGTAGACCAGTGTAATATATTGTAAGAAGAGGGTTGACCAGGGTAATATAATGACAGAAGAGGGTAGACAAGGGTAATATAATGACAGGAGAGGGTAGACAAAGGCAATATAATGACAGGAGATTGTAGACCAGGGTAATATAATTGTAAGGAGAGGGTAGACCAGGTTAATATAATGTCAGGAGAGGGTAGACCAGGGTAATACAATGACAGGAGAGGGTAGACCAGGGTAATATAATGTCAGGAGAGGGTAGACCACGGTAATATAATGACAGGAGAGTGTAGACCAGGGTAATATAATGTCAGAAGAGGGTAAACCAGGGTAATATAATGACAGGATAGGGTAGACCAGGGTAATATATTGTAAGGAGAGGGTAGACCAGTGTAATATATTGTAAGAAGAGGGTTGACCAGGGTAATATAATGACAGGAGAGGGTAGACCAAGGCAATATAATGACAGGAGAGGGTAGACCAGGGTAATATAATGACGGGAGAGGGTAGTCAAGAGTAATATAATGACAGGAGAGGGTAGACCAGGGTAATATAATGACAGGAGAGGGTAGACCAAGGTAATATAATGACAGGAGAGGGTAGACCAGGGTAATATATTGTAAGGAGAGGGTAGACCAGTGTAATATATTGTAAGAAGAGGGTTGACCAGGGTAATATAATGACAGAAGAGGGTAGACAAGGGTAATATAATGACAGGAGAGGGTAGACAAGGGTAATATAATGACAGGAGAGGGTAGACCAGGTTAATATAATGTCAGGAGAGGGTAGACCAGGGTAATACAATGACAGGAGAGGGTAGACCAGGGTAATATAATGACAGGAGAGGGTAAACCAGGGTAATATAATGTCAGAAGAGGGTAGACCAGGGTAATATAATGACAGGAGAGGGTAGACCAGGGTAATATAATGACAGGAGAGGGTAGACCAGGGTAATATAAAACAGGAGAGGGTACACCAAGGCAATATAATGACAGAGGAGGGTAGACCAGGGTAATATATTGTAAGGAGAGGGTAGACCAGGGTAATATATTGTAAGGAGAGGGTAGAACAGGGTAAAATATTACAGGAGAGGGTAGACCAGGGTAATATAATGACAGGAGAGGGTAGACCAGGTTAATATAATGTCAGGAGAGGGTAGACCAGGGTAATACAATGACAGGAGAGGGTAGACCAGGGTAATATAATGACAGGAGAGGGTAGACCAGGGTAATTTATAACAGAAGAGGGTAGACCAGGGTAATATAATGACAGGAGAGGGTAGACCAAGGCAATATAATGACAGGAGAGGGTAGACCAGGGTAATATAATGACAGGAGAGGGTAGACCAGGGTAATATAATGACAGGAGAGGGTAGACCAGGGTAATATAATGACAGGAGAGGGTAGACCAGGGTAATATAATGACAGGAGAGGGTAGACCAGGGTAATATAATGACAGGAGAGGGTAGACCAGGGTAATATATTGTAAGGAGAGGGTAGAACAGGGTAAAATATTACAGGAGCGGGTAGACCAGGGTAATATAATGACAGGAGAGGGTAGACCAGGTTAATATAATGACAGGAGAGGGTAGACCAGGGTAATATAAAACAGGAGAGGGTACACCAAGGCAATATAATGACAGGAGAGGGTAGACCAGGGTAATATAATGACAGGAGAGGGTAGACCAGGGTAATATAATGACAGGAGAGGGTAGACCAGGGTAATTTACAACAGAAGAGGGTAGACCAGGGTAATATAATGACAGGAGAGGGTAGACCAGGGTAATATAATGACAGGAGAGGGTAGACCAGGGTAATATAAAACAGGAGAGGGTACACCAAGGCAATATAATGACAGGAGAGGGTAGACCAGGGTAATATATTGTAAGGAGAGGGTAGACCAGGGTAATATATTGTATGGAGAGGGTAGAACAGGGTAAAATATTACAGGAGAGGGTAGACCAGGGTAATATAATGACAGGAGAGGGTAGACCAGGTTAATATAATGTCAGGAGAGGGTAGACCAGGGTAATACAATGACAGGAGAGGGTAGACCAGGGTAATATAATGACAGGAGAGGGTAGACCAGGGTAATTTATAACAGAAGAGGGTAGACCAGGGTAATATAATGACAGGAGAGGGTAGACCAAGGCAATATAATGACAGGAGAGGGTAGACCAGGGTAATATAATGACAGGAGAGGGTAGACCAGGGTAATATAATGACAGGAGAGGGTAGACCAGGGTAATATATTGTAAGGAGAGGGTAGACCAGGGTAATATATTGTAAGGAGAGGGAAGAACAGGGTAAAATATTACAGGAGCGGGTAGACCAGGGTAATATAATGACAGGAGAGGGTAGACCAGGTTAATATAATGACAGGAGAGGGTAGACCAGGGTAATATAATGACAGGAGAGGGTAGACCAGGGTAATATAATGACTGGAGAGGGTAGACCAGGGTAATATAATGACAGGAGAGGGTAGACCAGGGTAATTTACAACAGAAGAGGGTAGACCAGGGTAATATAATGACAGGAGAGGGTAGACCAGGGTAATATAATGACAGGAGAGGGTAGACCAGGGTAATTTATAACAGAAGAGGGTAGACCAAGGCAATATAATGACAGGAGAGGGTAGACCAGGGTAATAAAATGACAGGAGAGGGTAGACCAGGGTAATATAATGACAGGAGAGGGTAGACCAGGGTAATATAATGACAGGAAAGGGTAGACCAGGGTAATAGAATGGCAGGAGAGGGTAGACCAGGGTAATATAATGACAGGAGAGGGTAGACCAGGGTAATATAATGACAGGAAAGGGTAGACCAGGGTAATAGAATGGCAGGAGAGGGTAGACCAGGGTAATATAATGACAGGAGAGGGTAGACCAGGGTAATATATAACAGAAGAGGGTAGACCAGGGTAATATAATGACAGGAGAGGGTAGACCAAGGCAATATAATGACAGGAGATTGTAGACCAGGGTAATATATTGTAAGGAGAGGGTAGACCAGGTTAATATAATGTCAGGAGAGGGTAGACCAGGGTAATACAATGACAGGAGAGGGTAGACCAGGGTAATATAATGTCAGGAGAGGGTAGACCAGGGTAATACAATGACAGGAGAGGGTAGACCAGGGTAATATAATGACAGGAGAGTGTAGACCAGGGTAATATATAACAGAAGAGGGTAGACCAGGGTAATATAATGAAAGGAGAGGGTAGACCAAGGCAATATAATGACAGGAGATTGTAGACCAGGGTAATATATTGTAAGGAGAGGGTAGACCAGGTTAATATAATGTCAGGAGAGGGTAGACCAGGGTAATACAATGACAGGAGAGGGTAGACCAGGGTAATATAATGTCAGGAGAGGGTAGACCAGGGTAATATAATGACAGGAGAGGGTAGACCAAGGCAATATAATGACAGGAGAGGGTAGACCAGGGTAATATATTGTAAGGAGAGGGTAGACCAGTGTAATATATTGTAAGAAGAGGGTTGACCAGGGTAATATAATGACAGAAGAGGGTAGACAAGGGTAATATAATGACAGGAGAGGGTAGACAAGGGTAATATAATGACAGGAGAGGGTAGACCAGGGTAATATAATGACAGGAGAGGGTAGACCAGGGTAATATAATGACAGGAGAGGGTAGACCAGGGTAATATAATGACAGGAGAGGGTAGACCAGGGTAATATAATGACAGGAGAGGGTAGACCAGGGTAATATAATGACAGGAGAGGGTAGACCAGGGTAATATAATGACAGGAAAGGGTAGACCAGGGTAATAGAATGGCAGGAGAGGGTAAACCAGGGTAATATAATGACAGGATAGGGTAGACCAGGGTAATATATAACAGAAGAGGGTAGACCAGGGTAATATAATGACAGGAGAGGGTAGACCAAGGCAATATAATGACAGGAGATTGTAGACCAGGGTAATATAATTGTAAGGAGAGGGTAGACCAGGTTAATATAATGTCAGGAGAGGGTAGACCAGGGTAATATAATGACAGGAGAGGGTAGACCAGGGTAATATAATGACAGGAGAGGGTAGACCAGGGTAATATAATGACAGGAGAGGGTAGACCAAGGCAATATAATGACAGGAGAGGGTAGACCAGGGTAATATAATGACAGGAGAGGGTAGACCAGGGTAATATAATGACAGGAGAGGGTAGACCAGGGTAATATAATGACAGGAGAGGGTAGACCAGGGTAATATAATGACAGGAGAGGGTAGACCAGGGTAATATAATGACAGGAGAGGGTAGACCAGGGTAATATATTGTAAGGAGAGGGTAGAACAGGGTAAAATATTACAGGAGCGGGTAGACCAGGGTAATATAATGACAGGAGAGGGTAGACCAGGTTAATATAATGACAGGAGAGGGTAGACCAGGGTAATATAATGACAGGAGAGGGTAGACCAGGGTAATATAATGACAGGAGAGGGTAGACCAGGGTAATATAATGACAGGAGAGGGTAGACCAGGGTAATTTACAACAGAAGAGGGTAGACCAGGGTAATATAATGACAGGAGAGGGTAGACCAGGGTAATATAATGACAGGAGAGGGTAGACCAGGGTAATATAAAACAGGAGAGGGTACACCAAGGCAATATAATGACAGGAGAGGGTAGACCAGGGTAATATATTGTAAGGAGAGGGTAGACCAGGGTAATATATTGTAAGGAGAGGGTAGAACAGGGTAAAATATTACAGGAGAGGGTAGACCAGGGTAATATAATGACAGGAGAGGGTAGACCAGGTTAATATAATGTCAGGAGAGGGTAGACCAGGGTAATACAATGACAGGAGAGGGTAGACCAGGGTAATATAATGACAGGAGAGGGTAGACCAGGGTAATTTATAACAGAAGAGGGTAGACCAGGGTAATATAATGACAGGAGAGGGTAGACCAAGGCAATATAATGACAGGAGAGGGTAGACCAGGGTAATATAATGACAGGAGAGGGTAGACCAGGGTAATATAATGACAGGAGAGGGTAGACCAGGGTAATATATTGTAAGGAGAGGGTAGACCAGGGTAATATATTGTAAGGAGAGGGTAGAACAGGGTAAAATATTACAGGAGCGGGTAGACCAGGGTAATATAATGACAGGAGAGGGTAGACCAGGTTAATATAATGACAGGAGAGGGTAGACCAGGGTAATATAATGACAGGAGAGGGTAGACCAGGGTAATATAATGACTGGAGAGGGTAGACCAGGGTAATATAATGACAGGAGAGGGTAGACCAGGGTAATTTACAACAGAAGAGGGTAGACCAGGGTAATATAATGACAGGAGAGGGTAGACCAGGGTAATATAATGACAGGAGAGGGTAGACCAGGGTAATTTATAACAGAAGAGGGTAGACCAAGGCAATATAATGACAGGAGAGGGTAGACCAGGGTAATAAAATGACAGGAGAGGGTAGACCAGGGTAATATAATGACAGGAGAGGGTAGACCAGGGTAATATAATGACAGGAAAGGGTAGACCAGGGTAATAGAATGGCAGGAGAGGGTAGACCAGGGTAATATAATGACAGGAGAGGGTAGACCAGGGTAATATAATGACAGGAAAGGGTAGACCAGGGTAATAGAATGGCAGGAGAGGGTAGACCAGGGTAATATATTGTAAGGAGAGGGTAGACCAGGGTAATATATTGTAAGGAGAGGGTAGAACAGGGTAAAATATTACAGGAGAGGGTAGACCAGGGTAATATAATGACAGGAGAGGGTAGACCAGGTTAATATAATGTCAGGAGAGGGTAGACCAGGGTAATACAATGACAGGAGAGGGTAGACCAGGGTAATATAATGACAGGAGAGGGTAGACCAGGGTAATTTATAACAGAAGAGGGTAGACCAGGGTAATATAATGACAGGAGAGGGTAGACCAAGGCAATATAATGACAGGAGAGGGTAGACCAGGGTAATATAATGACAGGAGAGGGTAGACCAGGGTAATATAATGACAGGAGAGGGTAGACCAGGGTAATATATTGTAAGGAGAGGGTAGACCAGGGTAATATATTGTAAGGAGAGGGTAGAACAGGGTAAAATATTACAGGAGCGGGTAGACCAGGGTAATATAATGACAGGAGAGGGTAGACCAGGTTAATATAATGACAGGAGAGGGTAGACCAGGGTAATATAATGACAGGAGAGGGTAGACCAGGGTAATATAATGACTGGAGAGGGTAGACCAGGGTAATATAATGACAGGAGAGGGTAGACCAGGGTAATTTACAACAGAAGAGGGTAGACCAGGGTAATATAATGACAGGAGAGGGTAGACCAGGGTAATATAATGACAGGAGAGGGTAGACCAGGGTAATTTATAACAGAAGAGGGTAGACCAAGGCAATATAATGACA
Organism: Salvelinus alpinus; assembly: GCF_045679555.1. NCBI lineage: Eukaryota > Metazoa > Chordata > Actinopteri > Salmoniformes > Salmonidae > Salvelinus > Salvelinus alpinus. Next base: position 632,157 of record NC_092092.1, read on the forward strand.
GGAGAGGGTAGACCAGGGTAATAAAATGACAGGAGAGGGTAGACCAGGGTAATATAATGACAGGAGAGGGTAGACCAGGGTAATATAATGACAGGAAAGGGTAGACCAGGGTAATAGAATGGCAGGAGAGGGTAGACCAGGGTAATATAATGACAGGAGAGGGTAGACCAGGGTAATATAATGACAGGAAAGGGTAGACCAGGGTAATAGAATGGCAGGAGAGGGTAGACCAGGGTAATATAATGACAGGAGAGGGTAGACCAGGGTAATATATAACAGAAGAGGGTAGACCAGGGTAATATAATGACAGGAGAGGGTAGACCAAGGCAATATAATGACAGGAGATTGTAGACCAGGGTAATATATTGTAAGGAGAGGGTAGACCAGGTTAATATAATGTCAGGAGAGGGTAGACCAGGGTAATACAATGACAGGAGAGGGTAGACCAGGGTAATATAATGTCAGGAGAGGGTAGACCAGGGTAATACAATGACAGGAGAGGGTAGACCAGGGTAATATAATGACAGGAGAGTGTAGACCAGGGTAATATATAACAGAAGAGGGTAGACCAGGGTAATATAATGAAAGGAGAGGGTAGACCAAGGCAATATAATGACAGGAGATTGTAGACCAGGGTAATATATTGTAAGGAGAGGGTAGACCAGGTTAATATAATGTCAGGAGAGGGTAGACCAGGGTAATACAATGACAGGAGAGGGTAGACCAGGGTAATATAATGTCAGGAGAGGGTAGACCAGGGTAATATAATGACAGGAGAGGGTAGACCAAGGCAATATAATGACAGGAGAGGGTAGACCAGGGTAATATATTGTAAGGAGAGGGTAGACCAGTGTAATATATTGTAAGAAGAGGGTTGACCAGGGTAATATAATGACAGAAGAGGGTAGACAAGGGTAATATAATGACAGGAGAGGGTAGACAAGGGTAATATAATGACAGGAGAGGGTAGACCAGTGTAATATAATGACAGGAGAGGGTAGACCAGGGTAATATAATGACAGGAGAGGGTAGACCAGGGTAATATAATGACAGGAGAGGGTAGACCAGGGTAATATAATGACAGGAGAGGGTAGACCAGGGTAATATAATGACAGGAGAGGGTAGACCAGGGTAATATAATGACAGGAAAGGGTAGACCAGGGTAATAGAATGGCAGGAGAGGGTAAACCAGGGTAATATAATGACAGGATAGGGTAGACCAGGGTAATATATAACAGAAGAGGGTAGACCAGGGTAATATAATGACAGGAGAGGGTAGACCAAGGCAATATAATGACAGGAGATTGTAGACCAGGGTAATATAATTGTAAGGAGAGGGTAGACCAGGTTAATATAATGTCAGGAGAGGGTAGACCAGGGTAATACAATGACAGGAGAGGGTAGACCAGGGTAATATAATGTCAGGAGAGGGTAGACAAGGGTAATATAATGACAGGAGAGTGTAGACCAGGGTAATATAATGTCAGAAGAGGGTAAACCAGGGTAATATAATGACAGGATAGGGTAGACCAGTGTAATATAATGACGGGAGAGGGTAGACCAGGGTAATATAATGACAGGAGAGGGTAGACCAGGGTAATATAATGACAGGAGAGGGTAGACCAAGGCAATATAATGACAGGAGAGGGTAGACCAGGGTAATATAATGACGGGAGAGGGTAGTCAAGGGTAATATAATGACAGGAGAGGGTAGACCAGGGTAATATAATGACAGGAGAGGGTAGACCAAGGCAATATAATGACAGGAGAGGGTAGACCAGGGTAATATATTGTAAGGAGAGGGTAGACCAGTGTAATATATTGTAAGAAGAGGGTTGACCAGGGTAATATAATGACAGAAGAGGGTAGACAAGGGTAATATAATGACAGGAGAGGGTAGACCAAGGCAATATAATGACAGGAGATTGTAGACCAGGGTAATATAATTGTAAGGAGAGGGTAGACCAGGTTAATATAATGTCAGGAGAGGGTAGACCAGGGTAATACAATGACAGGAGAGGGTAGACCAGGGTAATATAATGTCAGGAGAGGGTAGACCACGGTAATATAATGACAGGAGAGTGTAGACCAGGGTAATATAATGTCAGAAGAGGGTAAACCAGGGTAATATAATGACAGGATAGGGTAGACCAGTGTAATATAATGACGGGAGAGGGTAGACCAGGGTAAGTCGCTCTGGATAAGAGCGTCTACTAAATGACTAAAATGTAAAAATGTAATATAATGACAGGAGAGGGTAGACCAGGGTAATAGAATGACAGGAGAGGGTAGACCAAGGCAATATAATGACAGGAGAGGGTAGACCAGGGTAATATAACGACGGGAGAGGGTAGTCAAGAGTAATATAATGACAGGAGAAGGTAGACCAGGGTAATATAATGACAGGAGAGGGTAGACCAAGGCAATATAATGACAGGAGAGGGTAGACCAGGGTAATATAATGACAGGAGAGGGTAGACCAGGGTAATTTATAACAGAAGAGGGTAGACCAGGGTAATATAATGACAGAAGAGGGTAGACAAGGGTAATATAATGACAGGAGAGGGTAGACAAGGGTAATATAATGACAGGAGAGGGTAGACCAGGTTAATATAATGTCAGGAGAGGGTAGACCAGGGTAATACAATGACAGGAGAGGGTAGACCAGGGTAATATAATGACAGGAGAGGGTAAACCAGGGTAATATAATGTCAGAAGAGGGTAGACCAGGGTAATATAATGACAGGATAGGGTAGACCAGGGTAATATAATGACAGGAGAGGGTAGACCAGGGTAATATAATGACAGGAGAGGGTAGACCAGGGTAATATAAAACAGGAGAGGGTACACCAAGGCAATATAATGACAGGAGAGGGTAGACCAGGGTAATATATTGTAAGGAGAGGGTAGACCAGGGTAATATATTGTAAGGAGAGGGTAGGACAGGGTAAACTATTACAGGAGAGGGTAGACCAGGGTAATATAATGACAGGAGAGGGTAGACCAGGTTAATATAATGTCAGGAGAGGGTAGACCAGGGTAATACAATGACAGGAGAGGGTAGACCAGGGTAATATAATGACAGGAGAGGGTAGACCAGGGTAATTTATAACAGAAGAGGGTAGACCAGGGTAATATAATGACAGGAGAGGGTAGACCAAGGCAATATAATGACAGGAGAGGGTAGACCAGGGTAATATAATGACAGGAGAGGGTAGACCAGGGTAATATAATGACAGGAGAGGGTAGACCAGGGTAATATAATGACAGGAGAGGGTAGACCAGGGTAATATAATGACAGGAGAGGGTAGACCAGGGTAATATAATGACAGGAGAGGGTAGACCAGGGTAATATAATGACAGGAGAGGGTAGACCAGGGTAATATATTGTAAGGAGAGGGTAGACCAGGGTAATATATTGTAAGGAGAGGGTAGAACAGGGTAAAATATTACAGGAGCGGGTAGACCAGGGTAATATAATGACAGGAGAGGGTAGACCAGGTTAATATAATGACAGGAGAGGGTAGACCAGGGTAATATAATGACAGGAGAGGGTAGACCAGGGTAATATAATGACAGGAGAGGGTAGACCAGGGTAATTTACAACAGAAGAGGGTAGACCAGGGTAATATAATGACAGGAGAGGGTAGACCAGGGTAATATAATGACAGGAGAGGGTAGACCAGGGTAATTTATAACAGAAGAGGGTAGACCAAGGCAATATAATGACAGGAGAGGGTAGACCAGGGTAATAAAATGACAGGAGAGGGTAGACCAGGGTAATATAATGACAGGAGAGGGTAGACCAGGGTAATATAATGACAGGAAAGGGTAGACCAGGGTAATATAATGGCAGGAGAGGGTAGACCAGGGTAATATAATGACAGGAGAGGGTAGACCAGGGTAATATAATGACAGGAAAGGGTAGACCAGGGTAATAGAATGGCAGGAGAGGGTAGACCAGGGTAATATAATGACAGTAGAGGGTAGACCAGGGTAATATATAACAGAAGAGGGTAGACCAGGGTAATATAATGACAGGAGAGGGTAGACCAAGGCAATATAATGACAGGAGATTGTAGACCAGGGTAATATATTGTAAGGAGAGGGTAGACCAGGTTAATATAATGTCAGGAGAGGGTAGACCAGGGTAATACAATGACAGGAGAGGGTAGACCAGGGTAATATAATGTCAGGAGAGGGTAGACCAGGGTAATACAATGACAGGAGAGGGTAGACCAGGGTAATATAATGACAGGAGAGTGTAGACCAGGGTAATATATAACAGAAGAGGGTAGACCAGGGTAATATAATGAAAGGAGAGGGTAGACCAAGGCAATATAATGACAGGAGATTGTAGACCAGGGTAATATATTGTAAGGAGAGGGTAGACCAGGTTAATATAATGTCAGGAGAGGGTAGACCAGGGTAATACAATGACAGGAGAGGGTAGACCAGGGTAATATAATGTCAGGAGAGGGTAGACCAGGGTAATATAATGACAGGAGAGGGTAGACCAAGGCAATATAATGACAGGAGAGGGTAGACCAGGGTAATATATTGTAAGGAGAGGGTAGACCAGTGTAATATATTGTAAGAAGAGGGTTGACCAGGGTAATATAATGACAGAAGAGGGTAGACAAGGGTAATATAATGACAGGAGAGGGTAGACAAGGGTAATATAATGACAGGAGAGGGTAGACCAGGGTAATATAATGACAGGAGAGGGTAGACCAGGGTAATATAATGACAGGAGAGGGTAGACCAGGGTAATATAATGACAGGAGAGGGTAGACCAGGGTAATATAATGACAGGAGAGGGTAGACCAGGGTAATATAATGACAGGAGAGGGTAGACCAGGGTAATATAATGACAGGAAAGGGTAGACCAGGGTAATAGAATGGCAGGAGAGGGTAAACCAGGGTAATATATAACAGAAGAGGGTAGACCAGGGTAATATAATGACAGGAGAGGGTAGACCAAGGCAATATAATGACAGGAGATTGTAGACCAGGGTAATATAATTGTAAGGAGAGTGTAGACCAGGTTAATATAATGTCAGGAGAGGGTAGACCAGGGTAATACAATGACAGGAGAGGGTAGACCAGGGTAATATAATGTCAGGAGAGGGTAGACCAGGGTAATATAATGACAGGAGAGTGTAGACCAGGGTAATATAATATCAGAAGAGGGTAAACCAGGGTAATATAATGACAGGATAGGGTAGACCAGTGTAATATAATGACGGGAGAGGGTAGACCAGGGTAATATAATGACAGGAGAGGGTAGACCAGGGTAATATAATGACAGGAGAGGGTAGACCAAGGCAATATAATGACAGGAGAGGGTAGACCAGGGTAATATAATGACGGGAGAGGGTAGTCAAGGGTAATATAATGACAGGAGAGGGTAGACCAGGGTAATATAATGACAGGAGAGGGTAGACCAAGGCAATATAATGACAGGAGAGGGTAGACCAGGGTAATATATTGTAAGGAGAGGGTAGACCAGTGTAATATATTGTAAGAAGAGGGTTGACCAGGGTAATATAATGACAGAAGAGGGTAGACAAGGGTAATATAATGACAGGAGAGGGTAGACAAAGGCAATATAATGACAGGAGATTGTAGACCAGGGTAATATAATTGTAAGGAGAGGGTAGACCAGGTTAATATAATGTCAGGAGAGGGTAGACCAGGGTAATATAATGACAGGAGAGGGTAGACCAGGGTAATATAATGACAGGAGAGGGTAGACCAGGGTAATAGAATGGCAGGAGAGGGTAAACCAGGGTAATATATAACAGAAGAGGGTAGACCAGGGTAATATAATGACAGGAGAGGGTAGACCAAGGCAATATAATGACAGGAGATTGTAGACCAGGGTAATATAATTGTAAGGAGAGTGTAGACCAGGTTAATATAATGTCAGGAGAGGGTAGACCAGGGTAATACAATGACAGGAGAGGGTAGACCAGGGTAATATAATGTCAGGAGAGGGTAGACCAGGGTAATATAATGACAGGAGAGGGTAGACCAGGGTAATATAATGTCAGGAGAGGGTAGACCACGGTAATATAATGACAGGAGAGTGTAGACCAGGGTAATATAATGTCAGAAGAGGGTAAACCAGGGTAATATAATGACAGGATAGGGTAGACCAGTGTAATATAATGACGGGAGAGGGTAGACCAGGGTAAGTCGCTCTGGATAAGAGCGTCTACTAAATGACTAAAATGTAAAAATGTAATATAATGACAGGAGAGGGTAGACCAGGGTAACAGAATGACAGGAGAGGGTAGACCAAGGCAATATAATGACAGGAGAGGGTAGACCAGGGTAATATAATGACGGGAGAGGGTAGTCAAGAGTAATATAATGACAGGAGAGGGTAGACCAGGGTAATATAATGACAGGAGAGGGTAGACCAAGGCAATATAATGACAGGAGAGGGTAGACCAGGGTAATATATTGTAAGGAGAGGGTAGACCAGTGTAATATATTGTAAGAAGAGGGTTGACCAGGGTAATATAATGACAGAAGATCGTAGACAAGGGTAATATAATGACAGGAGAGGGTAGACAAGGGTAATATAATGACAGGAGAGGGTAGACCAGGTTAATATAATGTCAGGAGAGGGTAGACCAGGGTAATACAATGACAGGAGAGGGTAGACCAGGGTAATATAATGACAGGAGAGGGTAAACCAGGGTAATATAATGTCAGAAGAGGGTAGACCAGGGTAATATAATGACAGGATAGGGTAGACCAGGGTAATATAATGACAGGAGAGGGTAGACCAGGGTAATATAATGACAGGAGAGGGTAGACCAGGGTAATATAAAACAGGAGAGGGTACACCAAGGCAATATAATGACAGGAGAGGGTAGACCAGGGTAATATATTGTAAGGAGAGGGTAGACCAGGGTAATATATTGTAAGGAGAGGGTAGAACAGGGTAAACTATTACAGGAGAGGGTAGACCAGGGTAATATAATGACAGGAGAGGGTAGACCAGGTTAATATAATGTCAGGAGAGGGTAGACCAGGGTAATACAATGACAGGAGAGGGTAGACCAGGGTAATATAATGACAGGAGAGGGTAGACCAGGGTAATTTATAACAGAAGAGGGTAGACCAGGGTAATATAATGACAGGAGAGGGTAGACCAAGGCAATATAATGACAGGAGAGGGTAGACCAGGGTAATATAATGACAGGAGAGGGTAGACCAGGGTAATATAATGACAGGAGAGGGTAGACCAGGGTAATATAATGACAGGAGAGGGTAGACCAGGGTAATATAATGACAGGAGAGGGTAGACCAGGGTAATATAATGACAGGAGAGGGTAGACCAGGGTAATATATTGTAAGGAGAGGGTAGACCAGGGTAATATATTGTAAGGAGAGGGTAGAACAGGGTAAAATGTTACAGGAGCGGGTAGACCAGGGTAATATAATGACAGGAGAGGGTAGACCAGGTTAATATAATGACAGGAGAGGGTAGACCAGGGTAATATAATGACAGGAGAGGGTAGACCAGGGTAATATAATGACAGGAGAGGGTAGACCAGGGTAATATAATGACAGGAGAGGGTAGACCAGGGTAATTTACAACAGAAGAGGGTAGACCAGGGTAATATAATGACAGGAGAGGGTAGACCAGGGTAATATAATGACAGGAGAGGGTAGACCAGGGTAATCTATAACAGAAGAGGGTAGACCAAGGCAATATAATGACAGGAGAGGGTAGACCAGGGTAATAAAATGACAGGAGAGGGTAGACCAGGGTAATATAATGACAGGAGAGGGTAGACCAGGGTAATATAATGACAGGAAAGGGTAGACCAGGGTAATAGAATGGCAGGAGAGGGTAGACCAGGGTAATATAATGACAGGAGAGGGTAGACCAGGGTAATATAATGACAGGAGAGGGTAGACCAGGGTAATAGAATGGCAGGAGAGGGTAGACCAGGGTAATATAATGACAGGAGAGGGTAGACCAGGGTAATATATAACAGAAGAGGGTAGACCAGGGTAATATAATGACAGGAGAGGGTAGACCAAGGCAATATAATGACAGGAGATTGTAGACCAGGGTAATATATTGTAAGGAGAGGGTAGACCAGGTTAATATAATGTCAGGAGAGGGTAGACCAGGGTAATACAATGACAGGAGAGGGTAGACCAGGGTAATATAATGACAGGAGAGTGTAGACCAGGGTAATATATAACAGAAGAGGGTAGACCAGGGTAATATAATGAAAGGAGAGGGTAGACCAAGGCAATATAATGACAGGAGATTGTAGACCAGGGTAATATATTGTAAGGAGAGGGTAGACCAGGTTAATATAATGTCAGGAGAGGGTAGACCAGGGTAATACAATGACAGGAGAGGGTAGACCAGGGTAATATAATGTCAGGAGAGGGTAGACCAGGGTAATATAATGACAGGAGAGGGTAGACCAAGGCAATATAATGACAGGAGAGGGTAGACCAGGGTAATATATTGTAAGGAGAGGGTAGACCAGTGTAATATATTGTAAGAAGAGGGTTGACCAGGGTAATATAATGACAGAAGAGGGTAGACAAGGGTAATATAATGACAGGAGAGGGTAGACAAGGGTAATATAATGACAGGAGAGGGTAGACCAGGGTAATATAATGACAGGAGAGGGTAGACCAGGGTAATATAATGACAGGAGAGGGTAGACCAGGGTAATATAATGACAGGAGAGGGTAGACCAGGGTAATATAATGACAGGAGAGGGTAGACCAGGGTAATATAATGACAGGAGAGGGTAGACCAGGGTAATATAATGACAGGAAAGGGTAGACCAGGGTAATAGAATGGCAGGAGAGGGTAAACCAGGGTAATATAATGACAGGAGAGGGTAGACCAGGGTAATATATAACAGAAGAGGGTAGACCAGGGTAATATAATGACAGGAGAGGGTAGACCAAGGCAATATAATGACAGGAGATTGTAGACCAGGGTAATATAATTGTAAGGAGAGGGTAGACCAGGTTAGATATAATGTCAGGAGAGGGTAGACCAGGGTAATACAATGACAGGAGAGGGTAGACCAGGGTAATATAATGTCAGGAGAGGGTAGACCAGGGTAATATAATGACAGGAGAATTAGACCAGGGTAATATAATATTCAGAAGAGGGTAAACCAGGGTAATATAATGACAGGATAGGGTAGACCAGTGTAATATAATGACGGGAGAGGGTAGACCAGGGTAATATAATGACAGGAGAGGGTAGACCAGGGTAATATAATGACAGGAGAGGGTAGACCAAGGCAATATAATGACAGGAGAGGGTAGACCAGGGTAATATAATGACGGGAGAGGGTAGTCAAGGGTAATATAATGACAGGAGAGGGTAGACCAAGGCAATATAATGACAGGAGAGGGTAGACCAGGGTAATATATTGTAAGGAGAGGGTAGACCAGTGTAATATATTGTAAGAAGAGGGTTGACCAGGGTAATATAATGACAGAAGAGGGTAGACAAGGGTAATATAATGACAGGAGAGGGTAGACAAAGGCAATATAATGACAGGAGATTGTAGACCAGGGTAATATAATTGTAAGGAGAGGGTAGACCAGGTTAATATAATGTCAGGAGAGGGTAGACCAGGGTAATACAATGACAGGAGAGGGTAGACCAGGGTAATATAATGTCAGGAGAGGGTAGACCACGGTAATATAATGACAGGAGAGTGTAGACCAGGGTAATATAATGTCAGAAGAGGGTAAACCAGGGTAATATAATGACAGGATAGGGTAGACCAGTGTAATATAATGACGGGAGAGGGTAGACCAGGGTAAGTCGCTCTGGATAAGAGCGTCTACTAAATGACTAAAATGTAAAAATGTAATATAATGACAGGAGAGGGTAGACCAGGGTAATAGAATGACAGGAGAGGGTAGACCAAGGCAATATAATGACAGGAAAGGGTAGACCAGGGTAATATAATGACGGGAGAGGGTAGTCAAGAGTAATATAATGACAGGAGAGGGTAGACCAGGGTAATATAATGACAGGAGAGGGTAGACCAAGGCAATATAATGACAGGAGAGGGTAGACCAGGGTAATATATTGTAAGGAGAGGGTAGACCAGTGTAATATATTGTAAGAAGAGGGTTGACCAGGGTAATATAATGACAGAAGAGGGTAGACAAGGGTAATATAATGACAGGAGAGGGTAGACAAGGGTAATATAATGACAGGAGAGGGTAGACCAGGTTAATATAATGTCAGGAGAGGGTAGACCAGGGTAATACAATGACAGGAGAGGGTAGACCAGGGTAATATAATGACAGGAGAGGGTAAACCAGGGTAATATAATGTCAGAAGAGGGTAGACCAGGGTAATATAATGACAGGATAGGGTAGACCAGGGTAATATAATGACAGGAGAGGGTAGACCAGGGTAATATAATGACAGGAGAGGGTAGACCAGGGTAATATATTGTAAGGAGAGGGTAGACCAGGGTAATATATTGTAAGGAGAGGGTAGAACAGGGTAAACTATTACAGGAGAGGGTAGACCAGGGTAATATAATGACAGGAGAGGGTAGACCAGGTTAATATAATGTCAGGAGAGGGTAGACCAGGGTAATACAATGACAGGAGAGGGTAGACCAGGGTAATATAATGACAGGAGAGGGTAGACCAGGGTAATTTATAACAGAAGAGGGTAGACCAGGGTAATATAATGACAGGAGAGGGTAGACCAAGGCAATATAATGACAGGAGAGGGTAGACCAGGGTAATATAATGACAGGAGAGGGTAGACCAGGGTAATATAATGACAGGAGAGGGTAGACCAGGGTAATATAATGACAGGAGAGGGTAGACCAGGGTAATATAATGACAGGAGAGGGTAGACCAGGGTAATATATTGTAAGGAGAGGGTAAACCAGGGTAATATATTGTAAGGAGAGGGTAGAACAGGGTAAAATATTACAGGAGCGGGTAGACCAGGGTAATATAATGACAGGAGAGGGTAGACCAGGTTAATATAATGACAGGAGAGGGTAGACCAGGGTAATATAATGACAGGAGAGGGTAGACCAGGGTAACATAATGACAGGAGAGGGTAGACCAGGGTAATATAATGACAGGAGAGGGTAGACCAGGGTAATATAATGACAGGAGAGGGTAGACCAAGGCAATATAATGACAGGAAAGGGTAGACCAGGGTAATAGAATGGCAGGAGAGGGTAGACCAGGGTAATATAATGACAGGAGAGGGTAGAACAGGGTAATATAATGACAGGAAAGGGTAGACCAGGGTAATAGAATGGCAGGAGAGGGTAGACCAGGGTAATATAATGACAGGAGAGGGTAGACCAGGGTAATATATAACAGAAGAGGGTAGACCAGGGTAATATAATGACAGGAGAGGGTAGACCAAGGCAATATAATGACAGGAGATTGTAGACCAGGGTAATATATTGTAAGGAGAGGGTAGACCAGGTTAATATAATGTCAGGAGAGGGTAGACCAGGGTAATACAATGACAGGAGAGGGTAGACCAGGGTAATATAATGACAGGAGAGTGTAGACCAGGGTAATATATAACAGAAGAGGGTAGACCAGGGTAATATAATGAAAGGAGAGGGTAGACCAAGGCAATATAATGACAGGAGATTGTAGACCAGGGTAATATATTGTAAGGAGAGGGTAGACCAGGTTAATATAATGTCAGGAGAGGGTAGACCAGGGTAATACAATGACAGGAGAGGGTAGACCAGGGTAATATAATGTCAGGAGAGGGTAGACCAGGGTAATATAATGACAGGAGAGGGTAGACCAAGGCAATATAATGACAGGAGAGGGTAGACCAGGGTAATATATTGTAAGGAGAGGGTAGACCAGTGTAATATATTGTAAGAAGAGGGTTGACCAGGGTAATATAATGACAGAAGAGGGTAGACAAGGGTAATATAATGACAGGAGAGGGTAGACAAGGGTAATATAATGACAGGAGAGGGTAGACCAGGGTAATATAATGACAGGAGAGGGTAGACCAGGGTAATATAATGACAGGAGAGGGTAGACCAGGGTAATATAATGACAGGAGAGGGTAGACCAGGGTAATATAATGACAGGAGAGGGTAGACCAGGGTAATATAATGACAGGAGAGGGTAGACCAGGGTAATATAATGACAGGAAAGGGTAGACCAGGGTAATAGAATGGCAGGAGAGGGTAAACCAGGGTAATATAATGACAGGAGAGGGTAGACCAGGGTAATATATAACAGAAGAGGGTAGACCAGGGTAATATAATGACAGGAGAGGGTAGACCAAGGCAATATAATGACAGGAGATTGTAGACCAGGGTAATATAATTGTAAGGAGAGGGTAGACCAGGTTAATATAATGTCAGGAGAGGGTAGACCAGGGTAATACAATGACAGGAGAGGGTAGACCAGGGTAATATAATGTCAGGAGAGGGTAGACCAGGGTAATATAATGACAGGAGAGATTAGACCAGGGTAATATAATATCAGAAGAGGGTAAACCAGGGTAATATAATGACAGGATAGGGTAGACCAGTGTAATATAATGACGGGAGAGGGTAGACCAGGGTAATATAATGACAGGAGAGGGTAGACCAGGGTAATATAATGACAGGAGAGGGTAGACCAAGGCAATATAATGACAGGAGAGGGTAGACCAGGGTAATATAATGACGGGAGAGGGTAGTCAAGGGTAATATAATGACAGGAGAGGGTAGACCAAGGCAATATAATGACAGGAGAGGGTAGACCAGGGTAATATATTGTAAGGAGAGGGTAGACGAGTGTAATATATTATAAGAAGAGGGTTGACCAGGGTAATATAATGACAGAAGAGGGTAGACAAGGGTAATATAATGACAGGAGAGGGTAGACAAAGGCAATATAATGACAGGAGATTGTAGACCAGGGTAATATAATTGTAAGGAGAGGGTAGACCAGGTTAATATAATGTCAGGAGAGGGTAGACCAGGGTAATACAATGACAGGAGAGGGTAGACCAGGGTAATATAATGTCAGGAGAGGGTAGACCACGGTAATATAATGACAGGAGAGTGTAGACCAGGGTAATATAATGTCAGAAGAGGGTAAACCAGGGTAATATAATGACAGGATAGGGTAGACCAGGGTAATATAATGACGGGAGAGGGTAGACCAGGGTAAGTCGCTCTGGATAAGAGCGTCTACTAAATGACTAAAATGTAAAAATGTAATATAATGACAGGAGAGGGTAGACCAGGGTAATAGAATGACAGGAGAGGGTAGAGTTAGGCAATATAATGACAGGAGAGGGTAGACCAGGGTAATATAATGACGGGAGAGGGTAGTCAAGAGTAATATAATGACAGGAGAGGGTAGACCAGGGTAATATAATGACAGGAGAGGGTAGACCAAGGCAATATAATGACAGGAGAGGGTAGACCAGGGTAATATATTGTAAGGAGAGGGTAGACCAGTGTAATATATTGTAAGAAGAGGGTTGACCAGGGTAATATAATGACAGAAGAGGGTAGACAAGGGTAATATAATGACAGGAGAGGGTAGACAAGGGTAATATAATGACAGGAGAGGGTAGACCAGGTTAATATAATGTCAGGAGAGGGTAGACCAGGGTAATACAATGACAGGAGAGGGTAGACCAGGGTAATATAATGACAGGAGAGGGTAAACCAGGGTAATATAATGTCAGAAGAGGGTAGACCAGGGTAATATAATGACAGGAGAGGGTAGACCAGGGTAATATAATGACAGGAGAGGGTAGACCAGGGTAATATATTGTAAGGAGAGGGTAGACCAGGGTAATATATTGTAAGGAGAGGGTAGAACAGGGTAAACTATTACAGGAGAGGGTAGACCAGGGTAATATAATGACAGGAGAGGGTAGACCAGGTTAATATAATGTCAGGAGAGGGTAGACCAGGGTAATACAATGACAGGAGAGGGTAGACCAGGGTAATATAATGACAGGAGAGGGTAGACCAGGGTAATTTATAACAGAAGAGGGTAGACCAGGGTAATATAATGACAGGAGAGGGTAGACCAAGGCAATATAATGACAGGAGAGGGTAGACCAGGGTAATATAATGACAGGAGAGGGTAGACCAGGGTAATATAATGACAGGAGAGGGTAGACCAGGGTAATATAATGACAGGAGAGGGTAGACCAGGGTAATATAATGACAGGAGAGGGTAGACCAGGGTAATATAATGACAGGAGAGGGTAGACCAGGGTAATATATTGTAAGGAGAGGGTAGACCAGGGTAATATATTGTAAGGAGAGGGTAGAGACAGGGTAAAATATTACAGGAGCGGGTAGACCAGGGTAATATAATGACAGGAGAGGGTAGACCAGGGTAATATAATGACAGGAGAGGGTAGACCAGGGTAATATAATGACAGGAGAGGGTAGACCAGGGTAACATAATGACAGGAGAGGGTAGACCAGGGTAATATAATGACAGGAGAGGGTAGACCAGGGTAATTTACAACAGAAGAGGGTAGACCAGGGTAATATAATGACAGGAGAGGGTAGACCAGGGTAATATAATGACAGGAGAGGGTAGACCAGGGTAATTTATAACAGAAGAGGGTAGACCAAGGCAATATAATGACAGGAGAGGGTAGACCAGGGTAATAAAATGACAGGAGAGGGTAGACCAGGGTAATATAAAGACAGGAGAGGGTAGACCAGGGTAATATAATGACAGGAAAGGGTAGACCAGGGTAATAGAATGGCAGGAGAGGGTAGACCAGGGTAATATAATGACAGGAGAGGGTAGACCAGGGTAATATAATGACAGGAAAGGGTAGACCAGGGTAATAGAATGGCAGGAGAGGGTAGACCAGGGTAATATAATGACAGGAGAGGGTAGACCAGGGTAATATATAACAGAAGAGGGTAGACCAGGGTAATATAATGACAGGAGAGGGTAGACCAAGGCAATATAATGACAGGAGATTGTAGACCAGGGTAATATATTGTAAGGAGAGGGTAGACCAGGTTAATATAATGTCAGGAGAGGGTAGACCAGGGTAATACAATGACATGAGAGGGTAGACCAGGGTAATATAATGTCAGGAGAGGTTAGACCAGGGTAATACAATGACAGGAGAGGGTAGACCAGGGTAATATAATGACAGGAGAGTGTAGACCAGGGTAATATATAACAGAAGAGGGTAGACCAGGGTAATATAATGAAAGGAGAGGGTAGACCAAGGCAATATAATGACAGGAGATTGTAGACCAGGGTAATATATTGTAAGGAGAGGGTAGACCAGGTTAATATAATGTCAGGAGAGGGTAGACCAGGGTAATACAATGACAGGAGAGGGTAGACCAGGGTAATATAATGTCAGGAGAGGGTAGACCAGGGTAATACAATGACAGGAGAGGGTAGACCAGGGTAATATAATGACAGGAAAGGGTATACCAGGGTAATATAATGGCAGGAGAGGGTAGACCAGGGTAATAGAATGACAGGAGAGGGTAGACCAAGGCAATATAATGACAGGAGAGGGTAGACCAGGGTAATATAATGACGGGAGAGGGTAGTCAAGGGTAATATAATGACAGGAGAGGGTAGACCAGGGTAATATAATGACAGGAGAGGGTAGACCAAGGCAATATAATGACAGGAGAGGGTAGACCAGGGTAATATATTGTAAGGAGAGGGTAGACCAGTGTAATATATTGTAAGAAGAGGGTTGACCAGGGTAATATAATGACAGAAGAGGGTAGACAAGGGTAATATAATGACAGGAGAGGGTAGACAAGGGTAATATAATGACAGGAGAGGGTAGACCAGGTTAATATAATGTCAGGAGAGGGTAGACCAGGGTAATACAATGACAGGAGAGGGTAGACCAGGGTAATATAATGACAGGAGAGGGTAAACCAGGGTAATATAATGTCAGAAGAGGGTAGACCAGGGTAATATAATGACAGGATAGGGTAGACCAGGGTAATATAATGACAGGAGAGGGTAGACCAGGGTAATATAATGACAGGAGAGGGTAGACCAGGGTAATATAATGACAGGAGAGGGTAGACCAAGGCAATATAATGACAGGAGAGGGTAGACCAGGGTAATATATTGTAAGGAGAGGGTAGACCAGGGTAATATATTGTAAGGAGAGGGTAGAACAGGGTAAAATATTACAGGAGAGGGTAGACCAGGGTAATATAATGACAGGAGAGGGTAGACCAGGTTAATATAATGTCAGGAGAGGGTAGACCAGGGTAATACAATGACAGGAGAGGGTAGACCAGGGTAATATAATGACAGGAGAGGGTAGACAAGGGTAATTTATAACAGAAGAGGGTAGACCAGGGTAATATAATGACAGGAGAGGGTAGACCAAGGCAATATAATGACAGGAGAGGGTAGACCAGGGTAATATAATGACAGGAGAGGGTGGACCAGGGTAATATAATGACAGGAGAGGGTAGACCAGGGTAATATAATGACAGGAGAGGGTAGACCAGGTTAATATAATGACATGAGAGGGTAGACCAGGGTAATACAATGACAGGAGAGGGTAGACCAGGGTAATATAAAGACAGGAGAGGGTAAACCAGGGTAATATAATGTCAGAAGAGGGTAGACCAGGGTAATATAATGACAGGATAGGGTAGACCAGGGTAATATAATGACAGGAGAGGGTAGACCAGGGTAATATAATGACAGGAGAGGGTAGACCAGGGTAATATAATGACAGGAGAGGGTAGACCAAGGCAATATAATGACAGGAGAGGGTAGACCAGGGTAATATATTGTAAGGAGAGGGTAGACCAGGGTAATATATTGTAAGGAGAGGGTAGAACAGGGTAAAATATTACAGGAGAGGGTAGACCAGGGTAATATAATGACAGGAGAGGGTAGACCAGGTTAATATAATGTCAGGAGAGGGTAGACCAGGGTAATACAATGACAGGAGAGGGTAGACCAGGGTAATATAATGACAGGAGAGGGTAGACCAGGGTAATTTATAACAGAAGAGGGTAGACCAGGGTAATATAATGACAGGAGAGGGTAGACCAAGGCAATATAATGACAGGAGAGGGTAGACCAGGGTAATATAATGACAGGAGAGGGTAGACCAGGGTAATATAATGACAGGAGAGGGTAGACCAGGGTAATATAATGACAGGAGAGGGTAGACCAGGGTAATATAATGACAGGAGAGGGTAGACCAGGGTAATATAATGACAGGAGAGGGTAGACCAAGGCAATATAATGACAGGAGAGGGTAGACCAGGGTAATATATTGTAAGGAGAGGGTAGACCAGGGTAATATATTGTAAGGAGAGGGTAGAACAGGGTAAAATATTACAGGAGAGGGTAGACCAGGGTAATATAATGACAGGAGAGGGTAGACCAGGTTAATATAATGTCAGGAGAGGGTAGACCAGGGTAATACAATGACAGGAGAGGGTAGACCAGGGTAATATAATGACAGGAGAGGGTAGACCAGGGTAATATAATGACAGGAGAGGGTAGACCAGGGTAATTTATAACAGAAGAGGGTAGACCAGGGTAATATAATGACAGGAGAGGGTAGACCAAGGCAATATAATGACAGGAGAGGGTAGACCAGGGTAATATAATGACGGGAGAGGGTAGTCAAGGGTAATATAATGACAGGAGAGGGTAGACCAGGGTAATATAATGACAGGAGAGGGTAGACCAAGGCAATATAATGACAGGAGAGGGTAGACCAGGGTAATATATTGTAAGGAGAGGGTAGACCAGTGTAATATATTGTAAGAAGAGGGTTGACCAGGGTAATATAATGACAGAAGAGGGTAGACAAGGGTAATATAATGACAGGAGAGGGTAGACAAGGGTAATATAATGACAGGAGAGGGTAGACCAGGGTAATACAATGACAGGAGAGGGTAGACCAGGGTAATATAATGACAGGAGAGGGTAAACCAGGGTAATATAATGTCAGAAGAGGGTAGACCAGGGTAATATAATGACAGGATAGGGTAGACCAGGGTAATATAATGACAGGAGAGGGTAGACCAGGGTAATATAATGACAGGAGAGGGTAGACCAGGGTAATATAATGACAGGATAGGGTAGACCAAGGCAATATAATGACAGGAGAGGGTAGACCAGGGTAATATATTGTAAGGAGAGGGTAGACCAGGGTAATATATTGTAAGGAGAGGGTAGAACAGGGTAAAATATTACAGGAGAGGGTAGACCAGGGTAATATAATGACAGGAGAGGGTAGACCAGGTTAATATAATGTCAGGAGAGGGTAGACCAGGGTAATACAATGACAGGAGAGGGTAGACCAGGGTAATATAATGACAGGAGAGGGTAGACCAGGGTAATTTATAACAGAAGAGGGTAGACCAGGGTAATATAATGACAGGAGAGCGTAGACCAAGGCAATATAATGACAGGAGAGGGTAGACCAGGGTAATATAATGACAGGAGAGGGTGGACCAGGGTAATATAATGACAGGAGAGGGTAGACCAGGGTAATATAATGACAGGAGAGGGTAGACCAGGTTAATATAATGACAGGAGAGGGTAGACCAGGGTAATACAATGACAGGAGAGGGTAGACCAGGGTAATATAATGACAGGAGAGGGTAAACCAGGGTAATATAATGTCAGAAGAGGGTAGACCAGGGTAATATAATGACAGGATAGGGTAGACCAGGGTAATATAATGACAGGAGAGGGTAGACCAGGGTAATATAATGACAGGAGAGGGTAGACCAGGGTAATATAATGACAGGAGAGGGTAGACCAAGGCAATATAATGACAGGAGAGGGTAGACCAGGGTAATATATTGTAAGGAGAGGGTAGACCAGGGTAATATATTGTAAGGAGAGGGTAGAACAGGGTAAAATATTACAGGAGAGGGTAGACCAGGGTAATATAATGACAGGAGAGGGTAGACCAGGTTAATATAATGTCAGGAGAGGGTAGACCAGGGTAATACAATGACAGGAGAGGGTAGACCAGGGTAATATAATGACAGGAGAGGGTAGACCAGGGTAATTTATAACAGAAGAGGGTAGACCAGGGTAATATAATGACAGGAGAGGGTAGACCAAGGCAATATAATGACAGGAGAGGGTAGACCAGGGTAATATAATGACAGGAGAGGGTAGACCAGGGTAATATAATGACAGGAGAGGGTGGACCAGGGTAATATAATGACAGGAGAGGGTAGACCAGGGTAATATAATGACAGGAGAGGGTAGACCAGGGTAATATAATGACAGGAGAGGGTAGACCAAGGCAATATAATGACAGGAGAGGGTAGACCAGGTTAATATATTGTAAGGAGAGGGTAGACCAGGGTAATATATTGTAAGGAGAGGGTAGAACAGGGTAAAATATTACAGGAGAGGGTAGACCAGGGTAATATAATGACAGGAGAGGGTAGACCAGGTTAATATAATGTCAGGAGAGGGTAGACCAGGGTAATACAATGACAGGAGAGGGTAGACCAGGGTAATATAATGACAGGAGAGGGTAGACCAGGGTAATATAATGACAGGAGAGGGTAGACCAGGGTAATTTATAACAGAAGAGGGTAGACCAGGGTAATATAATGACAGGAGAGGGTAGACCAAGGCAATATAATGACAGGAGAGGGTAGACCAGGGTAATAAAATGACAGGAGAGGGTAGACCAGGGTAATATATTACAGGAGAGGGTAGACCAGGGTAATTTATAACAGAAGAGGGTAGACCAGGGTAATATAATGACAGGAGAGGGTAGACCAAGGCAATATAATGACAGGAGAGGGTAGACCAGGGTAATATAATGACAGGAGAGGGTAGACCAGGGTAATATAATGACAGGAGAGGGTAGACCAGGGTAATATAATGACAGGAAAGGGTAGACCAGGTTAATATAATGACAGGAGAGGGTAGACCAGGGTAATACAATGACAGGAGAGGGTAGACCAGGGTAATATAATGACAGGAGAGGGTAAACCAGGGTAATATAATGTCAGAAGAGGGTAGACCAGGGTAATATAATGACAGGATAGGGTAGACCAGGGTAATATAATGACAGGAGAGGGTAGACCAGGGTAATATAATGACAGGAGAGGGTAGACCAGGGTAATATAATGACAGGAGAGGGTAGACCAAGGCAATATAATGACAGGAGAGGGTAGACCAGGGTAATATATTGTAAGGAGAGGGTAGACCAGGGTAATATATTGTAAGGAGAGGGTAGAACAGGGTAAAATATTACAGGAGAGGGTAGACCAGGGTAATATAATGACAGGAGAGGGTAGACCAGGGTAATACAATGACAGGAGAGGGTAGACCAGGGTAATATAATGACAGGAGAGGGTAGACCAGGGTAATTTATAACAGAAGAGGGTAGACCAGGGTAATATAATGACAGGAGAGGGTAGACCAAGGCAATATAATGACAGGAGAGGGTAGACCAGGGTAATATAATGACAGGAGAGGGTAGACCAGGGTAATATAATGACAGGAGAGGGTAGACCAGGGTAATATAATGACAGGAGAGGGTAGACCAGGGTAATATAATGACAGGAGAGGGTTGACCAGGGTAATATAATGACAGGAGAGGGTAGACCAAGGCAATATAATGACAGGAGAGGGTAGACCAGGGTAATATATTGTAAGGAGAGGGTAGAACAGGGTAATATAATGACAGGAGAGGGTAGACCAGGGTAATTTATAACAGAAGAGGGTAGACCAGGGTAATATAATGACAGGAGAGGGTAGACCAGGGTAATATAATGACAGGAGAGGGTAGACCAGGGTAATATAATGACAGGAGAGGGTAGACCAGGGTAATATATTGTAAGGAGAGGGTAGACCAGGGTAATATAATGACAGGAGAGGGTAGACCAAGGCAATATAATGACAGGAGAGGGTAGACCAGGTTAATATAATGTCAGGAGAGGGTAGACCAGGGTAATACAATGACAGGAGAGGGTAGACCAGGGTAATATAATGACAGGAGAGGGTAGACCAGGTTAATATAATGTCAGGAGAGGGTAGACCAGGGTAATACAATGACAGGAGAGGGTAGACCAGGGTAATATAATGACAGGAGAGGGTAGACCAGGGTAATATAATGACAGGAGAGGGTAGACCAGGGTAATTTATAACAGAAGAGGGTAGACCAGGGTAATATAATGACAGGAGAGGGTAGACCAGGGTAATATAATGACAGGAGAGGGTAGACCAGGGTAATATAATGACAGGAGAGGGTAGACCAGGGTAATATATTGTAAGGAGAGGGTAGACCAGGGTAATATAATGACAGGAGAGGGTAGACCAAGGCAATATAATGACAGGAGAGGGTAGACCAGGGTAATATATTGTAAGGAGAGGGTAGAACAGGGTAAAATATTCCAGGAGAGGGTAGACCAGGGTAATATAATGACAGGAGAGGGTAGACCAGGTTAATATAATGTCAGGAGAGGGTAGACCAGGGTAATACAATGACAGGAGAGGGTAGACCAGGGCAATATAATGACAGGAGAGGGTAGACCAGGGTAATATATTGTAAGGAGAGGGTAGACCAGGGTAATATATTGTAAGGAGAGGGTAGAACAGGGTAAAATATTACAGGAGAGGGTAGACCAGGGTAATATAATGACAGGAGAGGGTAGACCAGGTTAATATAATGTCAGGAGAGGGTAGACCAGGGTAATACAATGACAGGAGAGGGTAGACCAGGGTAATATAATGACAGGAGAGGGTAGACCAGGGTAATTTATAACAGAAGAGGGTAGACCAGGGTAATATAATGACAGGAGAGGGTAGACCAAGGCAATATAATGACAGGAGAGGGTAGACCAGGGTAATATAATGACAGGAGAGGGTAGACCAGGGTAATATAATGACAGGAGAGGGTAGACCAGGGTAATATAATGACAGGAGAGGGTAGACCAGGGTAATATAATGACAGGAGAGGGTAGACCAGGGTAATATAATGACAGGAGAGGGTAGACCAAGGCAATATAATGACAGGAGAGGGTAGACCAGGGTAATATATTGTAAGGAGAGGGTAGACCAGGGTAATATATTGTAAGGAGAGGGTAGACCAGGGTAAAATATTACAGGAGAGGGTAGACCAGGGTAATATAATGACAGGAGAGGGTAGACCAGGTTAATATAATGTCAGGAGAGGGTAGACCAGGGTAATACAATGACAGGAGAGGGTAGACCAGGGTAATATAATGACAGGAGAGGGTAGACCAGGGTAATATAATGACAGGAGAGGGTAGACCAGGGTAATTTATAACAGAAGAGGGTAGACCAGGGTAATATAATGACAGGAGAGGGTAGACCAAGGCAATATAATGACAGGAGAGGGTAGACCAGGGTAATAAAATGACAGGAGAGGGTAGACCAGGGTAATATATTACAGGAGAGGGTAGACCAGGGTAATTTATAACAGAAGAGGGTAGACCAGGGTAATATAATGACAGGAGAGGGTAGACCAAGGCAATATAATGACAGGAGAGGGTAGACCAGGGTAATATAATGACAGGAGAGGGTAGACCAGGGTAATATAATGACAGGAGAGGGTAGACCAGGGTAATATAATGACAGGAGAGGGTAGACCAGGTTAATATAATGACAGGAGAGGGTAGACCAGGGTAATACAATGACAGGAGAGGGTAGACCAGGGTAATATAATGACAGGAGAGGGTAGACCAGGGTAATATAATGTCAGGATAGGGTAGACCAGGGTAATATAATGACAGGATAGGGTAGACCAGGGTAATATAATGACAGGAGAGGGTAGACCAGGGTAATATAATGACAGGAGAGGGTAGACCAGGGTAATATAATGACAGGAGAGGGTAGACCAAGGCAATATAATGACAGGAGAGGGTAGACCAGGGTAATATATTGTAAGGAGAGGGTAGACCAGGGTAATATATTGTAAGGAGAGGGTAGAACAGGGTAAAATATTACAGGAGAGGGTAGACCAGGGTAATATAATGACAGGAGAGGGTAGACCAGGGTAATACAATGACAGGAGAGGGTAGACCAGGGTAATATAATGACAGGAGAGGGTAGACCAGGGTAATTTATAACAGAAGAGGGTAGACCAGGGTAATATAATGACAGGAGAGGGTAGAACAGGGTAAAATATTACAGGAGAGGGTAGACCAGGGTAATATAATGACAGGAGAGGGTAGACCAGGGTAATACAATGACAGGAGAGGGTAGACCAGGGTAATATAATGACAGGAGAGGGTAGACCAGGGTAATTTATAACAGAAGAGGGTAGACCAGGGTAATATAATGACAGGAGAGGGTAGACCAAGGCAATATAATGACAGGAGAGGGTAGACCAGGGTAATATAATGACAGGAGAGGGTAGACCAGGGTAATATAATGACAGGAGAGGGTTGACCAGGGTAATATAATGACAGGAGAGGGTAGACCAAGGCAATATAATGACAGGAGAGGGTAGACCAGGGTAATATATTGTAAGGAGAGGGTAGAACAGGGTAAAATATTCCAGGAGAGGGTAGACCAGGGTAATATAATGACAGGAGAGGGTAGACCAGGTTAATATAATGTCAGGAGAGGGTAGACCAGGGTAATACAATGACAGGAGAGGGTAGACCAGGGTAATATAATGACAGGAGAGGGTAGACCAGGGTAATATAATGACAGGAGAGGGTAGACCAGGGTAATTTATAACAGAAGAGGGTAGACCAGGGTAATATAATGACAGGAGAGGGTAGACCAGGGTAATATAATGACAGGAGAGGGTAGACCAGGGTAATATAATGACAGGAAAGGGTAGACCAAGGCAATATAATGACAGGAGAGGGTAGACCAGGGTAATATATTGTAAGGAGAGGGTAGACCAGGGTAATATATTGTAAGGAGAGGGTAGAACAGGGTAAAATATTACAGAAGAGGGTAGACCAGGGTAATATAATGACAGGAGAGGGTAGACCAGGGTAATATATAACAGAAGAGGGTTGACCAGGGTAATATAATGACAGGAGAGGGTAGACCAAGGCAATATAATGACAGGAGATTGTAGACCAGGGTAATATATTGTAAGGAGAGGGTAGACCAGGTTAATATAATGTCAGGAGAGGGTAGACCAGCGTAATACAATGACAGGAGAGGGTAGACCAGGGTAATATAATGTCAGGAGAGGGTAGACCAGGGTAATACAATGACAGGAGAGGGTAGACCAGGGTAATATAATGACAGGAGAGTGTAGACCAGGGTAATATATAACAGAAGAGGGTAGACCAGGGTAATACAATGACAGGAGAGGGTAGACCAGGGTAATATAATGTCAGGAGAGGGTAGACCAGGGTAATACAATGACAGGAGAGGGTAGACCAGGGTAATATAATGACAGGAAAGGGTAGACCAGGGTAATATAATGGCAGGAGAGGGTAAACCAGGGTAATATAATGACAGGAGAGGGTAGACCAAGGCAATATAATGACAGGAGAGGGTAGACCAGGGTAATATAATGACAGGAGAGGGTAGACCAGGGTAATATAATGTCAGGAGAGGGTAGACCAGGGTAATATAATGACAGGAGAGGGTAGACCAGGGTAATATAATGACAGGAGAGGGTAGACCAGGGTAATATAATGACAGGAGAGGGTAGACCAGGGTAATATAATGTCAGGAGAGGGTAGACCAGGGTAATACAATGACAGGAGAGGGTAGACCAGGGTAATATAATGACAGGAGAGGGTAGACCAGGGTAATATAATGACAGGAGAGGGTAGACCAGGAAAATACAATGACAGGATAGGGTAGACCAGGGTAATATATTGACAGGAGAGGGTAGACCAGGGTAATATAATGACAGGAGAGGGTAGACCAGGGTAATATAATGACAGGAGAGGGTTGACCAGGGTAATATAATGACAGGAGAGGGTAGACCAGGGTAATATAATGACAGGAGAGGGTAGACCAGGGTAATATAATGACAGGAAAGGGTAGACCAGGGTAATAGAATGGCAGGAGAGGGTAGACCAGGGTAATACAATGACAGGAGAGGGTAGACAAGGGTAATATAATGTCAGGAGAGGGTAGACCAGGGTAATACAATGACAGGAGAGGGTAGACCAGGGTAATATAATGACAGGAGAGTGTAGACCAGGGTAATATATAACAGAAGAGGGTAGAACAGGGTAATACAATGACAGGAGAGGGTAGACCAGGGTAATATAATGTCAGGAGAGGGTAGACCAGGGTAATACAATGACAGGAGAGGGTAGACCAGGGTAATATAATGTCAGGAGAGGGTAGACCAGGGTAATACAATGACAGGAGAGGGTAGACCAGGGTAATATAATGACAGGAGAGGGTAGACCAAGGCAATATAATGACAGGAGAGGGTAGACCAGGGTAATATATTGTAAGGAGAGGGTAGACCAGGGTAATATATTGTAAGGAGAGGGTAGAACAGGGTAAAATATTACAGGAGAGGGTAGACCAGGGTAATATAATGACAGGAGAGGGTAGACCAGGTTAATATAATGTCAGGAGAGGGTAGACCAGGGTAATACAATGACAGGAGAGGGTAGACCAGGGTAATATAATGACAGGAGAGGGTAGACCAGGGTAATATAATGACAGGAGAGGGTAGACCAGGGTAATTTATAACAGAAGAGGGTAGACCAGGGTAATATAATGACAGGAGAGGGTAGACCAGGGTAATACAATGACAGGAGAGGGTAGACCAGGGTAATATAATGACAGGAGAGGGTAGACCAAGGCAATATAATGACAGGAGAGGGTAGACCAGGGTAATATATTGTAAGGAGAGGGTAGACCAGGGTAATATATTACAGGAGAGGGTAGACCAGGATAATATAATGACAGGAGAGGGTAGACCAGGTTAATATAATGTCAGGAGAGGGTAGACCAGGGTAATACAATGACAGGAGAGGGTAGACCAGGGTAATATAATGACAGGAGAGGGTAGACCAGGGTAATTTATAACAGAAGAGGGTAGACCAGGGTAATATAATGACAGGAGAGGGTAGACCAAGGCAATATAATGACAGGAGAGGGTAGACCAGGGTAATATAATGACAGGAGAGGGTAGACCAGGGTAATATAATGACAGGAGAGGGTAGACCAGGGTAATATAATGACAGGAGAGGGTAGACCAGGGTAATATAATGACAGGAGAGGGTAGACCAGGGTAATATAATGACAGGAGAAGGGTAGACCAAGGCAATATAATGACAGGAGAGGGTAGACCAGGGTAATATATTGTAAGGAGAGGGTAGACCAGGGTAATATATTGTAAGGAGAGGGTAGAACAGGGTAAAATATTACAGGAGAGGGTAGACCAGGGTAATATAATGACAGGAGAAGGTAGACCAGGTTAATATAATGTCAGGAGAGGGTAGACCAGGGTAATACAATGACAGGAGAGGGTAGACCAGGGTAATATAATGACAGGAGAGGGTAGACCAGGGTAATATAATGACAGGAGAGGGTAGACCAGGGTAATTTATAACAGAAGAGGGTAGACCAGGGTAATATAATGACAGGAGAGGGTAGACCAGGGTAATATAATGACAGGAGAGGGTAGACCAGGGTAATTTATAACAGAAGAGGGTAGACCAGGGTAATATAATGACAGGAGAGGGTAGACCAAGGCAATATAATGACAGGAGAGGGTAGACCAGGGTAATATATTGTAAGGAGAGGGTAGACCAGGGTAATATATTGTAAGGAGAGGGTAGAACAGGGTAAAATATTACAGGAGAGGGTAGACCAGGGTAATGTAATGACAGGAGAAGGTAGACCAGGTTAATATAATGTCAGGAGAGGGTAGACCAGGGTAATACAATGACAGGAGAGGGTAGACCAGGGTAATATAATGACAGGAGAGGGTAGACCAGGGTAATATAATGACAGGAGAGGGTAGACCAGGGTAATTTATAACAGAAGAGGGTAGACCAGGGTAATATAATGACAGGAGAGGGTAGACCAGGGTAATATAATGACAGGAGAGGGTAGACCAGGGTAATTTATAACAGAAGAGGGTAGACCAGGGTAATATAATGACAGGAGAGGGTAGACCAAGGCAATATAATGACAGGAGAGGGTAGACCAGGGTAATAAAATGACAGGAGAGGGTAGACCAGGGTAATATAATGACAGGAGAGGGTAGACCAGGGTAATATAATGACAGGAGAGGGTAGACCAGGGTAATATAATGACAGGAGAGGGTAGACCAGGGTAATATAATGACAGGAAAGGGTAGACCAGGGTAATAGAATGGCAGGAGAGGGTAGACCAGGGTAATATAATGACAGGAGAGGGTAGACCAGGGTAATATATAACAGAAGAGGGTTGACCAGGGTAATATAATGACAGGAGAGGGTAGACCAAGGCAATATAATGACAGGAGATTGTAGACCAGGGTAATATATTGTAAGGAGAGGGTAGACCAGGTTAATATAATGTCAGGAGAGGGTAGACCAGCGTAATACAATGACAGGAGAGGGTAGACCAGGGTAATATAATGTCAGGAGGGGGTAGACCAGGGTAATACAATGACAGTAGAGGGTAGACCAGGGTAATATAATGACAGGAGAGTGTAGACCAGGGTAATATATAACAGAAGAGGGTAGACCAGGGTAATACAATGACAGGAGAGGGTAGACCAGGGTAATATAATGTCAGGAGAGGGTAGACCAGGGTAATACAATGACAGGAGAGGGTAGACCAGGGTAATATAATGACAGGAAAGGGTAGACCAGGGTAATAGAATGGCAGGAGAGGGTAAACCAGGGTAATATAATGACAGGAGAGGGTAGACCAAGGCAATATAATGACAGGAAAGGGTAGACCAGTGTAATATAATGACAGGAGAGGGTAGACCAGGGTAATATAATGTCAGGAGAGGGTAGACCAGGGTAATATAATGACAGGAGAGGGTAGACCAGGGTAATATAATGACAGGAGAGGGTAGACCAGGGTAATATAATGACAGGAGAGGGTAGACCAGGTTAATATAATGTCAGGAGAGGGTAGACCAGGGTAATACAATGACAGGAGAGGGTAGACCAGGGTAATATAATGACAGGAGAGGGTAGACCAGGGTAATATAATGACAGGAGAGGGTAGACCAGGGTAATTTATAACAGAAGAGGGTAGACCAGGGTAATATAATGACAGGAGAGGGTAGACCAGGGCAATATAATGACAGGAGAGGGTAGACCAGGGTAATATATTGTAAGGAGAGGGTAGAACAGGGTAAAATATTACAGGAGAGGGTAGACCAGGGTAATATAATGACAGGAGAGGGTAGACCAGGTTAATATAATGTCAGGAGAGGGTAGACCAGGGTAATACAATGACAGGAGAGGGTAGACCAGGGTAATATAATGACAGGAGAGGGTAGACCAGGGTAATTTATAACAGAAGAGGGTAGACCAGGGTAATATAATGACAGGAGAGGGTAGACCAAGGCAATATAATGACAGGAGAGGGTAGACCAGGGTAATATAATGACAGGAGAGGGTAGACCAGGGTAATATAATGACAGGAGAGGGTAGACCAGGGTAATATAATGACAGGATAGGGTAGACCAGGGTAATATAATGACAGGAGAGGGTAGACCAGGGTAATATAATGACAGGAGAGGGTAGACCAAGGCAATATAATGACAGGAGAGGGTAGACCAGGGTAATATATTGTAAGGAGAGGGTAGACCAGGGTAATATATTGTAAGGAGAGGGTAGAACAGGGTAAAATATTACAGGAGAGGGTAGACCAGGGTAATATAATGACAGGAGAGGGTAGACCAGGTTAATATAATGTCAGGAGAGGGTAGACCAGGGTAATATAATGACAGGAGAGGGTAGACCAGGGTAATATAATGACAGGAGAGGGTAGACCAGGGTAATATAATGACAGGAGAGGGTAGACCAGGGTAATTTATAACAGAAGAGGGTAGACCAGGGTAATATAATGACAGGAGAGGGTAGACCAGGGTAATATAATGACAGGAGAGGGTAGACCAGGGTAATTTATAACAGAAGAGGGTAGACCAGGGTAATATAATGACAGGAGAGGGTAGACCAAGGCAATATAATGACAGGAGAGGGTAGACCAGGGTAATAAAATGACAGGAGAGGGTAGACCAGGGTAATATAATGACAGGAGAGGGTAGACCAGGGTAATATAATGACAGGAGAGGGTAGACCAGGGTAATATAATGACAGGAGAGGGTAGACCAGGGTAATATAATGACAGGAAAGGGTAGACCAGGGTAATAGAATGGCAGGAGAGGGTAGACCAGGGTAATATAATGACAGGAGAGGGTAGACCAGGGTAATATATAACAGAAGAGGGTTGACCAGGGTAATATAATGACAGGAGAGGGTAGACCAAGGCAATATAATGACAGGAGATTGTAGACCAGGGTAATATATTGTAAGGAGAGGGTAGACCAGGTTAATATAATGTCAGGAGAGGGTAGACCAGCGTAATACAATGACAGGAGAGGGTAGACCAGGGTAATATAATGTCAGGAGGGGGTAGACCAGGGTAATACAATGACAGGAGAGGGTAGACCAGGGTAATATAATGACAGGAGAGTGTAGACCAGGGTAATATATAACAGAAGAGGGTAGACCAGGGTAATACAATGACAGGAGAGGGTAGACCAGGGTAATATAATGTCAGGAGAGGGTAGACCAGGGTAATACAATGACAGGAAAGGGTAGACCAGGGTAATATAATGACAGGAAAGGGTAGACCAGGGTAATAGAATGGCAGGAGAGGGTAAACCAGGGTAATATAATGACAGGAGAGGGTAGACCAAGGCAATATAATGACAGGAGAGGGTAGACCAGTGTAATATAATGACAGGAGAGGGTAGACCAGGGTAATATAATGTCAGGAGAGGGTAGCCCAGGGTAATATAATGACAGGAGAGGGTAGACCAGGGTAATATAATGACAGGAGAGGGTAGACCAGGGTAATATAATGACAGGAGAGGGTAGACCAGGTTAATATAATGTCAGGAGAGGGTAGACCAGGGTAATACAATGACAGGAGAGGGTAGACCAGGGTAATATAATGACAGGAGAGGGTAGACCAGGGTAATATAATGACAGGAGAGGGTAGACCAGGGTAATTTATAACAGAAGAGGGTAGACCAGGGTAATATAATGACAGGAGAGGGTAGACCAGGGCAATATAATGACAGGAGAGGGTAGACCAGGAAAATACAATGACAGGAGAGGGTAGACCAGGGTAATATATTGACAGGAGAGGGTAGACCAGGGTAATATAATGACAGGAGAGGGTAGACCAGGGTAATATAATGACAGGAGAGGGTAGACCAGGGTAATATAATGACAGGAGAGGGTAGACCAGGGTAAAATAATGACAGGAAAGGGTAGACCAGGGTAATAGAATGGCAGGAGAGGGTAGACCAGGGTAATACAATGACAGGAGAGGGTAGACCAGGGTAATATAATGACAGGAGAGGGTAGACCAGGGTAATATAATGACAGGAGAGGGTAGACCAGGGTAATTTATAACAGAAGAGGGTAGACCAGGGTAATATAATGACAGGAGAGGGTAGACCAGGGCAATATAATGACAGGAGAGGGTAGACCAGGAAAATACAATGACAGGAGAGGGTAGACCAGGGTAATATAATGACAGGAGAGGGTAGACCAGGGTAATATAATGACAGGAAAGGGTAGACCAGGGTAATAGAATGGCAGGAGAGGGTAGACCAGGGTAATATAATGACAGGAGAGGGTAGACCAGGGTAATATATAACAGAAGAGGGTTGACCAGGGTAATATAATGACAGGAGAGGGTAGACCAAGGCAATATAATGACAGGAGATTGTAGACCAGGGTAATATATTGTAAGGAGAGGGTAGACCAGGTTAATATAATGTCAGGAGAGGGTAGACCAGCGTAATACAATGACAGGAGAGGGTAGACCAGGGTAATATAATGTCAGGAGGGGGTAGACCAGGGTAATACAATGACAGTAGAGGGTAGACCAGGGTAATATAATGACAGGAGAGTGTAGACCAGGGTAATATATAACAGAAGAGGGTAGACCAGGGTAATACAATGACAGGAGAGGGTAGACCAGGGTAATATAATGTCAGGAGAGGGTAGACCAGGGTAATACAATGACAGGAGAGGGTAGACCAGGGTAATATAATGACAGGAAAGGGTAGACCAGGGTAATAGAATGGCAGGAGAGGGTAAACCAGGGTAATATAATGACAGGAGAGGGTAGACCAAGGCAATATAATGACAGGAAAGGGTAGACCAGTGTAATATAATGACAGGAGAGGGTAGACCAGGGTAATATAATGTCAGGAGAGGGTAGACCAGGGTAATATAATGACAGGAGAGGGTAGACCAGGGTAATATAATGACAGGAGAGGGTAGACCAGGGTAATATAATGACAGGAGAGGGTAGACCAGGTTAATATAATGTCAGGAGAGGGTAGACCAGGGTAATACAATGACAGGAGAGGGTAGACCAGGGTAATATAATGACAGGAGAGGGTAGACCAGGGTAATATAATGACAGGAGAGGGTAGACCAGGGTAATTTATAACAGAAGAGGGTAGACCAGGGTAATATAATGACAGGAGAGGGTAGACCAGGGCAATATAATGACAGGAGAGGGTAGACCAGGGTAATATATTGTAAGGAGAGGGTAGAACAGGGTAAAATATTACAGGAGAGGGTAGACCAGGGTAATATAATGACAGGAGAGGGTAGACCAGGTTAATATAATGTCAGGAGAGGGTAGACCAGGGTAATACAATGACAGGAGAGGGTAGACCAGGGTAATATAATGACAGGAGAGGGTAGACCAGGGTAATTTATAACAGAAGAGGGTAGACCAGGGTAATATAATGACAGGAGAGGGTAGACCAAGGCAATATAATGACAGGAGAGGGTAGACCAGGGTAATATAATGACAGGAGAGGGTAGACCAGGGTAATATAATGACAGGAGAGGGTAGACCAGGGTAATATAATGACAGGATAGGGTAGACCAGGGTAATATAATGACAGGAGAGGGTAGACCAGGGTAATATAATGACAGGAGAGGGTAGACCAAGGCAATATAATGACAGGAGAGGGTAGACCAGGGTAATATATTGTAAGGAGAGGGTAGAACAGGGTAAAATATTACAGGAGAGGGTAGACCAGGGTAATATAATGACAGGAGAGGGTAGACCAGGTTAATATAATGTCAGGAGAGGGTAGACCAGGGTAATACAATGACAGGAGAGGGTAGACCAGGGTAATATAATGACAGGAGAGGGTAGACCAGGGTAATATAATGACAAGAGAGGGTAGACCAGGGTAATTTATAACAGAAGAGGGTAGACCAGGGTAATATAATGACAGGAGAGGGTAGACCAGGGTAATATAATGACAGGAGAGGGTAGACCAGGGTAATTTATAACAGAAGAGGGTAGACCAGGGTAATATAATGACAGGAGAGGGTAGACCAAGGCAATATAATGACAGGAGAGGGTAGACCAGGGTAATAAAATGACAGGAGAGGGTAGACCAGGGTAATATAATGACAGGAGAGGGTAGACCAGGGTAATAAAATGACAGGAGAGGGTAGACCAGGGTAATATAATGACAGGAGAGGGTAGACCAGGGTAATATAATGACAGGAAAGGGTAGACCAGGGTAATAGAATGGCAGGAGAGGGTAGACCAGGGTAATATAATGACAGGAGAGGGTAGACCAGTGTAATATATAACAGAAGAGGGTTGACCAGGGTAATATAATGACAGGAGAGGGTAGACCAAGGCAATATAATGACAGGAGATTGTAGACCAGGGTAATATATTGTAAGGAGAGGGTAGACCAGGTTAATATAATGTCAGGAGAGGGTAGACCAGCGTAATACAATGACAGGAGAGGGTAGACCAGGGTAATATAATGTCAGGAGGGGGTAGACCAGGGTAATACAATGACAGGAGAGGGTAGACCAGGGTAATATAATGACAGGAGAGTGTAGACCAGGGTAATATATAACAGAAGAGGGTAGACCAGGGTAATACAATGACAGGAGAGGGTAGACCAGGGTAATATAATGTCAGGAGAGGGTAGACCAGGGTAATACAATGACAGGAAAGGGTAGACCAGGGTAATATAATGACAGGAAAGGGTAGACCAGGGTAATAGAATGGCAGGAGAGGGTAAACCAGGGTAATATAATGACAGGAGAGGGTAGACCAAGGCAATATAATGACAGGAGAGGGTAGACCAGTGTAATATAATGACAGGAGAGGGTAGACCAGGGTAATATAATGTCAGGAGAGGGTAGACCAGGGTAATAGAATGGCAGGAGAGGGTAGACCAGGGTAATACAATGACAGGAGAGGGTAGACCAGGGTAATATAATGACAGGAGAGGGTAGACCAGGGTAATATAATGACAGGAGAGGGTAGACCAGGGTAATTTATAACAGAAGAGGGTAGACCAGGGTAATATAATGACAGGA
This sequence comes from Salvelinus alpinus, assembly GCF_045679555.1. Taxonomy (NCBI): domain Eukaryota; kingdom Metazoa; phylum Chordata; class Actinopteri; order Salmoniformes; family Salmonidae; genus Salvelinus; species Salvelinus alpinus. The sequence continues at coordinate 665,717 of NC_092092.1, forward strand.
GAGGGTAGACCAGGGCAATATAATGACAGGAGAGGGTAGACCAGGAAAATACAATGACAGGAGAGGGTAGACCAGGGTAATATAATGACAGGAGAGGGTAGACCAGGGTAATATAATGACAGGAGAGGGTAGACCAGGGTAATTTATAACAGAAGAGGGTAGACCAGGGTAATATAATGACAGGAGAGGGTAGACCAAGGCAATATAATGAAAGGAGAGGGTAGACCAGGGTAATATAATGACAGGAGAGGGTAGACCAGGGTAATATAATGACAGGAGAGGGTAGACCAGGGTAATATAATGACAGGAGAGGGTAGACCAAGGCAATATAATGACAGGAGAGGGTAGACCAGGGTAATATATTGTAAGGAGAGGTTAGACCAGGGTAATATATTGTAAGGAGAGGGTAGAACAGGGTAAAATATTACAGGAGAGGGTAGACCAGGGTAATATAATGACAGGAGAGGGTAGACCAGGTTAATATAATGACAGGAGAGGGTAGACCAGGGTAATATAATGACAGGAGAGGGTAGACCAGGGTAATATAATGACAGGAGAGGGTAGACCAGGGTAATATAATGACAGGAGAGGGTAGACCAGGGTAATTTATAACAGAAGAGGGTAGACCAGGGTAATATAATGACAGGAGAGGGTAGACCAAGGCAATATAATGACAGGAGAGGGTAGACCAGGGTAATATAATGCCAGGAGAGGGTAGACCAGGGTAATATAATGACAGGAGAGGGTAGACCAGGGTAATATAATGACAGGAGAGGTTAGACCAGGGTAATAGAATGGCAGGAGAGGGTAGACCAGGGTAATACAATGACAGGAGAGGGTAGACCAGGGTAATATATAACAGAAGAGGGTAGACCAGGGTAATATAATGACAGGAGAGGGTAGACCAAGGCAATATAATGACAGGAGATTGTAGACCAGGGTAATATATTGTAAGGAGAGGGTAGACCAGGTTAATATAATGTCAGGAGAGGGTAGACCAGGGTAATACAATGACAGGAGAGGGTAGACCAGGGTAATATAATGTCAGGAGAGGGTAGACCAGGGTAATTCAATGACAGGAGAGGGTAGACCAGTGTAATATAATGACAGGAGAGTGTAGACCAGGGTAATATATAACAGAAGAGGGTAGACCAGGGTAATATAATGAAAGGAGAGGGTAGACCAAGGCAATATAATGACAGGAGATTGTAGACCAGGGTAATATATTGTAAGGAGAGGGTAGACCAGGTTAATATAATGTCAGGAGAGGGTAGACCAGGGTAATACAATGACAGGAGAGGGTAGACCAGGGTAATATAATGTCAGGAAAGGGTAGACCAGGGTAATAGAATGGCAGGAGAGGGTAGACCAGGGTAATACAATGACAGGAGAGGGTAGACCAGGGTAATATAATGACAGGAGAGGGTAGACCAGGGTAATATAATGACAGGAGAGGGTAGACCAGGGTAATTTATAACAGAAGAGGGTAGACCAGGGTAATATAATGAGAGGAGAGGGTAGACCAGGGCAATATAATGACAGGAGAGGGTAGACCAGGAAAATACAATGACAGGAGAGGGTAGACCAGGGTAATATAATGACAGGAGAGGGTAGACCAGGGTAATATAATGACAGGAGAGGGTAGACCAGGGTAATTTATAACAGAAGAGGGTAGACCAGGGTAATATAATGACAGGAGAGGGTAGACCAAGGCAATATAATGAAAGGAGAGGGTAGACCAGGGTAATATAATGACAGGAGAGGGTAGACCAGGGTAATATAATGACAGGAGAGGGTAGACCAGGGTAATATAATGACAGGAGAGGGTAGACCAAGGCAATATAATGACAGGAGAGGGTAGACCAGGGTAATATATTGTAAGGAGAGGGTAGACCAGGGTAATATATTGTAAGGAGAGGGTAGAACAGGGTAAAATATTACAGGAGAGGGTAGACCAGGGTAATATAATGACAGGAGAGGGTAGACCAGGGTAATATAATGACAGGAGAGGGTAGACCAGGGTAATATAATGACAGGAGGGGGTAGACCAGGGTAATATAATGACAGGAGAGGGTAGACCAGGGTAATATAATGACAGGAGAGGGTAGACCAGGGTAATTTATAACAGAAGAGGGTAGACCAGGGTAATATAATGACAGGAGAGGGTAGACCAAGGCAATATAATGACAGGAGAGGGTAGACCAGGGTAATATAATGACAGGAGAGGGTAGACCAGGGTAATATAATGACAGGAGAGGGTAGACCAGGGTAATATAATGACAGGAGAGGTTAGACCAGGGTAATAGAATGGCAGGAGAGGGTAGACCAGGGTAATATAATGACAGGAGAGGGTAGACCAGGGTAATATAATGACAGGAGAGGGTAGACCAGGGTAATATAATGACAGGAAAGGGTAGACCAGGGTAATAGAATGGCAGGAGAGGGTAGACCAGGGTAATATAATGACAGGAGAGGGTAGACCAGGGTAATATATAACAGAAGAGGGTAGACCAGGGTAATATAATGACAGGAGAGGGTAGACCAAGGCAATATAATGACAGGAGATTGTAGACCAGGGTAATATATTGTAAGGAGAGGGTAGACCAGGTTAATATAATGTCAGGAGAGGGTAGACCAGGGTAATACAATGACAGGAGAGGGTAGACCAGGGTAATATAATGTCAGGAGAGGGTAGACCAGGGTAATACAATGACAGGAGAGGGTAGACCAGAGTAATATAATGACAGGAGAGTGTAGACCAGGGTAATATATAACAGAAGAGGGTAGACCAGGGTAATATAATGAAAGGAGAGGGTAGACCAAGGCAATATAATGACAGGAGATTGTAGACCAGGGTAATATATTGTAAGGAGAGGGTAGACCAGGTTAATATAATGTCAGGAGAGGGTAGACCAGGGTAATACAATGACAGGAGAGGGTAGACCAGGGTAATATAATGTCAGGAGAGGGTAGACCAGGGTAATACAATGACAGGAGAGGGTAGACCAGGGTAATATAATGAAAGGAAAGGGTAGACCAGGGTAATATAATGGCAGGAGAGGGTAGACCATGGTAATAGAATGACAGGTGAGGGTAGACCAAGGCAATATAATGACAGGAGAGGGTAGACCAGGGTAATATAATGACGGGAGAGGGTAGTCAAGGGTAATATAATGACAGGAGAGGGTAGACCAGGGTAATATAATGACAGGAGAGGGTAGACCAAGGCAATATAATGACAGGAGAGGGTAGACCAGGGTAATATATTGTAAGGAGAGGGTAGACCAGTGTAATATATTGTAAGAAGAGGGTTGACCAGGGTAATATAATGACAGAAGAGGGTAGACAAGGGTAATATAATGACAGGAGAGGGTAGACAAGGGTAATATAATGACAGGAGAGGGTAGACCAGGTTAATATAATGTCAGGAGAGGGTAGACCAGGGTAATACAATGACAGGAGAGGGTAGACCAGGGTAATATAATGACAGGAGAGGGTAGACCAGGGTAATATAATGACAGGAGAGGGTAGACCAGGGTAATATAATGACAGGAGAGGGTAGACCAGGGTAATATAATGACAGGAGAGGGTAGACCAGGGTAATATAATGACAGGAGAGGGTAGACCAGGGTAATATAATGACAGGAAAGGGTAGACCAGGGTAATAGAATGGCAGGAGAGGGTAAACCAGGGTAATATAATGACAGGAGAGGGTAGACCAGGGTAATATATAACTGAAGAGGGTAGACCAGGGTAATATAATGACAGGAGAGGGTAGACCAAGGCAATATAATGACAGGAGATTGTAGACCAGGGTAATATAATTGTAAGGAGAGGGTAGACCAGGTTAATAGAATGTCAGGAGAGGGTAGACCAGGGTAATACAATGACAGGAGAGGGTAGACCAGGGTAATATAATGTCAGGAGAGGGTAGACCAGGGTAATACAATGACAGGAGAGGGTAGACCAGGGTAATATAATGACAGGAGAGTGTAGACCAGGGTAATATAATGTCAGAAGAGGGTAAACCAGGGTAATATAATGACAGGATAGGGTAGACCAGTGTAATATAATGACGGGAGAGGGTAGACCAGGGTAATATAATGACAGGAGAGGGTAGACCAGGGTAATATAATGACAGGAGAGGGTAGACCAAGGCAATATAATGACAGGAGAGGGTAGACCAGGGTAATATAATGACGGGAGAGGGTAGTCAAGGGTAATATAATGACAGGAGAGGGTAGACCAGGGTAATATAATGACAGGAGAGGGTAGACCAAGGCAATATAATGACAGGAGAGGGTAGACCAGGGTAATATATTGTAAGGAGAGGGTAGACCAGTGTAATATATTGGAAGAAGAGGGTTGACCAGGGTAATATAATGTCAGGAGAGGGTAGACCAGGGTAATACAATGACAGGAGAGGGTAGACCAGGGTAATATAATGTCAGGAGAGGGTAGACCAGGGTAATACAATGACAGGAGAGGGTAGACCAGGGTAATATAATGACAGGAGAGTGTAGACCAGGGTAATATAATGTCAGAAGAGGGTAAACCAGGGTAATATAATGACAGGATAGGGTAGACCAGTGTAATATAATGACGGGAGAGGGTAGACCAGGGTAATATAATGACAGGAGAGGGTAGACCAGGGTAATAGAATGACAGGAGAGGGTAGACCAAGGCAATATAATGACAGGAGAGGGTAGACCAGGGTAATATAATGACGGGAGAGGGTAGTCAAGGGTAATATAATGACAGGAGAGGGTAGACCAGGGTAATATAATGACAGGAGAGGGTAGACCAAGGCAATATAATGACAGGAGAGGGTAGACCAGGGTAATATATTGTAAGGAGAGGGTAGACCAGTGTAATATATTGTAAGAAGAGGGTTGACCAGGGTAATATAATGACAGAAGAGGGTAGACAAGGGTAATATAATGACAGGAGAGGGTAGACAAGGGTAATATAATGACAGGAGAGAGTAGACCAGGTTAATATAATGTCAGGGGAGGGTAGACCAGGGTAATACAATGACAGGAGAGGGTAGACCAGGGTAATATAATGACAGGAGAGGGTAAACCAGGGTAATATAATGTCAGAAGAGGGTAAACCAGGGTAATATAATGACAGGATAGGGTAGACCAGGGTAATATAATGACAGGAGAGGGTAGACCAGGGTAATATAATGACAGGAGAGGGTAGACCAGGGTAATATAAAACAGGAGAGGGTACACCAAGGCAATATAATGACAGGAGAGGGTAGACCAGGGTAATATATTGTAAGGAGAGGGTAGACCAGGGTAATATATTGTAAGGAGAGGGTAGAACAGGGTAAAATATTACAGGAGAGGGTAGACCAGGGTAATATAATGACAGGAGAGGGTAGACCAGGTTAATATAATCTCAGGAAAGGGTAGACCAGGGTAATACAATGACAGGAGAGGGTAGACCAGGGTAATATAATGACAGGAGAGGGTAGACCAGGGTAATATAATGACAGGAGAGGGTAGACCAGGGTAATATAATGACAGGAGAGGGTAGACCAGGGTAATTTATAACAGAAGAGGGTAGACCAGGGTAATATAATGACAGGAGAGGGTAGACCAAGGCAATATAATGACAGGAGAGGGTAGACCAGGGTAATATAATGACAGGAGAGGGTAGACCAGGGTAATATAATGACAGGAGAGGGTAGACCAAGGCAATATAATGACAGGAGAGGGTAGACCAGGGTAATATATTGTAAGGAGAGGGTAGACCAGGGTAATATATTGTAAGGAGAGGGTAGAACAGGGTAAAATATTACAGGAGAGGGTAGACCAGGGTAATATAATGACAGGAGAGGGTAGACCAGGTTAATATAATGACAGGAGAGGGTAGACCAGGGTAATATAATGACAGGAGAGGGTAGACCAGGGTAATATAATGACAGGAGAGGGTAGACCAGGGTAATATAATGACAGGAGAGGGTAGACCAGGGTAATTTATAACAGAAGAGGGTAGACCAGGGTAATATAATGACAGGAGAGGGTAGACCAAGGCAATATAATGACAGGAGAGGGTAGACCAGGGTAATATAATGACAGGAGAGGGTAGACCAGGGTAATATAATGACAGAAGAGGGTAGACCAGGGTAATATAATGACAGGAGAGGGTAGACCAGGGTAATAGAATGGCAGGAGAGGGTAGACCAGGGTAATATAATGACAGGAGAGGGTAGACCAGGGTAATATATAACAGAAGAGGGTAGACCAGGGTAATATAATGACAGGAGAGGGTAGACCAAGGCAATATAATGACAGGAGATTGTAGACCAGGGTAATATATTGTAAGGAGAGGGTAGACCAGGTTAATATAATGTCAGGTGAGGGTAGACCAGGGTAATACAATGACAGGAGAGGGTAGACCAGGGTAATATAATGTCAGGAGAGGGTAGACCAGGGTAATACAATGACAGGAGAGGGTAGACCAGGGTAATATAATGACAGGAGAGTGTAGACCAGGGTAATATATAACAGAAGAGGGTAGACCAGGGTAATATAATGAAAGGAGAGGGTAGACCAAGGCAATATAATGACAGGAGATTGTAGACCAGGGTAATATATTGTAAGGAGAGGGTAGACCAGGTTAATATAATGTCAGGTGAGGGTAGACCAGGGTAATACAATGACAGGAGAGGGTAGACCAGGGTAATATAATGACAGGAGAGGGTAGACCAGGTTAATATAATGACAGGAGAGGGTAGACCAGGGTAATATAATGACAGGAGAGGGTAGACCAGGGTAATATAATGACAGGAGAGGGTAGACCAGGTTAATATAATGACAGGAGAGGGTAGACCAGGGTAATTTATAACAGAAGAGGGTAGACCAGGGTAATATAATGACAGGAGAGGGTAGGCCAAGGCAATATAATGACAGGAGAGGGTAGACCAGGGTAATATAATGACAGGAGAGGGTAGACCAGGGTAATATAATGACAGGAGAGGGTAGACCAGGGTAATATAATGACAGGAGAGGGTAGACCAGGGTAATAGAATGGCAGGAGAGGGTAGACCAGGCTAATATAATGACAGGAGAGGGTAGACCAGGGTAATATATAACAGAAGAGGGTAGACCAGGGTAATATAATGACAGGAGAGGGTAGACCAAGGCAATATAATGACAGGAGATTGTAGACCAGGGTAATATATTGTAAGGAGAGGGTAGACCAGGTTAATATAATGTCAGGAGAGGGTAGACCAGGGTAATACAATGACAGGAGAGGGTAGACCAGGGTAATATAATGTCAGGAGAGGGTAGACCAGGGTAATACAATGACAGGAGAGGGTAGACCAGGGTAATATAATGACAGGAGAGTGTAGACCAGGGTAATATATAACAGAAGAGGGTAGACCAGGGTAATATAATGAAAGGAGAGGGTAGACCAAGGCAATATAATGACAGGAGATTGTAGACCAGGGTAATATATTGTAAGGAGAGGGTAGACCAGGTTAATATAATGTCAGGTGAGGGTAGACCAGGGTAATACAATGACAGGAGAGGGTAGACCAGGGTAATATAATGTCAGGAGAGGGTAGACCAGGGTAATACAATGAAAGGAGAGGGTAGACCAGGGTAATATAATGACAGGAAAGGGTAGACCAGGGTAATATAATGACAGGAGAGGGTAGACCAGGGTAATAGAATGACAGGAGAGGGTAGACCAAGGCAATATAATGACAGGAGAGGGTAGACCAGGGTAATATAATGACGGGAGAGGGTAGTCAAGGGTAATATAATGACAGGAGAGGGTAGACCAGGGTAATATAATGACAGAAGAGGGTAGACCAAGGCAATATAATGACAGGAGAGGGTAGACCAGGGTAATATATTGTAAGGAGAGGGTAGACCAGTGTAATATATTGTAAGAAGAGGGTTGACCAGGGTAATATAATGACAGGAGAGGGTAGACCAGGGTAATATAATGTCAGGAGAGGGTAGACCAGGGTAATACAATGACAGGAGAGGGTAGACCAGGGTTTATATAATGACAGGAGAGTGTAGACCAGGGTAATATATAACAGAAGATGGTAGACCAGGGTAATATAATGAAAGGAGAGGGTAGACCAATGCAATATAATGACAGGAGATTGTAGACCAGGGTAATATATTGTAAGGAGAGGGTAGACCAGGTTAATATAATGTCAGGTGAGGGTAGACCAGGGTAATACAATGACAGGAGAGGGTAGACCAGGGTAATATAATGTCAGGAGAGGGTAGACCAGGGTAATACAATGAAAGGAGAGGGTAGACCAGGGTAATATAATGACAGGAAAGGGTAGACCAGGGTAATATAATGTCAGGAGAGGGTAGACCAGGGTAATAGAATGACAGGAGAGGGTAGACCAAGGCAATATAATGACAGGAGAGGGTAGACCAGGGTAATATAATGACGGGAGAGGGTAGTCAAGGGTAATATAATGACAGGAGAGGGTAGACCAGGGTAATATAATGACAGGAGAGGGTAGACCAAGGCAATATAATGACAGGAGAGGGTAGACCAGGGTAATATATTGTAAGGAGAGGGTAGACCAGTGTAATATATTGTAAGAAGAGGGTAGACCAGGGTAATACAATGACAGGAGAGGGTAGACCAGGGTAATATAATGTCAGGAGAGGGTAGACCAGGGTAATACAATGACAGGAGAGGGTAGACCAGGGTTTATATAATGACAGGAGAGTGTAGACCAGGGTAATATATAACAGAAGATGGTAGACCAGGGTAATATAATGAAAGGAGAGGGTAGACCAATGCAATATAATGACAGGAGATTGTAGACCAGGGTAATATATTGTAAGGAGAGGGTAGACCAGGTTAATATAATGTCAGGTGAGGGTAGACCAGGGTAATACAATGACAGGAGAGGGTAGACCAGGGTAATATAATGTCAGGAGAGGGTAGACCAGGGTAATACAATGAAAGGAGAGGGTAGACCAGGGTAATATAATGACAGGAAAGGGTAGACCAGGGTAATATAATGGCAGGAGAGGGTAGACCAGGGTAATAGAATGACAGGAGAGGGTAGACCAAGGCAATATAATGACAGGAGAGGGTAGACCAGGGTAATATAATGACGGGAGAGGGTAGTCAAGGGTAATATAATGACAGGAGAGGGTAGACCAGGGTAATATAATGACAGGAGAGGGTAGACCAAGGCAATATAATGACAGGAGAGGGTAGACCAGGGTAATATATTGTAAGGAGAGGGTAGACCAGTGTAATATATTGTAAGAAGAGGGTTGACCAGGGTAATATAATAACAGAAGAGGGTAGACATGGGTAATATAATGACAGGAGAGGGTAGACAAGGGTAATATAATGACAGGAGAGGGTAGACCAGGTTAATATAATGTCAGGAGAGGGTAGACCAGGGTAATACAATGACAGGAGAGGGTAGACCAGGGTAATATAATGACAGGATAGGGTAGACCAGGGTAATATAATGACAGGAGAGGGTAGACCAGGGTAATATAATGACAGGAGAGGGTAGACCAGGGTAATATAAAACAGGAGAGGGTACACCAAGGCAATATAATGACAGGAGAGGGTAGACCAGGGTAATATATTGTAAGGAGAGGGTAGACCAGGGTAATATATTGTAAGGAGAGGGTAGAACAGGGTAAAATATTACAGGAGAGGGTAGACCAGGGTAATATAATGACAGGAGAGGGTAGACCAGGTTAATATAATGTCAGGAGAGGGTAGACCAGGGTAATACAATGACAGGAGAGGGTAGACCAGGGTAATATAATGACAGGAGAGGGTAGACCAAGGCAATATAATGACAGGAGAGGGTAGACCAGGGTAATATATTGACAGGAGAGGGTAGACCAGGGTAATATAATGACAGGAGAGGGTAGACCAGGGTAATATAATGACAGGAGAGGGGAGACCAGGGTAATATAATGACAGGAGAGGGTAGACCAGGGTAATATAATGACAGGAGAGGGTAGACCAGGGTAATATAATGACAGGAGAGGGTAGACCAGGGTAATATAATGACAGGAGAGGGTAGACCAGGGTAATATAATGACAGGAGAGGGTAGACCAGGGTAATATAATGACAGGAGAGGGTAGACCAGGGTAATTTATAACAGAAGAGGGTAGACCAGGGTAATATAATGACAGGAGAGGGTAGACCAAGGCAATATAATGACAGGAGAGGGTAGACCAGGGTAATGTCATGACAGGAGAGGGTAGACCAGGGTAATATATTGTAAGGAGAGGGTAGACCAGGGTAATATATTGTAAGGAGAGGGTAGACCAGGGTAATAAAATGACAGGAGAGGGTAGACCAGGGTAATATAATGACAGGAGAGGGTAGACCAGGGTAATATAATGACAGGAGAGGGTAGACCAGGGTAATTTATAACAGAAGAGGGTAGACCAGGGTAATATAATGACAGGAGAGGGTAGACCAGGGTAATAAAATGACAGGAGAGGGTAGACCAGGGTAATATAATGACAGGAGAGGGTAGACCAGGGTAATAAAATGACAGGAGAGGGTAGACCAGGGTAATTTATAACAGAAGAGGGTAGACCAGGGTAATATAATGACAGGAGAGGGTAGACCAGGGTAATAAAATGACAGGAGAAGGTAGACCAGGGTAATACAATGACAGGAGAGGGTAGACCAGGGTAATATAATGACAGGAGAGGGTAGACCAGGGTAATATAATGACAGGAGAGGGTAGACCAGGGTAATAAAATGACAGGAGAGGGTAGACCAGGGTAATATAATGACAGGAGAGGGTAGACCAGGGGAATATAATGACAGGAGAGGGTAGACCAGGGTAATTTATAACAGAAGAGGGTAGACCAGGGTAATATAATGACAGGAGAGGGTAGACCAGGTTAATATAATGTCAGGAGAGGGTAGACCAGGGTAATACAATGACAGGAGAGGGTAGACCAGGGTAATATAATGACAGGATAGGGTAGACCAGGGTAATATAATGACAGGAGAGGGTAGACCAGGGTAATATAATGACAGGAGAGGGTAGACCAGGGTAATATAAAACAGGAGAGGGTACACCAAGGCAATATAATGACAGGAGAGGGTAGACCAGGGTAATATATTGTAAGGAGAGGGTAGACCAGGGTAATATATTGTAAGGAGAGGGTAGAACAGGGTAAAATATTACAGGAGAGGGTAGACCAGGGTAATATAATGACAGGAGAGGGTAGACCAGGTTAATATAATGTCAGGAGAGGGTAGACCAGGGTAATACAATGACAGGAGAGGGTAGACCAGGGTAATATAATGACAGGAGAGGGTAGACCAAGGCAATATAATGACAGGAGAGGGTAGACCAGGGTAATATATTGACAGGAGAGGGTAGACCAGGGTAATATAATGACAGGAGAGGGTAGACCAGGGTAATATAATGACAGGAGAGGGTAGACCAGGGTAATATAATGACAGGAGAGGGTAGACCAGGTTAATATAATGTCAGGAGAGGGTAGACCAGGGTAATACAATGACAGGAGAGGGTAGACCAGGGTAATATAATGACAGGAGAGGGTAGACCAGGGTAATATAATGACAGGAGAGGGTAGACCAGGGTAATATAATGACAGGAGAGGGTAGACCAGGGTAATTTATAACAGAAGAGGGTAGACCAGGGTAATATAATGACAGGAGAGGGTAGACCAAGGCAATATAATGACAGGAGAGGGTAGACCAGGGTAATGTCATGACAGGAGAGGGTAGACCAGGGTAATATATTGTAAGGAGAGGGTAGACCAGGGTAATATATTGTAAGGAGAGGGTAGACCAGGGTAATAAAATGACAGGAGAGGGTAGACCAGGGTAATATAATGACAGGAGAGGGTAGACCAGGGTAATATAATGACAGGAGAGGGTAGACCAGGGTAATTTATAACAGAAGAGGGTAGACCAGGGTAATATAATGACAGGAGAGGGTAGACCAGGGTAATAAAATGACAGGAGAGGGTAGACCAGGGTAATATAATGACAGGAGAGGGTAGACCAGGGTAATAAAATGACAGGAGAGGGTAGACCAGGGTAATTTATAACAGAAGAGGGTAGACCAGGGTAATATAATGACAGGAGAGGGTAGACCAGGGTAATAAAATGACAGGAGAAGGTAGACCAGGGTAATACAATGACAGGAGAGGGTAGACCAGGGTAATATAATGACAGGAGAGGGTAGACCAGGGTAATATAATAACAGGAGAGGGTAGACCAGGGTAATAAAATGACAGGAGAGGGTAGACCAGGGTAATATAATGACAGGAGAGGGTAGACCAGGGGAATATAATGACAGGAGAGGGTAGACCAGGGTAATTTATAACAGAAGAGGGTAGACCAGGGTAATATAATGACAGGAGAGGGTAGACCAGGGTAATAAAATGACAGGAGAGGGTAGACCAGGGTAATATAATGACAGGAGAGGGTAGACCAGGGTAATAAAATGACAGGAGAGGGTAGACCAGGGTAATATAATGACAGGAGAGGGTAGACCAGGGTAATACAATGACAGGAGAGGGTAGACCAGGGTAATACAATGACAGGAGAGGGTAGACCAGGGTAATACAATGACAGGAGAGGGTAGACCAAGGTAATATAATGACAGGAGAGGGTAGACCAGGGTAATATAAAGACAGGAGAGGGTAGACCAGGGTAATATAATGACAGGAGAGGGTAGAACCAGGGTAATATAATGTCAGGAGAGGGTAGACCAGGGTAATACAATGACAGGAGAGGGTAGACCAGGGTAATATAATGTCAGGAGAGGGTAGACCAGGGTAATACAATGACAGGAGAGGGTAGACCAGGGTAATATAATGACAGGAGAGTGTAGACCAGGGTAATATATAACAGAAGAGGGTAGACCAGGGTAATATAATGAAAGGAGAGGGTAGACCAAGGCAATATAATGACAGGAGAGGGTAGACCAGGGTAATATATTGTAAGGAGAGGGTAGACCAGGTTAATATAATGACAGGAGATTGTAGACCAGGGTAATATATTGTAAGGAGAGGGTAGACCAGGTTAATATAATGTCAGGAGAGGGTAGACCAGGGTAATACAATGACAGGAGAGGGTAGACCAGGGTAATATAATGACAGGAAAGGGTAGACCAGGGTAATATAATGGCAGGAGAGTGTAGACCAGGGTAATATATAACAGAAGAGGGTAGACCAGGGTAATACAATGACAGGAGAGGGTAGACCAGGGTAATATAATGTCAGGAGAGGGTAGACCAGGGTAATACAATGACAGGAGAGGGTAGACCAGGGTAATATAATGACAGGAAAGGGTAGACCAGGGTAATAGAATGGCAGGAGAGGGTAAACCAGGGTAATATAATGACAGGAGAGGGTAGACCAAGGCAATATAATGACAGGAGAGGGTAGACCAGTGTAATATAATGACAGGAGAGGGTAGACCAGGGTAATATAATGTCAGGAGAGGGTAGACCAGGGTAATATAATGACAGGAGAGGGTAGACCAGGGTAATATAATGACAGGAGAGGGTAGACCAGGGTAATATAATGTCAGGAGAGGGTAGAGCATGGTAATATAATGACAGGAGAGGGTAGACCAGGGTAATATAATGACAGGAGAGGGTAGACCAGGGTAATATATAACAGGAGAGGGTAGACCAGGGCAATATAATGACAGGAGAGGGTAGACCAGGGTAATATAATGACAGGAGAGGGTAGACCAGGGTAATATAATGACAGGAGAGGGTAGACCAGGGTAATATAATGACAGGAGAGGGTAGACCAGGGTAATATAATGACAGGAGAGGGTAGACCAGGGTAATATAATGACAGGAGAGGGTAGACCAGGGTAATATAATGACAGGAAAGGGTAGACCAGGGTAATAGAATGTCAGGAAAGGGTAAACCAGGGTAATATAATGACAGGAGAGGGTAGACCAGGGTAATATATAACAGAAGAGGGTAGACCAGGGTAATATAATGACAGGAGAGGGTAGACCAAGGCAATATAATGACAGGAGAGGGTAGACCAGGGTAATATAATTGTAAGGAGAGGGTAGACCAGGTTAATATAATGTCAGGAGAGGGTAGACCAGGGTAATACAATGACAGGAGAGGGTAGACCAGGGTAATATAATGTCAGGAGAGGGTAGACCAGGGTAATACAATGACAGGAGAGGGTAGACCAGGGTAATATAATGACAGGAGAGTGTAGACCAGGGTAATATAATGACAGGAGAGGGTAGACCAGGGTAATATAATGACAGGAGAGGGTAGACCAGGGTAAAATAATGACAGGAGAGGGTAGACCAGGGTAATATATTGACAGGAAAGGGTAGACCAGGGTAATAGAATGGCAGGAGAGGGTAGACCAGGGTAATATAATGACAGGAGAGGGTAGACCAGGGTAATATATAACAGAAGAGGGTAGACCAGGGTAATATAATGACAGGAGAGGGTAGACCAAGGCAATATAATGACAGGAGATTGTAGACCAGGGTAATATATTGTAAGGAGAGGGTAGACCAGGGTAATACAATGACAGGAGAGGGTAGACCAGGGTAATATAATGACAGGAGAGTGTAGACCAGGGTAATATAATGACAGGAGAGGGTAGACCAGGGTAATATAATGACAGGAGAGTGTAGACCAGGGTAATATAATGACAGGAGAGGGTAGACCAAGGCAATATAATGACAGGAGAGGGTAGACCAGGGTAATATATTGTAAGGAGAGGGTAGACCAGGGTAATATATTGTAAGGAGAGGGTAGAACAGGGTAAAATATTACAGGAGAGGGTAGACCAGGGTAATATAATGACAGGAGAGGGTAGACCAGGTTAATATAATGTCAGGAGAGGGTAGACCAGGGTAATTTATAACAGAAGAGGGTAGACCAGGGTAATATAATGACAGGAGAGGGTAGACCAGGGTAATATAATGACAGGAGAGGATAGACCAGGGTAATATAATGACAGGAGAGGGTAGACCAGGGTAATATATTGTAAGGAGAGGGTAGACCAGTGTAATATAATGTCAGGAGAGGGTAGAGCATGGTAATATAATGACAGGAGAGGGTAGACCAGGGTAATATAATGACAGGAGAGGGTAGACCAGGGTAATATATAACAGGAGAGGGTAGACCAGGGTAATATAATGACAGGAGAGGGTAGACCAGGGTAATATAATGACAGGAGAGGATAGACCAGGGTAATATAATGACAGGAGAGGGTAGACCAGGGTAATATAATGACAGGAGAGGGTAGACCAGGGTAATATAATGACAGGAAAGGGTAGACCAGGGTAATAGAATGGCAGGAGAGGGTAGACCAGGGTAATATAATGACAGGACAGGGTAGACCAGGGTAATATATAACAGAAGAGGGTAGACCAGGGTAATATAATGACAGGAGAGGGTAGACCCAGGCAATATAATGACAGGAGATTGTAGACCAGGGTAATATATTGTAAGGAGAGGGTAGACCAGGTTAATACAATGTCAGGAGAGGGTAGACCAGGGTAATACAATGACAGGAGAGGGTAGACCAGGGTAATATAATGTCAGGAGAGGGTAGACCAGGGTAATACAATGACAGGAGAGGGTAGACCAGGGTAATATAATGACAGGAGAGTGTAGACCAGGTTAATATATAACAGAAGAGGGTAGACCAGGGTAATATAATGAAAGGAGAGGGTAGACCAAGGCAATATAATGACAGGAGATTGTAGACCAGGGTAATATATTGTAAGGAGAGGGTAGACCAGGTTAATATAATGTCAGGAGAGGGTAGACCAGGGTAATACAATGACAGGAGAGGGTAGACCAGGGTAATATAATGTCAGGAGAGGGTAGACCAGGGTAATACAATGACAGGAGAGGGTAGACCAGGGTAATATAATGACAGGAAAGGGTAGACCAGGGTAATAGAATGGCAGGAGAGGGTAAACCAGGGTAATATAATGACAGGAGAGGATAGACCAGGGTAATATAATGACAGGAGAGGGTAGACCAGGGTAATATATTGTAAGGAGAGGGTAGACCAGTGTAATATAATGTCAGGAGAGGGTAGAGCATGGTAATATAATGACAGGAGAGGGTAGACCAGGGTAATATAATGACAGGAAAGGTTAGACCAGGGTAATAGAATGGCAGGAGAGGGTAGACCAGGGTAATATAATGACAGGACAGGGTAGACCAGGGTAATATATAACAGAAGAGGGTAGACCAGGGTAATATAATGACAGGAGAGGGTAGACCCAGGCAATATAATGATAGGAGATTGTAGACCAGGGTAATATATTGTAAGGAGAGGGTAGACCAGGTTAATACAATGTCAGGAGAGGGTAGACCAGGGTAATACAATGACAGGAGAGGGTAGACCAGGGTAATATAATGTCAGGAGAGGGTAGACCAGGGTAATACAATGACAGGAGAGGGTAGACCAGGGTAATATAATGACAGGAGAGTGTAGACCAGGTTAATATATAACAGAAGAGGGTAGACCAGGGTAATATAATGAAAGGAGAGGGTAGACCAAGGCAATATAATGACAGGAGATTGTAGACCAGGGTAATATATTGTAAGGAGAGGGTAGACCAGGTTAATATAATGTCAGGAGAGGGTAGACCAGGGTAATACAATGACAGGAGAGGGTAGACCAGGGTAATATAATGTCAGGAGAGGGTAGACCAGGGTAATACAATGACAGGAGAGGGTAGACCAGGGTAATATAATGACAGGAAAGGGTAGACCAGGGTAATAGAATGGCAGGAGAGGGTAAACCAGGGTAATATAATGACAGGAGAGGGTAGACCAAGGCAATATAATGACAGGAGAGGGTAGACCAGTGTAATATAATGACAGGAGAGGGTAGACCAGGGTAATATAATGTCAGGAGAGGGTAGACCAGGGTAATATAATGACAGGAGAGGGTAGACCAGGGTAATATAATGACAGGAGAGGGTAGACCAGGGTAATATAATGTCAGGAGAGGGTAGAGCATGGTAATATAATGACAGGAGAGGGTAGACCAGGGTAATATAATGACAGGAGAGGGTAGACCAGGGTAATATATAACAGGAGAGGGTAGACCAGGGCAATATAATGACAGGAGAGGGTAGACCAGGGTAATATAATGACAGGAGAGGGTAGACCAGGGTAATATAATGACAGGAGAGGGTAGACCAGGGTAATACAATGACAGGAGAGGGTAGACCAGGGTAATATAATGACAGGAGAGGGTAGACCAGGGTAATATAATGACAGGAGAGGGTAGACCAGGGTAATATAATGACAGGAGAGGGTAGACCAGGGTAATTTATAACAGAAGAGGGTAGACCAGGGTAATATAATGACAGGAGAGGGTAGACCAAGGCAATATAATGACAGGAGAGGGTAGACCAGGGTAATAAAATGACAGGAAAGGGTAGACCAGGGTAATATAATGACAGGAGAGGGTAGACCAGGGTAATATAATGACAGGAGAGGGTAGACCAGGGTAATATAATGACAGGAGAGGGTAGACCAGGGTAATATAATGACAGGAAAGGGTAGACCAGGGTAATAGAATGGCAGGAGAGGGTAGACCAGGGTAATATAATGACAGGAGAGTGTAGACCAGGGTAATATATAACAGAAGAGGGTAGACCAGGGTAATACAATGACAGGAGAGGGTAGACCAGGGTAATATAATGTCAGGAGAGGGTAGACCAGGGTAATACAATGACAGGAGAGGGTAGACCAGGGTAATATAATGACAGGAGAGTGTAGACCAGGGTAATATAATGACAGGAGAGGGTAGACCAGGGTAATATAATGACAGGAGAGGGTAGACCAGGGTAAAATAATGACAGGAGAGGGTAGACCAGGGTAATATATTGACAGGAAAGGGTAGACCAGGGTAATAGAATGGCAGGAGAGGGTAGACCAGGGTAATATAATGACAGGAGAGGGTAGACCAGGGTAATATATAACAGAAGAGGGTAGACCAGGGTAATATAATGACAGGAGAGGGTAGACCAAGGCAATATAATGACAGGAGATTGTAGACCAGGGTAATATATTGTAAGGAGAGGGTAGACCAGGTTAATATAATGTCAGGAGAGGGTAGACCAGGGTAATACAATGACAGGAGAGGGTAGACCAGGGTAATATAATGTCAGGAGAGGGTAGACCAGGGTAATACAATGACAGGAGAGGGTAGACCAGGGTAATATAATGACAGGAGAGTGTAGACCAGGGTAATATATAACAGAAAAGGGTAGACCAGGGTAATATAATGACAGGAGAGGGTAGACCAGGGTAATTTATAACAGAAGAGGGTAGACCAGGGTAATATAATGACAGGAGAGGGTAGACCAAGGCAATATAATGACAGGAGAGGGTAGACCAGGGTAATATAATGACAGGAGAGGGTAGACCAGGGTAATATAATGACAGGAGAGGGTAGACCAGGGTAATATAATGACAGGAGAGGGTAGACCAGGGTAATATAATGACAGGAGAGGGTAGACCAAGGCAATATAATGACAGGAGAGGGTAGACCAGGGTAATATATTGTAAGGAGAGGGTAGACCAGGGTAATATATTGTAAGGAGAGGGTAGAACAGGGTAAAATATTACAGGAGAGGGTAGACCAGGGTAATATAATGACAGGAGAGGGTAGACCAGGTTAATATAATGTCAGGAGAGGGTAGACCAGGGTAATACAATGACAGGAGAGGGTAGACCAGGGTAATATAATGACAGGAGAGGGTAGACCAGGGTAATATAATGACAGGAGAGGGTAGACCAGGGTAATATAATGACAGGAGAGGGTAGACCAGTGTAATTTATAACAGAAGAGGGTAGACCAGGGTAATATAATGACAGGAGAGGGTAGACCAAGGCAATATAATGACAGGAGAGGGTAGACCAGGGTAATATATAACAGAAGAGGGTAGACCAGGGTAATATAATGAAAGGAGAGGGTAGACCAAGGCAATATAATGACAGGAGATTGTAGACCAGGGTAATATATTGTAAGGAGAGGGTAGACCAGGTTAATTTAATGTCAGGAGAGGGTAGACCAGGGTAATACAATGACAGGAGAGGGTAGACCAGGGTAATATAATGTCAGGAGAGGGTAGACCAGGGTAATACAATGACAGGAGAGGGTAGACCAGGGTAATATAATGACAGGAAAGGGTAGACCAGGGTAATAGAATGGCAGGAGAGGGTAAACCAGGGTAATATAATGACAGGAGAGGGTAGACCAAGGCAATATAATGACAGGAGAGGGTAGACCAGGGTAATATAATGACAGGAGAGGGTAGACCAGGGTACTATAATGTCAGGAGAGGGTAGACCAGGGTAATATAATGACAGGAGAGGGTAGACCAGGGTAATATAATGACAGGAGAGGGTAGACCAGGGTAATATAATGTCAGGAGAGGGTAGAGCATGGTAATATAATGACAGGAGAGGGTAGACCAGGGTAATATAATGACAGGAGAGGGTAGACCAGGGTAATATATAACAGGGGAGGGTAGACCAGGGCAATATAATGACAGGAGAGGGTAGACCAGGGTAATATAATGACAGGAGAGGGTAGACCAGGGTAATATAATGACAGGAGAGGGTAGACCAGGGTAATACAATGACAGGAGAGGGTAGACCAGGGTAATATAATGACAGGAGAGGGTAGACCAGGGTAATATAATGACAGGAGAGGGTAGACCAGGGTAATATAATGACAGGAGAGGGTAGACCAGGGTAATTTATAACAGAAGAGGGTAGACCAGGGTAATATAATGACAGGAGAGGGTAGACAAAGGCAATATAATGACAGGAGAGGGTAGACCAGGGTAATATAATGACAGGAGAGGGTAGACCAGGGTAATATAATGACAGGAGAGGGTAGACCAGGGTAATATAATGACAGGAGAGGGTAGACCAGGGTAATATAATGACAGGAAAGGGTAGACCAGGGTAATATATAACAGGAGAGGGTAGACCAGGGCAAAATAATGACAGGAGAGGGTAGACAAGGGTAATATAATGACAGGAGAGGGTAGACCAAGGCAATATAATGACAGGAGAGGGTAGACCAGGGTAATATAATTACAGGAGATGGTAGACCAGGGTAATATATAACAGTAGAGGGTAGACCAGGGTAATATAATGACAAGAGTGGGTAGACCAGGGTAATATATAACAGTGGAGGGTAGACCAGGGTAATATAATGACAGGAAAGGGTAGACCAGGGTAATATATAACAGGAGAGGGTAGACCAGGGTAATATAATGACAGGAGAGGGTAGACCAAGGCAATATAATGTGAGGAGAGGGTAGACCAGGGTAATATAATGACAGGAGAGGGTAGACCAGGGTAATATAATGACAGGAAAGGGTAGACCAGGGTAATATATAACAGGAGAGGGTAGACCAGGGCAAAATAATGACAAGAGAGGGTAGACAATGGTAATATATTGTAAGGAGAGGGTAGACCAGGGTAATATAATGACAGGAGAGGGTAGACCAGGTTAATATAATGTCAGGAGAGGGTAGACCAGGGTAATATAATGACAGGAGAGGGTAGACCAAGGCAATACAATGACAGGAGAGGGTAGACCAGGGTAATATAATGACAGGAGAGTGTAGACCAGGGTAATATATAACAGAAAAGGGTAGACCAGGGTAATATAATGACAGGAGAGGGTAGACCAGGGTAATTTATAACAGAAGAGGGTAGACCAGGGTAATATAATGACAGGAGAGGGTAGACCAAGGCAATATAATGACAGGAGAGGGTAGACCAGGGTAATATAATGACAGGAGAGGGTAGACCAGGGTAATATAATGACAGGAGAGGGTAGACCAGGGTAATATAATGACAGGAGAGGGTAGACCAGGGTAATATAATGACAGGAGAGGGTAGACCAGGGTAATATAATGACAGGAGAGGGTAGACCAGGGTAATTTATAACAGAAGAGGGTAGACCAGGGTAATATAATGACAGGAGAGGGTAGACCAATAATATATGACAGGAGATTGTAGACCAGGGTAATATATAACAGAAGAGGGTAGACCAGGGTAATATAATGACAGGAGAGGGTAGACCAAGGCAATATAATGACAGGAGATTGTAGACCAGGGTAATATATTGTAAGGAGAGGGTAGACCAGGTTAATTTAATGTCAGGAGAGGGTAGACCAGGGTAATACAATGACAGGAGAGGGTAGACCAGGGTAATATAATGTCAGGAGAGGGTAGACCAGGGTAATACAATGACAGGAGAGGGTAGACCAGGGTAATATAATGACAGGAAAGGGTAGACCAGGGTAATAGAATGGCAGGAGAGGGTAAACCAGGGTAATATAATGACAGGAGAGGGTAGACCAAGGCAATATAATGACAGGAGAGGGTAGACCAGTGTAATATAATGACAGGAGAGGGTAGACCAGGGTACTATAATGTCAGGAGAGGGTAGACCAGGGTAATATAATGACAGGAGAGGGTATACCAGGGTAATATAATGACAGGAGAGGGTAGACCAGGGTAATATAATGTCAGGAGAGGGTAGAGCATGGTAATATAATGACAGGAGAGGGTAGACCAGGGTAATATAATGACAGGAGAGGGTAGACCAGGGTAAAATATAACAGGAGAGGGTAGACCAGGGCAATATAATGACAGGAGAGGGTAGACCAGGGTAATATAATGACAGGAGAGGGTAGACCAGGGTAATACAATGACAGGAGAGGGTAGACCAGGGTAATATAATGACAGGAGAGGGTAGACCAGGGTAATATAATGACAGGAGAGGGTAGACCAGGGTAATATAATGACAGGAGAGGGTAGACCAGGGTAATTTATAACAGAAGAGGGTAGACCAGGGTAATATAATGACAGGAGAGGGTAGACAAAGGCAATATAATGACAGGAGAGGGTAGACCAGGGTAATATAATGACAGGAGAGGGTAGACCAGGGTAATATAATGACAGGAGAGGGTAGACCAGGGTAATATAATGACAGGAGAGGGTAGACCAGGGTAATATAATGACAGGAAAGGGTAGACCAGGGTAATATATAACAGGAGAGGGTAGACCAGGGCAAAATAATGACAGGAGAGGGTAGACAAGGGTAATATAATGACAGGAGAGGGTAGACCAAGGCAATATAATGACAGGAGAGGGTAGACCAGGGTAATATAATTACAGGAGATGGTAGACCAGGGTAATATATAACAGTAGAGGGTAGACCAGGGTAATATAATGACAAGAGTGGGTAGACCAGGGTAATATATAACAGTGGAGGGTAGACCAGGGTAACATAATGACAGGAGAGGGTAGACCAGGGTAATAGATAACAGTAGAGGGTAGACCAGGGTAATATAATGACAGGAAAGGGTAGACCAGGGTAATATATAACAGGAGAGGGTAGACCAGGGTAATATAATGACAGGAGAGGGTAGACCAAGGCAATATAATGTGAGGAGAGGGTAGACCAGGGTAATATAATGACAGGAGAGGCTAGACCAGGGTAATATAATGACAGGAAAGGGTAGACCAGGGTAATATATAACAGGAGAGGGTAGACCAGGGCAAAATAATGACAGGAGAGGGTAGACAATGGTAATATATTGTAAGGAGAGGGTAGACCAGGGTAATATAATGACAGGAGAGGGTAGACCAGGTTAATATAATGTCAGGAGAGGGTAGACCAGGGTAATATAATGACAGGAGAGGGTAGACCAAGGCAATATAATGACAGGAGAGGGTAGACCAGGGTAATATATTGTAAAGAGAGGGTAGACCAGGGTACAATATTACAGGAGAGGGTAGACCAGGGTAATATAATGACAGAAGAGGGTAGACCAGGTTAATATAATGACAGGAGAGAGTAGACCAGGTTAATACAATGACAGGAGAGGGTAGACCAAGGCAATATAATGAGAGGAGAGGGTAGACCAGGGTAATATAATTACAGGAGATGGTAGACCAGGGTAATATAATGTCAGGAGAGGGTAGACCAGGGTAATATAATGACAGGAGAGGGTAGTCCAAGGCAATATAATGACAGGAGAGAGTAGACCAGGGTAATATAATGACAGGAGAGGGTAGACCAAGGCAATATAATGACAGGAGAGGGTAGACAAGGGTAATATAATGACAGGAGAGGGTAGACCAGGTTAATATAATGACAGGAGAGAGTAGACCAGGTTAATACAATGACAGGAGAGGGTAGACCAAGGCAATATAATGACAGGAGAGGGTAGACAAGGGTAATATAATGACAGGAGAGGGTAGATCAGGGTAATATAATGACAGGAAAGGGTAGACCAGGGTAATATATAACAGGAGAGGGTAGACCAGGGCAAAATAATGACAGGAGAGGGTAGACAAGGGTAATATAATGACAGGAGAGGGTAGACCAGGGTAATATAATGACAGGAGAGGGTAGTCCATGGTAATATAATGACAGGAGAGGGTAGACCAGGGTAATATAATGACAGGAGAGGGTAGACCAGGGTAATATAATGACAGGAGAGGGTAGACCAGGGTAATATAATGACAGGAGAGGGTAGACCAGGGTAATATAATGACAGGAAAGGGTAGACCAGGGTAATATATAACAGGAGAGGGTAGACCAGGGCAAAATAATGACAGGAGAGGGTAGACAAGGGTAATATAATGACAGGAGAGGGTAGACCAAGGCAATATAATGACAGGAGAGGGTAGACCAGGGTAATATAATTACAGGAGATGGTAGACCAGGGTAATATATAACAGTAGAGGGTAGACCAGGGTAATATAATGACAAGAGTGGGTAGACCAGGGTAATATATAACAGTGGAGGGTAGACCAGGGTAACATAATGACAGGAGAGGGTAGACCAGGGTAATAGATAACAGTAGAGGGTAGACCAGGGTAATATAATGACAGGAAAGGGTAGACCAGGGTAATATATAACAGGAGAGGGTAGACCAGGGTAATATAATGACAGGAGAGGGTAGACCAAGGCAATATAATGAGAGGAGATGGTAGACCAGGGTAATATATAACAGTAGAGGGTAGACCAGGGTAATATAATGACAAGAGTGGGTAGACCAGGGTAATATATAACAGTGGAGGGTAGACCAGGGTAACATAATGACAGGAGAGGGTAGACCAGGGTAATAGATAACAGTAGAGGGTAGACCAGGGTAATATAATGACAGGAAAGGGTAGACCAGGGTAATATATAACAGGAGAGGGTAGACCAGGGTAATATAATGACATGAGAGGGTAGACCAAGGCAATATAATGTGAGGAGAGGGTAGACCAGGGTAATATAATGACAGGAGAGGGTAGACCAGGGTAATATAATGACAGGAAAGGGTAGACCAGGGTAATATATAACAGGAGAGGGTAGACCAGGGCAAAATAATGACAGGAGAGGGTAGACAATGGTAATATATTGTAAGGAGAGGGTAGACCAGGGTAATATAATGACAGGAGAGGGTAGACCAGGTTAATATAATGTCAGGAGAGGGTAGACCAGGGTATTATAATGACAGGAGAGGGTAGACCAAGGCAATACAATGACAGGAGAGGGTAGACCAGGGTAATATAATGACAGGAGAGTGTAGACCAGGGTAATATATAACAGAAAAGGGTAGACCAGGGTAATATAATGACAGGAGAGGGTAGACCAGGGTAATTTATAACAGAAGAGGGTAGACCAGGGTAATATAATGACAGGAGAGGGTAGACCAAGGCAATATAATGACAGGAGAGGGTAGACCAGGGTAATATAATGACAGGAGAGGGTAGACCAGGTTAATATAATGTCAGGAGAGGGTAGACCAGGGTAATATAATGACAGGAGAGGGTAGACCAAGGCAATACAATGACAGGAGAGGGTAGACCAGGGTAATATAATGACAGGAGAGTGTAGACCAGGGTAATATATAACAGAAAAGGGTAGACCAGGGTAATATAATGACAGGAGAGGGTAGACCAGGGTAATTTATAACAGAAGAGGGTAGACCAGGGTAATATAATGACAGGAGAGGGTAGACCAAGGCAATATAATGACAGGAGAGGGTAGACCAGGGTAATATAATGACAGGAGAGGGTAGACCAGGGTAATATAATGACAGGAGAGGGTAGACCAGGGTAATATAATGACAGGAGAGGGTAGACCAGGGTAATATACAACAGGAGAGGGTAGACCAGGGCAAAATAATGACAGGAGAGGGTAGACAATGGTAATATATTGTAAGGAGAGGGTAGACCAGGGTAATATAATGACAGGAGAGGGTAGACCAGGTTAATATAATGTCAGGAGAGGGTAGACCAGGGTAATATAATGACAGGAGAGGGTAGACCAAGGCAATACAATGACAGGAGAGGGTAGACCAGGGTAATATAATGACAGGAGAGTGTAGACCAGGGTAATATATAACAGAAAAGGGTAGACCAGGGTAATATAATGACAGGAGAGGGTAGACCAGGGTAATTTATAACAGAAGAGGGTAGACCAGGGTAATATAATGACAGGAGAGGGTAGACCAAGGCAATATAATGACAGGAGAGGGTAGACCAGGGTAATATAATGACAGGAGAGGGTAGACCAGGGTAATATAATGACAGGAGAGGGTAGACCAGGGTAATATAATGACAGGAGAGGGTAGACCAGGGTAATATAATGAAAGGAGAGGGTAGACCAGGGTAATATAATGACAGGAGAGGGTAGACCAAGGCAATATAATGACAGGAGAGGGTAGACCAGGGTAATATAATGACAGGAGAGGGTAGACCAGGGTAATATAATGACAGGAAAGGGTAGACCAGGGTAATATATAACAGGAGAGGGTAGACCAGGGCAAAATAATGACAGGAGAGGGTAGACCAGGGTAATATAATGACAGGAGAGGGTAGACCAAGGCAATATAATGACAGGAGAGGGTAGACCAGGGTAATATAATTACAGGAGATGGTAGACCAGGGTAATATATAACAGTAGAGGGTAGACCAGGGTAATATAATGACAAGAGTGGGTAGACCAGGGTAATATATAACAGTGGAGGGTAGACCAGGGTAACATAATGACAGGAGAGGGTAGACCAGGGTAATAGATAACAGTAGAGGGTAGACCAGGGTAATATAATGACAGGAAAGGGTAGACCAGGGTAATATATAACAGGAGAGGGTAGACCAGGGTAATATAATGACAGGAGAGGGTAGACCAAGGCAATATAATGTGAGGAGAGGGTAGACCAGGGTAATATAATGACAGGAGAGGCTAGACCAGGGTAATATAATGACAGGAAAGGGTAGACCAGGGTAATATATAACAGGAGAGGGTAGAACAGGGCAAAATAATGACAGGAGAGGGTAGACAATGGTAATATATTGTAAGGAGAGGGTAGACCAGGGTAATATAATGACAGGAGAGGGTAGACCAGGTTAATATAATGTCAGGAGAGGGTAGACCAGGGTAATATAATGACAGGAGAGGGTAGACCAAGGCAATATAATGACAGGAGAGGGTAGACCAGGGTAATATATTGTAAAGAGAGGGTAGACCAGGGTACAATATTACAGGAGAGGGTAGACCAGGGTAATATAATGACAGAAGAGGGTAGACCAGGTTAATATAATGACAGGAGAGAGTAGACCAGGTTAATACAATGACAGGAGAGGGTAGACCAAGGCAATATAATGAGAGGAGAGGGTAGACCAGGGTAATATAATTACAGGAGATGGTAGACCAGGGTAATATAATGTCAGGAGAGGGTAGACCAGGGTAATATAATGACAGGAGAGGGTAGTCCAAGGCAATATAATGACAGGAGAGAGTAGACCAGGGTAATATAATGACAGGAGAGGGTAGACCAAGGCAATATAATGACAGGAGAGGGTAGACAAGGGTAATATAATGACAGGAGAGGGTAGACCAGGTTAATATAATGACAGGAGAGAGTAGACCAGGTTAATACAATGACAGGAGAGGGTAGACCAAGGCAATATAATGACAGGAGAGGGTAGACAAGGGTAATATAATGACAGGAGAGGGTAGATCAGGGTAATATAATGACAGGAAAGGGTAGACCAGGGTAATATATAACAGGAGAGGGTAGACCAGGGCAAAATAATGACAGGAGAGGGTAGACAAGGGTAATATAATGACAGGAGAGGGTAGACCAGGGTAATATAATGACAGGAGAGGGTAGTCCATGGTAATATAATGACAGGAGAGGGTAGACCAGGGTAATATAATGACAGGAGAGGGTAGACCAGGGTAATATAATGACAGGAGAGGGTAGACCAGGGTAATATAATGACAGGAGAGGGTAGACCAGGGTAATATAATGACAGGAAAGGGTAGACCAGGGTAATATATAACAGGAGAGGGTAGACCAGGGCAAAATAATGACAGGAGAGGGTAGACAAGGGTAATATAATGACAGGAGAGGGTAGACCAAGGCAATATAATGACAGGAGAGGGTAGACCAGGGTAATATAATTACAGGAGATGGTAGACCAGGGTAATATATAACAGTAGAGGGTAGACCAGGGTAATATAATGACAAGAGTGGGTAGACCAGGGTAATATATAACAGTGGAGGGTAGACCAGGGTAACATAATGACAGGAGAGGGTAGACCAGGGTAATAGATAACAGTAGAGGGTAGACCAGGGTAATATAATGACAGGAAAGGGTAGACCAGGGTAATATATAACAGGAGAGGGTAGACCAGGGTAATATAATGACAGGAGAGGGTAGACCAAGGCAATATAATGAGAGGAGATGGTAGACCAGGGTAATATATAACAGTAGAGGGTAGACCAGGGTAATATAATGACAAGAGTGGGTAGACCAGGGTAATATATAACAGTGGAGGGTAGACCAGGGTAACATAATGACAGGAGAGGGTAGACCAGGGTAATAGATAACAGTAGAGGGTAGACCAGGGTAATATAATGACAGGAAAGGGTAGACCAGGGTAATATATAACAGGAGAGGGTAGACCAGGGTAATATAATGACATGAGAGGGTAGACCAAGGCAATATAATGTGAGGAGAGGGTAGACCAGGGTAATATAATGACAGGAGAGGGTAGACCAGGGTAATATAATGACAGGAAAGGGTAGACCAGGGTAATATATAACAGGAGAGGGTAGACCAGGGCAAAATAATGACAGGAGAGGGTAGACAATGGTAATATATTGTAAAGGAGAGGGTAGACCAGGGTAATATAATGACAGGAGAGGGTAGACCAAGGCAATATAATGACAGGAGAGGGTAGACCAGGGTAATATATTGTAAAGAGAGGGTAGACCAGGGTACAATATTACAGGAGAGGGTAGACCAGGGTAATATAATGACAGAAGAGGGTAGACCAGGTTAATATAATGACAGGAGAGAGTAGACCAGGTTAATACAATGACAGGAGAGGGTAGACCAAGGCAATATAATGAGAGGAGAGGGTAGACCAGGGTAATATAATTACAGGAGATGGTAGACCAGGGTAATATAATGTCAGGAGAGGGTAGACCAGGGTAATATAATGACAGGAGAGGGTAGTCCAAGGCAATATAATGACAGGAGAGAGTAGACCAGGGTAATATAATGACAGGAGAGGGTAGACCAAGGCAATATAATGACAGGAGAGGGTAGACAAGGGTAATATAATGACAGGAGAGGGTAGACCAGGTTAATATAATGACAGGAGAGAGTAGACCAGGTTAATACAATGACAGGAGAGGGTAGACCAAGGCAATATAATGACAGGAGAGGGTAGACAAGGGTAATACAATGACAGGAGAGGGTAGATCAGGGTAATATAATGACAGGAAAGGGTAGACCAGGGTAATATATAACAGGAGAGGGTAGACCAGGGCAAAATAATGACAGGAGAGGGTAGACAAGGGTAATATAATGACAGGAGAGGGTAGACCAGGGTAATATAATGACAGGAGAGGGTAGTCCATGGTAATATAATGACAGGAGAGGGTAGACCAGGGTAATATAATGACAGGAGAGGGTAGACCAGGGTAATATAATGACAGGAGAGGGTAGACCAGGGTAATATAATGACAGGAGAGGGTAGACCAGGGTAATATAATGACAGGAAAGGGTAGACCAGGGTAATATATAACAGGAGAGGGTAGACCAGGGCAAAATAATGACAGGAGAGGGTAGACAAGGGTAATATAATGACAGGAGAGGGTAGACCAAGGCAATATAATGACAGGAGAGGGTAGACCAGGGTAATATAATTACAGGAGATGGTAGACCAGGGTAATATATAACAGTAGAGGGTAGACCAGGGTAACATAATGACAGGAGAGGGTAGACCAGGGTAATAGATAACAGTAGAGGGTAGACCAGGGTAATATAATGACAGGAAAGGGTAGACCAGGGTAATATATAACAGGAGAGGGTAGACCAGGGTAATATAATGACAGGAGAGGGTAGACCAAGGCAATATAATGAGAGGAGAGGGTAGACCAGGGTAATATAATGACAGGAGAGGGTAGACCAGGGTAATATAATGACAGGAAAGGGTAGACCAGGGTAATATAATGACAGGAGAGGGTAGACCAGGGTAATATATAACAGGAGAGGGTAGACCAGGGCAATATAATGACAGGAGAGGGTAGACCAGGGTAATATAATGACAGGAGAGGGTAGACCAGGGTAATACAATGACAGGAGAGGGTAGACAAGGGTAATATCATGACAGGAGAGGGTAGACCAGGGTAATATAATGACAGGAGAGGGTAGACCAGGGTAATATAATGACAGGAGAGGGTAGACCAGGGTAATTTATAACAGAAGAGGGTAGACCAGGGTAATATAATGACAGGAGAGGGTAGACAAGGGTAATATCATGACAGGAGAGGGTAGACCAGGGTAATACAATGACAGGAGAGGGTAGACAAGGGTAATATATTGTAAGGAGAGGGTAGACCAGGGTAATATAATGACAGGAGAGGGTAGACCAGGGTAATATAATGACAGGGGAGGGTAGACCAGGGTAATATAATGACAGGAGAGGGTAGACCAGGGTAATATAATGACAGGAGAGGGTAGACCAGGGTAATATAATGACAGGAAAGGGTAGACCAGGGTAATATATAACAGGAGAGGGTAGACCAGGGCAAAATAATGACAGGAGAGGGTAGACAAGGGTAATATAATGACAGGAGAGGGTAGACCAAGGCAATATAATGACAGGAGAGGGTAGACCAGGGTAATATAATTACAGGAGATGGTAGACCAGGGTAATATATAACAGTAGAGGGTAGACCAGGGTAATATAATGACAAGAGTGGGTAGACCAGGGTAATATATAACAGTGGAGGGTAGACCAGGGTAACATAATGACAGGAGAGGGTAGACCAGGGTAATAGATAACAGTAGAGGGTAGACCAGGGTAATACAATGACAGGAAAGGGTAGACCAGGGTAATATATAACAGGAGAGGGTAGACCAGGGTAATATAATGACAGGAGAGGGTAGACCAAGGCAATATAATGAGAGGAGAGGGTAGACCAGGGTAATATAATGACAGGAGAGGGTAGACCAGGGTAATATAATGACAGGAAAGGGTAGACCAGGGTAATATATAACAGGAGACGGTAGACCAGGGCAAAATAATGACAGGAGAGGGTAGACAATGGTAATATATTGTAAGGAGAGGGTAGACCAGGGTAATATAATGACAGGAGAGGGTAGACCAGGTTAATATAATGTCAGGAGAGGGTAGACCAGGGTAATATAATGACAGGAGAGGGTAGACCAAGGCAATATAATGACAGGAGAGGGTAGACCAGGGTAATATATTGTAAAGAGAGGGTAGACCAGGGTACAATATTACAGGAGAGGGTAGACCAGGGTAATATAATGACAGAAGAGGGTAGACCAGGTTAATATAATGACAGGAGAGAGTAGACCAGGTTAATACAATGACAGGAGAGGGTAGACCAAGGCAATATAATGAGAGGAGAGGGTAGACCAGGGTAATATAATTACAGGAGATGGTAGACCAGGGTAATATAATGTCAGGAGAGGGTAGACCAGGGTAATATAATGACAGGAGAGGGTAGACCAGGGTAATATAATGACAGGAGAGGGTAGACCAAGGCAATATAATGACAGGAGAGGGTAGACCAAGGCAATATAATGACAGGAGAGGGTAGACCAAGGCAATATAATGACAGGAGAGGGTAGACAAGGGTAATATAATGACAGGAGAGGGTAGACCAGGTTAATATAATGACAGGAGAGAGTAGACCAGGTTAATACAATGACAGGAGAGGGTAGACCAAGGCAATATAATGACAGGAGAGGGTAGACAAGGGTAATATAATGACAGGAGAGGGTAGATCAGGGTAATATAATGACAGGAAAGGGTAGACCAGGGTAATATATAACAGGAGAGGGTAGACCAGGGCAAAATAATGACAGGAGAGGGTAGACAAGGGTAATATAATGACAGGAGAGGGTAGACCAGGGTAATATAATGACAGGAGAGGGTAGTCCAGGGTAATATAATGACAGGAGAGGGTAGACCAGGGTAATATAATGACAGGAGAGGGTAGACCAGGGTAATATAATGACAGGAGAGGGTAGACCAGGGTAATATAATGACAGGAGAGGGTAGACCAGGGTAATATAATGACAGGAAAGGGTAGACCAGGGTAATATATAACAGGAGAGGGTAGACCAGGGCAAAATAATGACAGGAGAGGGTAGACAAGGGTAATATAATGACAGGAGAGGGTAGACCAAGGCAATACAATGACAGGAGAGGGTAGACCAGGGTAATATAATTACAGGAGATGGTAGACCAGGGTAATATATAACAGTAGAGGGTAGACCAGGGTAATATAATGACAAGAGTGGGTAGACCAGGGTAATATATAACAGTGGAGGGTAGACCAGGGTAACATAATGACAGGAGAGGGTAGACCAGGGTAATAGATAACAGTAGAGGGTAGACCAGGGTAATATAATGACAGGAAAGGGTAGACCAGGGTAATATATAACAGGAGAGGGTAGACCAGGGTAATATAATGACAGGAGAGGGTAGACCAAGGCAATATAATGAGAGGAGAGGGTAGACCAGGGTAATATAATGACAGGAGAGGGTAGACCAGGGTAATATAATGACAGGAAAGGGTAGACCAGGGTAATATATAACAGGAGAGGGTAGACCAGGGCAAAATAATGACAGGAGAGGGTAGACAATGGTAATATATTGTAAGGAGAGGGTAGACCAGGGTAATATAATGTCAGGAGAGGGTAGACCAGGGTAATATAATGACAGGAGAGGGTAGTCCAAGGCAATATAATGACAGGAGAGAGTAGACCAGGGTAATATAATGACAGGAGAGGGTAGACCAAGGCAATATAATGACAGGAGAGGGTAGACCAAGGCAATATAATGACAGGAGAGGGTAGACCAAGGCAATATAATGACAGGAGAGGGTAGACAAGGGTAATATAATGACAGGAGAGGGTAGACCAGGTTAATATAATGACAGGAGAGAGTAGACCAGGTTAATACAATGACAGGAGAGGGTAGACCAAGGCAATATAATGACAGGAGAGGGTAGACAAGGGTAATATAATGACAGGAGAGGGTAGATCAGGGTAATATAATGACAGGAAAGGGTAGACCAGGGTAATATATAACAGGAGAGGGTAGACCAGGGCAAAATAATGACAGGAGAGGGTAGACAAGGGTAATATAATGACAGGAGAGGGTAGACCAGGGTAATATAATGACAGGAGAGGGTAGTCCAGGGTAATATAATGACAGGAGAGGGTAGACCAGGGTAATATAATGACAGGAGAGGGTAGACCAGGGTAATATAATGACAGGAGAGGGTAGACCAGGGTAATATAATGACAGGAGAGGGTAGACCAGGGTAATATAATGACAGGAAAGGGTAGACCTAGGGTAATATATAACAGGAGAGGGTAGACCAGGGCAAAATAATGACAGGAGAGGGTAGACAAGGGTAATATAATGACAGGAGAGGGTAGACCAAGGCAATATAATGACAGGAGAGGGTAGACCAGGGTAATATAATTACAGGAGATGGTAGACCAGGGTAATATATAACAGTAGAGGGTAGACCAGGGTAATATAATGACAAGAGTGGGTAGACCAGGGTAATATATAACAGTGGAGGGTAGACCAGGGTAACATAATGACAGGAGAGGGTAGACCAGGGTAATAGATAACAGTAGAGGGTAGACCAAGGTAATATAATGACAGGAAAGGGTAGACCAGGGTAATATATAACAGGAGAGGGTAGACCAGGGTAATATAATGACAGGAGAGGGTAGACCAAGGCAATATAATGAGAGGAGAGGGTAGACCAGGGTAATATAATGACAGGAGAGGGTAGACCAGGGTAATATAATGACAGGAAAGGGTAGACCAGGGTAATATATAACAGGAGAGGGTAGACCAGGGCAAAATAATGACAGGAGAGGGTAGACAATGGTAATATATTGTAAGGAGAGGGTAGACCAGGGTAATATAATGACAGGAGAGGGTAGACCAGGTTAATATAATGTCAGGAGAGGGTAGACCAGGGTAATATAATGACAGGAGAGGGTAGACCAAGGCAATATAATAACAGGAGAGGGTAGACCAGGGTAATATATTGTAAAGAGAGGGTAGACCAGGGTACAATATTACAGGAGAGGGTAGACCAGGGTAATATAATGACAGAAGAGGGTAGACCAGGTTAATATAATGACAGGAGAGAGTAGACCAGGTTAATACAATGACAGGAGAGGGTAGACCAAGGCAATATAATGAGAGGAGAGGGTAGACCAGGGTAATATAATTACAGGAGATGGTAGACCAGGGTAATATATAACAGGAGAGGGTAGACCAGGGCAAAATAATGACAGGAGAGGGTAGACAATGGTAATATATTGTAAGGAGAGGGTAGACCAGGGTAATATAATGACAGGAGAGGGTAGACCAGGTTAATATAATGACAGGAGAGAGTAGACCAGGTTAATACAATGACAGGAGAGGGTAGACCAAGGCAATATAATGACAGGAGAGGGTAGACCAAGGCAATATAATGACAGGAGAGGGTAGACCAAGGCAATATAATGACAGGAGAGGGTAGACAAGGGTAATGTAATGACAGGAGAGGGTAGACCAGGTTAATATAATGACAGGAGAGAGTAGACCAGGTTAATACAATGACAGGAGAGGGTAGACCAAGGCAATATAATGACAGGAGAGGGTAGACAAGGGTAATATAATGACAGGAGAGGGTAGATCAGGGTAATATAATGACAGGAAAGGGTAGACCAGGGTAATATATAACAGGAGAGGGTAGACCAGGGCAAAATAATGACAGGAGAGGGTAGACAAGGGTAATATAATGACAGGAGAGGGTAGACCAGGGTAATATAATGACAGGAGAGGGTAGTCCAGGGTAATATAATGACAGGAGAGGGTAGACCAGGGTAATATAATGACAGGAGAGGGTAGACCAAGGCAATATAATGACCGGAGAAGGTTGACCAGGGTAATATAATTACGGAAGATGGTAGACCAGGGTAATATATAACAGTAGAGGGTAGACCAGGGTAATATAATGACAAGAGAGGGTAGACCAGGGTAATAGATAACAGTGGAGGGTAGACCAGGGTAACATAATGACAGGAGAGGGTAGACCAGGGTAATAGATAACAGTAGAGGGTAGACCAGGGTAATATAATGACAGGAAAGGGTAGACCAGGGTAATATATAACAGGAGAGGGTAGACCAGGGTAATATAATGACAGGAGAGGGTTGACCAAGGCAATATAATGAGAGGAGAGGGTAGACCAGGGTAATATAATGACAGGAGAGGGTAGACCAGGGTAATATAATGACAGGAAAGGGTAGACCAGGGTAATATAATGACAGGAGAGGGTAGACCAGGGTAATAGAATGGCAGGAGAGGGTAGACCAGGGTAATATAATGACAGGAGAGGGGAGACCAGGGTAATATATAACAGAACAGGGTAGACCCGGGGTAATATAATGACAGGAGAGGGTAGACCAAGGCAATATAATGACAGGAGAGGGTAGACCAGGGTAATATAATGTCAGGAGAGGGTAGACCAGGGTAATATAATGACAGGAGAGGGTAGACCAGGGTAATATAATGTCAGGAGAGGGTAGACCAGGGTAATATAATGACAGGAGAGGGTAGACCAAGGCAATATAATGACAGGAGAGGGTAGACCAGGGTAAAATATTGTAAGGAGAGGGTAGACCAGGGTACAATATTACAGGAGAGGGTAGACCAGGGTAATATAATGACAGAAGAGAGTAGACCAGGTTAATACAATGACAGGAGAGGGTAGACCAGGGTAATATAATGACAGGAGAGGGTAGACCAGGGTAATGTAATGTCAGAAGAGGGTAGACCAGGGTAATATAATGACAGGATAGGGTAGACCAGTGTAATATAATGACAGGAAAGGGTAGACCAGGGTAATATATAACAGGAGAGGGTAGACAAGGGCAAAATAATGACAGGAGAGGGTAGACAAGGGTAATATAATGAGAGGAGAGGGTAGACCAGGGTAATATAATGACAGGAGAGGGTAGACCAGGGTAAGATAATGACAGGAAAGGGTAGACCAGGGTAATAGAATGGCAGGAGAGGGTAGACAAGGGTAATATAATGACAGGAGAGGGTAGACCAGGGTAATATATAACAGAAGAGGGTAGACCAGGGTAATATAATGACAGGAGAGGGTAGACCAAGGCAATATAATGACAGGAGAGGGTAGACCAGGGTAATATATTGTAATGAGAGGGTAGACCAGGGTACAATATTACAGGAGAGTGTAGACCAGGGTAATATAATGACAGGAGAGGGTAGACCAGGTTAATATAATGTCAGGAGAGGGTAGACCAGGGTAATACAATGACAGGAGAGGGTAGACCAAGGCAATATAATGACAGGAGAGGGTAGACCAGGGTAATATATTGTAAGGAGAGGGTAGACCAGGGTACAATATTACAGAAGAGGGTAGACCAGGGTAATATATAACAGAAGAGGGTAGACCAGGTTAATATAATGACAGGAGAGGGTAGACCAGGTTAATACAATGACAGGAGAGGGTAGACCAGGGTAATACCATGACAGGAGAGTTAGACAGGGTAATATATAACAGGAGAGGGTAACCAGGGTAATATAATGACAGTGGAGAGGGTAGACCAGGGTAATAGAATGACAGGAGAGGGTAGACCAGGGTAATATTTTGACAGGAGAGGGTAGACCAGGGTAATAGAATGACAGTGGAGAAGGTAGACCAGGGTAATATACAACAGGAGAGGGTAGACCAGGGTAATATATAACAGGAGAGGGTAGACCAGGGTAATATAATGACAGTGGAGAGGGTAGACCAGGGTAATATAATGACAGGAGAGGGTAGACCAGGGTAATATAATGTCAGGAGAGGGTATACCAGAGTAATACAATGTCAGGAGAGGGTAGACCAAGGCAATATAATGACAGGAGAGGGTAGACAAGGGTAATATAATGACAGGAGAGGGTAGATCAGGGTAATATAATGACAGGAAAGGGTAGACCAGGGTAATATATAACAGGAGAGGGTAGACCAGGGCAAAATAATGACAGGAGAGGGTAGACAAGGGTAATATAATGACAGGAGAGGGTAGACCAGGGTAATATAATGACAGGAGAGGGTAGTCCAGGGTAATATAATGACAGGAGAGGGTAGACCAGGGTAATATAATGACAGGAGAGGGTAGACCAGGGTAATATAATGACAGGAGAGGGTAGACCAGGGTAATATAATGACAGGAGAGGGTAGACCAGGGTAATATAATGACAGGAAAGGGTAGACCAGGGTAATATATAACAGGAGAGGGTAGACCAGGGCAAAATAATGACAGGAGAGGGTAGACAAGGGTAATATAATGACAGGAGAGGGTAGACCAAGGCAATATAATGACAGGAGAGGGTAGACCAGGGTAATATAATTACAGGAGATGGTAGACCAGGGTAATATATAACAGTAGAGGGTAGACCAGGGTAATATAATGACAAGAGTGGGTAGACCAGGGTAATATATAACAGTGGAGGGTAGACCAGGGTAACATAATGACAGGAGAGGGTAGACCAGGGTAATAGATAACAGTAGAGGGTAGACCAAGGTAATATAATGACAGGAAAGGGTAGACCAGGGTAATATATAACAGGAGAGGGTAGACCAGGGTAATATAATGACAGGAGAGGGTAGACCAAGGCAATATAATGAGAGGAGAGGGTAGACCAGGGTAATATAATGACAGGAGAGGGTAGACCAGGGTAATATAATGACAGGAAAGGGTAGACCAGGGTAATATATAACAGGAGAGGGTAGACCAGGGCAAAATAATGACAGGAGAGGGTAGACAATGGTAATATATTGTAAGGAGAGGGTAGACCAGGGTAATAGAATGACAGGAGAGGGTAGACCAGGTTAATATAATGTCAGGAGAGGGTAGACCAGGGTAATATAATGACAGGAGAGGGTAGACCAAGGCAATATAATGACAGGAGAGGGTAGACCAGGGTAATATATTGTAAAGAGAGGGTAGACCAGGGTACAATATTACAGGAGAGGGTAGACCAGGGTAATATAATGACAGAAGAGGGTAGACCAGGTTAATATAATGACAGGAGAGAGTAGACCAGGTTAATACAATGACAGGAGAGGGTAGACCAAGGCAATATAATGAGAGGAGAGGGTAGACCAGGGTAATATAATTACAGGAGATGGTAGACCAGGGTAATATATAACAGGAGAGGGTAGACCAGGGCAAAATAATGACAGGAGAGGGTAGACAATGGTAATATATTGTAAGGAGAGGGTAGACCAGGGTAATATAATGACAGGAGAGGGTAGACCAGGTTAATATAATGACAGGAGAGAGTAGACCAGGTTAATACAATGACAGGAGAGGGTAGACCAAGGCAATATAATGACAGGAGAGGGTAGACCAGGGCAATATAATGACAGGAGAGGGTAGACCAAGGCAATATAATGACAGGAGAGGGTAGACAAGGGTAATATAATGACAGGAGAGGGTAGACCAGGTTAATATAATGACAGGAGAGAGTAGACCAGGTTAATACAATGACAGGAGAGGGTAGACCAAGGCAATATAATGACAGGAGAGGGTAGACAAGGGTAATATAATGACAGGAGAGGGTAGATCAGGGTAATATAATGACAGGAAAGGGTAGACCAGGGTAATATATAACAGGAGAGGGTAGACCAGGGCAAAATAATGACAGGAGAGGGTAGACAAGGGTAATATAATGACAGGAGAGGGTAGACCAGGGTAATATAATGACAGGAGAGGGCAGTCCAGGGTAATATAATGACAGGAGAGGGTAGACCAGGGTAATATAATGACAGGAGAGGGTAGACCAAGGCAATATAATGACAGGAGAGGGTAGACCAGGGTAATATAATTACGGAAGATGGTAGACCAGGGTAATATATAACAGTAGAGGGTAGACCAGGGTAATATAATGACAAGAGAGGGTAGACCAGGGTAATAGATAACAGTGGAGGGTAGACCAGGGTAACATAATGACAGGAGAGGGTAGACCAGGGTAATAGATAACAGTAGAGGGTAGACCAGGGTAATATAATGACAGGAAAGGGTAGACCAGGGTAATATATAACAGGAGAGGGTAGACCAGGGTAATATAATGACAGGAGAGGGTTGACCAAGGCAATATAATGAGAGGAGAGGGTAGACCAGGGTAATATAATGACAGGAGAGGGTAGACCAGGGTAATATAATGACAGGAAAGGGTAGACCAGGGTAATATAATGACAGGAGAGGGTAGACCAGGGTAATAGAATGGCAGGAGAGGGTAGACCAGGGTAATATAATGACAGGAGAGGGGAGACCAGGGTAATATATAACAGAAAAGGGTAGACCCGGGGAAATATAATGACAGGAGAGGGTAGACCAAGGCAATATAATGACAGGAGAGGGTAGACCAGGGTAATATAATGTCAGGAGAGGGTAGACCAGGGTAATATAATGACAGGAGAGGGTAGACCAGGGTAATATAATGTAAGGAGAGGGTAGACCAGGGTAATATAATGACAGGAGAGGGTAGACCAAGGCAATATAATGACAGGAGAGGGTAGACCAGGGTAATATATTGTAAAGAGAGGGTAGACCAGGGTACAATATTACAGGAGAGGGTAGACCAGGGTAATATAATGACAGAAGAGGGTAGACCAGGTTAATATAATGACAGGAGAGAGTAGACCAGGTTAATACAATGACAGGAGAGGGTAGACCAAGGCAATATAATGAGAGGAGAGGGTAGACCAGGGTAATATAATTACAGGAGATGGTAGACCAGGGTAATATATAACAGGAGAGGGTAGACCAGGGCAAAATAATGACAGGAGAGGGTAGACAATGGTAATATATTGTAAGGAGAGGGTAGACCAGGGTAATATAATGACAGGAGAGGGTAGACCAGGTTAATATAATGACAGGAGAGAGTAGACCAGGTTAATACAATGACAGGAGAGGGTAGACCAAGGCAATATAATGACAGGAGAGGGTAGACCAAGGCAATATAATGACAGGAGAGGGTAGACCAAGGCAATATAATGACAGGAGAGGGTAGACAAGGGTAATATAATGACAGGAGAGGGTAGACCAGGTTAATATAATGACAGGAGAGAGTAGACCAGGTTAATACAATGACAGGAGAGGGTAGACCAAGGCAATATAATGACAGGAGAGGGTAGACAAGGGTAATATAATGACAGGAGAGGGTAGATCAGGGTAATATAATGACAGGAAAGGGTAGACCAGGGTAATATATAACAGGAGAGGGTAGACCAGGGCAAAATAATGACAGGAGAGGGTAGACAAGGGTAATATAATGACAGGAGAGGGTAGACCAGGGTAATATAATGACAGGAGAGGGTAGTCCAGGGTAATATAATGACAGGAGAGGGTAGACCAGGGTAATATAATGACAGGAGAGGGTAGACCAAGGCAATATAATGACAGGAGAGGGTAGACCAGGGTAATATAATTACGGAAGATGGTAGACCAGGGTAATATATAACAGTAGAGGGTAGACCAGGGTAATATAATGACAAGAGAGGGTAGACCAGGGTAATAGATAACAGTGGAGGGTAGACCAGGGTAACATAATGACAGGAGAGGGTAGACCAGGGTAATAGATAACAGTAGAGGGTAGACCAGGGTAATATAATGACAGGAAAGGGTAGACCAGGGTAATATATAACAGGAGAGGGTAGACCAGGGTAATATAATGACAGGAGAGGTTTGACCAAGGCAATATAATGAGAGGAGAGGGTAGACCAGGGTAATATAATGACAGGAGAGGGTAGACCAGGGTAATATAATGACAGGAAAGGGTAGACCAGGGTAATATAATGACAGGAGAGGGTAGACCAGGGTAATAGAATGGCAGGAGAGGGTAGACCAGGGTAATATAATGACAGGAGAGGGGAGACCAGGGTAATATATAACAGAAAAGGGTAGACCCGGGGTAATATAATGACAGGAGAGGGTAGACCAAGGCAATATAATGACAGGAGAGGGTAGACCAGGGTAATATAATGTCAGGAGAGGGTAGACCAGGGTAATATAATGACAGGAGAGGGTAGACCAGGGTAATATAATGACAGGAGAGGGTAGACCAGGGTAAAATATTGTAAGGAGAGGGTAGACCAGGGTACAATATTACAGGAGAGGGTAGACCAGGGTAATATAATGACAGAAGAGAGTAGACCAGGTTAATACAATGACAGGAGAGGGTAGACCAGGGTAATATAATGACAGGAGAGGGTAGACCAGGGTAATGTAATGTCAGAAGAGGGTAGACCAGGGTAATATAATGACAGGATAGGGTAGACCAGTGTAATATAATGACAGGAAAGGGTAGACCAGGGTAATATATAACAGGAGAGGGTAGTCCAGGGCAAAATAATGACAGGAGAGGGTAGACAAGGGTAATATAATGAGAGGAGAGGGTAGACCAGGCTAATATAATGACAGGAGAGGGTAGACCAGGGTAAGATAATGACAGGAAAGGGTAGACCAGGGTAATAGAATGGCAGGAGAGGGTAGACAAGGGTAATATAATGACAGGAGAGGGTAGACCAGGGTAATATATAACAGAAGAGGGTAGACCAGGGTAATATAATGACAGGAGAGGGTAGACCAAGGCAATATAATGACAGGAGAGGGTAGACCAGGGTAATATATTGTAATGAGAGGGTAGACCAGGGTACAATATTACAGGAGAGTGTAGACCAGGGTAATATAATGACAGGAGAGGGTAGACCAGGTTAATATAATGTCAGGAGAGGGTAGACCAGGGTAATACAATGACAGGAGAGGGTAGACCAAGGCAATATAATGACAGGAGAGGGTAGACCAGGGTAATATATTGTAAGGAGAGGGTAGACCAGGGTACAATATTACAGAAGAGGGTAGACCAGGGTAATATAATGACAGGAGAGGGTAGACCAGGTTAATACAATGACAGGAGAGGGTAGACCAGGGTAATATAATGACAGGAGAGGGTAGACCAGGGTAATATATAACAGGAGAGGGTAACCAGGGTAATATAATGACAGTGGAGAGGGTAGACCAGGGTAATAGAATGACAGGAGAGGGTAGACCAGGGTAATATTTTGACAGGAGAGGGTAGACCAGGGTAA